>NC_136434.1:278669324-279121824 GCF_052849685.1 Lactuca virosa | reverse complement strand
AATTTTAAATAAGAAACACAATAAAATTATAAAAGAAATAGAAAAAGAAATTAATAAGGGAGTTCGAAACAAATTGGATCAAAATCGCAACAAAATAAAAAGTTTGGATCTCTAATGCTAGTCCAAACTTTTTTGAACAAAAGTGGTAAATTTTAAGTAACCACAAAGACCATTTATACAGTTGTGTCTTTATTTTATGAAGTTAGTGATTTCAAGTTATCTATGTATGTTTTTAAAAATGTCTAAGACCTTGAGTCGCCTATTGAATTGTAATTTGTTTAGTTTGGATTTTAATTTGATTTCCACTATTTAAATTTACATTTTAAAAACCAAAAAAAATTAAGTAATTTGATTGGATTTCCAACACCCTAATTTTATCGCTCAAAAAAATATTAAAGAATTAAATAACCAAACGATTTGAATATTGCAATAAATATCAAACACAATACACTCCTTCGTAGCTAGAGGCAGCTAGAGTAAATGTATCCCCTAAAACCTCCCGTGTACATTTAATCAACTAAGCGTTACAACTTAAAAACAACGCGGATACCTCTTTCTCAACATGCTTCCCACTTACAAAATACAAACATCCCTTCTATTAGAATGAATATAAATACTCCCTCTCATACCTTTCTCTCTTTCAAAAACAACCACCATGGCTTCAACTTTTCTTTCAAATTTCACAATCTTAGCCTCGTTTCTCATAATCATCTCAACCCTAATCAACCCATCCTCCGCCACCATCCCCCGCCGACTCGCCGTCGTCCAAACGCCACCCACAGTCCTCACTTACCACAAAGGCTCCGTCCTCTACGGCAACATCACCGTCAACCTCCTCTGGTACGGGAAATTTTCACCCGCTCAGAAGTCGATCATTCTCGACTTTCTCAAATCTCTCAACAACCACCTCCCGCCACCCCCTTCCGCCGCTTCATGGTGGCAGACCACCCGTCGATACAAAGGCGGGAAAAGGAGCATACACGTCGGGAAACAAATCGTTGATGAAAAATACTCCCTTGGGAAATCGCTTAAAGAATCCAATCTCATTTCTTTGGCTTCTAAAGCTAAAGGCTTTAACGTCATCAGCCTGGTGCTCACGGCGGCCGACGTCGGAGTGGCGGGGTTCTGCATGAACCGCTGCGGGACTCACGGGACTACTCGGGTGAACAAAGGACATAATTTCGCATACGGGTGGGTGGGTAACTCGGCAACTCAGTGTCCGGGTCAATGTGCTTGGCCTTTTGCTCAGCCGATGTTTGGCCCAAAAATGCCATCGTTGGTGGCGCCCAACGGCGACGTTGGCGTCGACGGCATGATAATCAACCTGGCGGCGGTTCTAGCGGGGACGGTGACGAATCCATTTGACGGCGGGTACTTCCAGGGTCCGGCTACTGCTCCATTGGAGGCGGTTACTGCTTGTACTGGTATATTCGGGTCGGGTGCTTTTCCCGGGTACCCGGGAACAGTTTTAACGGATAAAAAGACGAAAGCTAGCTACAATGCGCAAGGCGTGAACAAGAGGAAGTATTTGTTGCCGGCCATGTGGGACCCTAAGACTTCCACGTGTAAAACACTCGTGTGAGATAAGAATTGGATAACTACGAGGATGACGTGTCATGATATGACCTGTCATTTAAAAATTAAATATATATATTTGATTTATTTGGTTGATAAAGTACGTGGAGTGAAAAAATGTAAAAAAACGGTGTATTGTGTATTTATGGCTTCATTTTTACTTTCATTTCGATATTGCTATATATTTTTTCAGATTATATTTTAAAAATACGGTCTTAAATCATGCTTGTGATAAAAGGATTTAGTAAGCTAAAAATAATTATTAAAAAAAATATACGTTGTTATTTTATTTAAAAGAAAGGAGATGATCGTCAAAACTTAAAATTATACTCAATATGAATAAACTAAAGGGATAATGACTTGAGAGGGTAACATACTATTGTTTTTGGTCACATTTGGTCACTAAACTTTTTTTCGTGCTCTAATAGCCATTTAACTTGTTGATTCGTGTAAATTTTCCCCCTATGACTGATTATAGTCGGTTTCAACGATCGCATGGGTCTGATGTGACTTTTTTATCCTAGGTGGCCAATGAGGTGGCATGTAGGCCCCAGATTTGCCTCCCATCCTCATTAAAGTTAAGAGTGAAGTCTCGTTTGGTCCTTAAATTCGATTAGGGCACCAAGTCTCATTAACCCCCGATTTTTTCTCCTTCAATCTTCAATCGGTCTCTATAATGGCTTCATCACAATGTCCCACTGATCGAAACTTCATTGTAGTGGATTTCCACTATAATGGAACGTTTGCACCCAACCCATTAGTATACTTTGATCCCGACAGACAATCAGTAGGAGATGTTGACTTCAGTGCATTTGAGTACGAGGAGTTCATGGAATTCCTTCAAAAGCTCACCAGAACTAGAAGCAAAGACATCTACATCTGCCTTCCACAAGAGTCTTTAAGTCAGGGAATTCATACACTGGTGAATGACGGTGATTACAAAGAATTTTTGGATTTGGCTTATGCAAATGAGAGGAGAATGAATGTGTATGTGGACCACTATAATGAACCAATCTTCGAATGGATTGAGGAAGAGGAAAATAAAGATCAAGACTACAGCTATGAAGAGGATGAAGACTCAGTATTGTCGGACACTTATTCTGTTAATCATGAAGAAGATGATGCTGAATATCCATTCCCAGCCAACAAAACCATGGGTGACAGGTTCTTAAACAAACTTTGTCTACACACATTAAATGTAGATGATGTATATGAAGATGCTGAATATGTTGAACCTCAATACCCTGTACATGATGATAGAAAACCATGGAATCAGGTGAAACCACTGTTAGGTATGCGATTTTCTAACCCTGATGAGCTTAAAAACATGTTGAGCAACTATGCAGTTGCTAATGGATATGATCTCTGGTTTGAAAAAAATGACTCCCAAAGGTTGTTAGTTAAGTGTTGCAAAAAAAAACAAGTCACCTACTTGTCCATTTAGACTTTGGGCCTCTTGGATGAGTAAAGAGAGGACTTTTCAGATAAAATCTTTAGTTAGTGAACATAATTGTAGCAGGGTGTTTAAGTTTGGGTCCATAGTAACTTATAAGTGGTTAGGCAAACAGTTTATGAGTGAAATTATAGAGAAGCCAAAAATGAGTGTTAGGAAGATGAAAGCTAAAGTTTCAACAACATTCAATATAAATGTGAGTGTGGGGCAATGCAGAAATGAAAAGAAATTTTCATTACAAGAAATTAAAGGAAGTCTAATTGAACATTATGAGAGATTATGGTCATATGGCCAGGCACATTGTGGCTAATTTTGCTAAAAGGTTTATTGGTCAACATTTCAGGAAGCTTTTTTGGAGGGCTGTCAATGCTAGTACTGAACAGAAGTTCAAACATGTAATGGAAAAGATCAAATCTTTAGATACTCAAGCATATGACTACCTTATAGACAGAGATCCTACTACATGGTCTAAGGCATTTTTTATAGAGGGAATAGATTGTGATGCAGTTGAGAATGGGGTGAGTGAGAGTTTCAATTCTGCTATTAGGCATGCTAGAAGGAAACCAATCATCACTATGCTAGAGGAGATTAGGATATTTGTGATGGAGAGGATATACAGTCAAAGAGTAGAAGGAATTGAATGGGATTTGACTATCTGTCCAAGTATTAGGAAGCTTATACAAGATTTGAAGTTTAAACAGAGGTAACATGTAGTTTTACAATTCAAAAAATGGTTTTTATTAGTTTGTGTTATTAGTTATTAAGTTGTAGTCATTATTGCCTTATACAGATTGTGGGGGGGTTACTCCTTGTGGTTATCAAAAGTATGAAGTTAGGTTTAATGATGCAGCATATGGAGTGGATCTAATTGCAAAGACTTGTGCATGCAGAATATGGAAACTTACAGGGATACCATGCTTACATGGAGTAGCTGCAATCTCTTCCCTGAATCAAGATGCAGAAACATATGTGTCCCAATCATACAGTAAAGAGGCTTATCTAAAATGCTATAATTATAGCATTAACCCTCTCAATGGTAGTGATATGTGGCAAGAAGTTCCTTATCGAAAGCCTTTGCCTCCCAAAAGAAGAAGATTACCTGGTAGGCCATCAGTGAAAAAGAAGAGGGATGCAGTGGAAAGGGAGTTGAGTGGACCAGTTAGACATTCTGTGACAAGAAGGGGAGCCCTGATAAAGTGTAGTATTGCAAGGATCCAGTCCATAACAAGAAAAAGTGTCATCTAAGCAGCAAACAAATACATTAGGTAAATGTCCTAATCATCTAAACATAATACAACATTTTGATAAGTAATTGAGACTTCAACTTTTTTGCAGCACCCAGTTCCTCCAGGGGTAGTGGAGCAGGACCAAGTCAACCACCAGCAGCAGCAACCCAACCACCACCAACAGCAGCAGCCCAACCACCTCAACCACCCCCACCAGCAACAGCCCAACCACCTCCACCACCACCAGCAGCTGCAAGGCCTGTCCCAAGAAGGGCCCCAATTGGTAGAAGTGGACGGAGGCAATATTCTGAAAGTATTGTCAAAATGGCATTGAGGAGGAACATAGCTGGGGTTGGGAGCAGTGCAGAGAACCCTGCATTCCTTAATTAAGTTAGTGTGTAGGTAGTGGGTGGGCACATCTTTTGTTATCAAGTTGTGATGTAAAGACAATACTATGTTTTATTTATGCTTTTCTTTTGGGTTTGTGGGCACATGATGGCCCTTCTTTTGTGGTCCCTAGAAGGAATCTTTTGTCCTATCTTTTGTGTATGCAGACAACTTCTTACCATTTATTTAATTTCGAATATTGATGAAGTATTTCAATGAATTCAACCACCATATTCAATTACTTTCTTGTTATTTCTATGCATTGTTGTCTCAGTGATTCCATTACAGTCAAAGAATGGAATCATATATTGTTAGCTTAGATAATATGACAGTTAATCAGTTTTAACTACCAAGGGTAGTTTCGTTATTTTCTACTTTCTATTCTGTTACAAGTTATTTAGACATCTTGATGTGTAATGTTATTAATTGAAGGAAGTCTAATTGAACAATATGGGAGATTATGGTCATATTAGCTAAGCTTTTGACTGGAATTAGAAAGAAGTAATTTTGACTGGAATCATAATGTAGTAATTGAAGAAAGTCTACTTTCTAGTCTGTTACAAGTTAATTAGACGTCTTGATGTGTAATGTTATTAATTGTACATATATGCCTTCATTCCAGTCAAAATTACTACTTTGTGATTCCATTCCAGTCCAAATTACTTCATTCCATTCCAACAAGAAGTTAAGATAATGCCTTCATTCCATTCAAACAACATCTTTCAATACATCATTTCACATCATTTCATCATATACACGATGATCAAAAAAAGAAATCCTATGGTAAACTTATATATTTTTTCCTTCATTGCAATGGCATCAGAGTACTTTTCCTTCTTCATTTGTTCCATGTCTTCCTTCACCTTCTCTACTTCGGTCTTCAATGCTACTAATTTAGCTTTCATTCCCTCCACCACTTCCATTAGAGGCATTTGTACAGGTTCTACATCCAACCATTTCCAATATTTGCATTTACCCTTCAACACAAATAACTCATAATGAGATTTCAAATTAGGAAAAAAGAATCAGAAAAGGGAGAAGATTCAAGTTAAATAGCTTACCTCATTGCACACCATGAAATGCCTCCCTGGATTCTTTGGTGTTGTTGACGTTAGAATATGTGCAGGGAACCCACAATCACAAGTTTTTGGATCGTTCGTTGTTGATTTCTCGCTTGATCGATTGAGGGATGATGAGAAGCTGTAGGAGGAAGCCATCGGGGTATTAGCGAACAATCAAGGAACCACATACACCCCTCTTTTAATAACATTAGCCCTACATGCCACGTAGGATCAAACTGACACGTAGGATCGACCAATCCATTGAAACCGGCAAAAAACAGTCGTAGGGGGGAAATTTACACGAATGAACAAGTTAAATGGCTATTAGAGCACGAAAAAAAGTTTAGTGACCAAATGTGACCAAAAGCAATAGTATGTTACCCTTTCAAGTCATTATCCCTAAACTAAAACACCATATGCGTCATTTTATTTTCATTACAAACTAAGGTTCTTATCGCTGTATATCAATTGCTCTTGTATAAATCAATACAACCTAATTTAACTATTCACTGTATTTACAGAAAAATCATAATATTACTTTTATGTTATAAAAAAATCCTTATATTATTATTTACAGAAAAATCTTTATATTACTTTTTTGTTATAGAAAAACTCTTTTATTATTGTTTACGTTTCAGATAAAAACCAAGTTACAAATTTTAAAGATAAATGTCCGACTAAAATTATGATATGAAATATATAGCCCTTATATTTTATTGATTGTATATGAAAACATGTCAAAACATATATTTACTTCGACTACTTTCGTTTGATTATGTTCTTCATATGGAATTATACGATTGATTTTTCCTCCTTAACTAATCGTTTTATCATAAATAATTCTTCATATGGAATTATACGATTGATTTTTCCTCCTTAACTAATCGTTTTATTATAAATAATATCAATGTCATATTAAAAAACAGAAATGTTAGCAAGATCAAATTTGTAGTCGTCAATTTCCTTTAAAACCCCATTATTTTGGTCTTTTCCGAATAATAACTACTAATGTAAAGGTTTTTCTAAACATAAAAATAATAGTATAAGAATTTTCTATGTATAATTAGTTGGTTTTTTTCTGCATACATCCCTTATTTCAATCCTATTAATAACGACCGATATTCAATAAAAAAGAATCATACTTAATTTGATATTAAATTGGATTGATTTTATCCATTTCATATTTAATATTGCTTATTAAGTGTATTTAATTAGATCCATCAAATCTAATCTTTTTTAATACACGTTTAGAATGTATAAATATATAATTTAATACTTTATGATATTTGGAATAAATGAGAATTTGATAATTCCTATTTGAATTTGAAATTTTGAAATTGGCATGTAATTGTTCGAAACAGGTGATTTTAAAGATTGTTTATGAATTAGTATAACATCAAAACTATAGTTTTAACGTTTTAATCCCTAGGTCCATTTAGAATTATAAAGATAAACAATCACAATAAAGTTCATAGATTCTGTTACTTCAAGTGGATACACTTTTATGCCGAAAAACATTAATCACAAATAGATGGTCTTTATTGATATCTATATAGACTTAGAACAAATGCTACTAGAGAACCAAAAAGGTTATATCACTTTTCTTTCTTGGGTGATCACTGACCACAAAGGGATGGGAGAGGGAGAGGCACCATATTTTAGGTTAATGGAATGAGTGTTGAGATGTTGTGTCTAACCTAAACAGTGAAGGTGGAGTTGCTATAACAACTTCGGGATAGGGTGAAGCGCAAAACTTCAACATTCAAGTTACGATCCGGAATTGTCTGAAGAGCGCAACGTTCAAAGTGTCCAAAGTTGTCTGAAGAACTGTCTTATGTGGAGTTGTTCGGTGGTGAATCTAAAACTCAAACTCATAATTGTCCAATTTAAATTGAATAACAAAAATAAAAGAATCAAATTTATGTTTTATCATGATGGGTTATTAATAATATCATATAAAATAAATATAATATTAACTTTAACATCAAAATCATATCAAACAAATATATATAAATAAATGGGATTATTCTAAACACTTTTATTCTAAACACTAATAATAGTCGTTCATGTTTGGTTTTATTCAAACAATAGTCTAAAATAAATAGTCAAAACTACGAGTTTAGTATCAGAAGCAATTTTATGTTTGAATAAACTAAAACTATTTTACCCATCGATGATCATTTTGCAAAGCTAGGAAAGATTAAAAATGTTGAATATATAAACTCAAAAATCATTATTGAATAATATTGCTAATAACATATGATCCTATAGGGTCATATCTTTATCAAGTTGGCACATTGTGGATGTTTATTACTAATATGATTATTAATAAATAAATTCGACTCTTGTAATTAATTAGTAAATAATTATTATTTATGGAAATAATATTTTCTAAGAGAGAAAAACAACTAATAGTTTATAATGTATGATTTATATGTTTATGTACATTTTTTTGGACCTTTAGTAGTCCATTTATATGAAGTTAGTTATATAAATATAAGATGTACATACTTGTATACATTTGTTAGTGGAAGACCACCATACTTTGACCATGAAGGTCAAAGTCATGGGAGAGTTTCCTCTTTCACCTCCAAGACTTCTTCCATTAGCCCATTCTTTCACTAAATGACGGGTGGTGCTTACTCCATGCATGCAACTAAAAAAGGAGAGACTTAACTAACTTATTTGGTTTCTTGAACTTTTGATAGTAAAAAATCTCTCTTTTTCCTTATTAGAACCATATGTTCTTTCTCTCATCCTCCTCTTCTTGTCTTTTGAAGCTAGTTGAAGACCTGGTGTCTTAGGAGTGCTTCTCCTTAGTGCTTAATTGTGTTAAGGACTCAAGGATTAAGAAGTACTTCATACAATATGAGAACTAGCATTCTAAGTGCCTTACTCTTGATGGTGGATACATTATAAAGAAGACCAAGCTTCTTGTTCTTTGTTATCTTCATCAACTCCCCAATTCCAAGTGGGATCAAAGTCTTCAAAGGTTGCAGTTCTAAACATCTTATGGTTTTCATAATCTTTATAGTTCATGTATTTGGATCCTCTTGGTGGTTTTGTTAAAATGATATAAAAATAAACTAGTTATTTTAAAAATGTTTCGTTTGCCGTTAAAATTGTTTTTATAAAAGAGATCATTTTTAGTTTCCCAAAACCTATAAAAAACAACCATAGAAAATGAAAGTGTTACAACCTTCGAAGACTTTGGTTCCTTTTGGAGATTAGGAAGTTGATGTAGAATGTAGAGCAAAGTTCCTTCTTGTCTAGGACGCCAACAATAGCTTAACTTGATAAAGATGCTAGTCTAGATCTTGTAATAAAAGGTTACTCTTAAAATTTAAGTTAATACCAAGTATTAACTCAAAGAGAGTAAGAAAGTATCATCTTCATCTTCATATGATTTAACCCATTAAGTGTTTAAGAGAAAGAAATGGATAATGAGAGCATATCCACGGTTATTTACAACGAAAAAACTGATAAAAAACTAGCTCCATAAGCTTATTTAAATACTTCAAATCATGCTTTGAAGTCTCATCGAACCATACCCATTTAGTCCTAAATGTAAGATATATAAAGTGATAGCACTTATGGGTAAAATCACAAGCAACAACCAAGTAACCTACCTCTTAAAGAGGTCAACGGGTTCGGAGTGTCCAATAGAGGAAGAGTGCTTTGAAATCTTCTAATTTATATAAAATACTTTCCAAGTTTTATAAAAACTAAACTAATTTAGTTTTTATAAAAGAAAATGAATTATATAAATCATTCCAAGTGTTTTTATTTGATACTTTCATTAGAAAAATATTATTTTCAAAAAATGATTATTTTTCAAGTAATTACAAGAAATATAAATATTTATTAAGAATCCAATCCTTATATATATATACACACACACACATTAATATTAATATTTATCAAGAATCAAATTCTTTTATATAATATATTATCATCAAGTTGTTGTTAGTGTGACCCTCCTAAGATCATATATTGTCTAGCAATATCATTCTATGATGTCTCTTGGGCATAAGGATCTTTCAATATCTCACTTGCACAAGACACATCATAGATTGATATAGATAGTGGTGAACGTCTAGCAAAATTTCACTTCCCCTAGTAATATGTGATTTTGTGTCATTCTATCAACATTCAATTCCCAGAAGCTCCAAGCTACAATTGATGTATAAGGTAAGTTTCTCAGTTGTCCATTTGTTACAAACATCCTGTTGAACATGAGACTTGGATCTCAATCAATATTATTTGGTGTCCAACTTTGGGTAATGCACATTAGATGTCTAACTCTCAACACATAAGAGGAACAAATCCCATCTTCATTACATAAGCCTCTTGCATAGTTCGCACTACACCTGAAAATAGCCTGTATAACTTCCTGGTTAAGGATTAGCATTTGACCACATCAAAGCATAGCACTCCTTATACTTAATTTCCAATATGTATCATAATTACTAAGGATACAAAGATAGTACCTTTTATCAAGTATCACTCACAAAAGCAATCTATGGAGTGATCTTGATGCGGGTATTTCTAATAACAGTTCTCTAACAAGTACCTATGAATCTTGGCTCCAAAACCTTACATACTTTCATTTAGTGAGATTCAACTAATCCAGTTCATATTAGTCTTACTTCATAATTTCTTCCACTATTATAACCGACAATGAGCTTTTAGAATAAGAAGATTATTCATGGATTAAACATGTTAATATAGAACACAAAAAGTATTGATGTGATGATTATATTCCAATATATCAAAACAATATAATAGTTGTTATCTTATTTTTCCAATATTCAAATACTAAATTCAAATCAAATCCCAATGTATAGAATAACAAAGTCTTATAGCTGAAGTGTGACCATTCATACATAGCTTCAGGAAAGACTTTATTAATGGGTCCGACTAAATTCTATTTGTGTGGATTCTACGAATACTATCATCTCCATATTTGACTTTATTCTAAGTATAGTTAAATAGCTTGGAGAATATGATTGGTGTTCTTATGTTACATAGAGTTTCTTAGCTTGATTAAGTATATTCTCGAATTCACAAATGAATATAAGAACATTGTAACATCCCAAAATCCAAGACCAAGAATTTCATTTTTAATTTAATAATTCATAAAGCAGATTATTGAAAACATTGTCAAGTCATCTAATTTCATAAAAATCCATAAGTCATATATCTGAAAACATGTCATAAGATAATAATTTCAGAGTAAAAATCCCAAGAATCTCATATTCTTTTAATCATGTGTGTGATGTGTTGCAGTCATGCCGGCTCCTTTCCCTTCGAAGAAGAGGTACCTGAAACCAAAACTGTAAACCGTAAGCACAAAGCTTAGTGAGTTCCCCCGTCATACCACATACCATACAATAAACATACTGTCAGGCATATCTGGGTGCCCGACATACCTTGCTTAGCATACCGGGGTGCTCAACCTACCCCTGTTAAGCATACCGGGGTGCCCAACCTACCCCTGTCAGACATACCGGGGTGTCCGACCTATCCTTCCGGTTTATCTCAACTGATTACAGGGACTATTTCACCCCCTAACACTACCACATAATAACATATCATAAGCATACTGCTAGGAATATACGGGTACTATCTACCCCTTCGGTCTCTTTCAACCAGTAACCGGGGACTATTTTACCCCTCCTACTACTATCACATAATATCATAGTATACTAGAACATAAGGAATAACATATAGCAGCATACCAGACAATTATCACAAAGACAATCATCTCATCCATAATCACCTACTAGTGGGCCGACATTGGTGCCTTAGACCCACTTCTACTGGAAGGTAATGTGACATCCCCTAAATTCTCAGCCAGTAAAGACCGACTTAATTTATGCTTTTAAAATAAAGTCAGAGAAATCCTTTTAAAAGATGTTGCGGAATTGGTCCCCAAAACAAAACATGATAAAAATTTATCAAAACCTTTCTTTAAGAAAGTATATATTTTCCTTTTATATCAAAACCTCGGGATGTCATGTTTCGATACAGATCAAAAGCATAAACAAGACATTATAAGTCTTACAACAGTTATTTACAACTACTGGCCTATAATCCAAAAATCTCTCATTATCATCCGACTATGCTCGGGGTCCACTACCTGGAACATAAAAAGCTGAGTGGGTCAGGCTTGGGAGCCTGGTGAGCATATAGGGTTTTCAACCCACAATAATAATAAACTTATTAAGTTCACCAATCAACAATAACCCTGATTACCCATTCCCGTTATCCTCACTTTACGTCCCTAAACACCTATCACAAGGGACCTAGCCTAAGGAATATCATCGGGATGGACACTACTGCTAAGGGGACTCCTCAGCCATACATGTCCTAAAGGCAACCATGAGGGGGATGGAGTACGCCAATGAACATTTAGTTCACCAACACCTACATGTTGCGAACCTGCTAGTGTTCCACTGGACTGTCTAGAAAGGTCTGTGGTCGTCATCTATACTCCGCTAGACGACAACAACAACAACAACAACAACAACAACATCGAGGCCTCTCACCATTTTAACACACATCGACTATTTCGTCTACCCATGTTTTACCCAACATATTTGTAGATAAAATACATATACAGTTTAAAACTTGTATAAAACATCTATTCAACAGTTACCTCAAATAAACAATTAATATAATTACACATAGCACGTATTTTAAGGTAAATACTTCATATCTATGTGTAAGATGAAAGTGACTACACACTCACATGATTTAATGATAATCGGGCAGCACTTCGTTTCCTAAAACGATCGTTTCTAATAAAACCGAGAGTTTTATTAAGAAACCGGGCTCTGCGAGGGTCGGGCTTCAAAACCGAAAAGATAAATTTCTCAGGCTTCTCGGGCACTTCGGGACGTGTTTCGGGTGTTTGGTATAATACCGGGGCTTCCGGGGAAGTTGGAATGAAAGAAATATTGAAAGAGGGGTGTAAAATGGCAAATTTCCAAATTATCCCCGGGAGGTCTCGCACCCTTCTATTTATAGGGGCGAGGCTTCTGATCCAAGGGCTGAGAAGCTACCAGGTGTCAGCAGATCCGAAGAGAAGGCAGGTGGCTCGCACGTGCGAGGGTCCAGCTGCTGGCCTCTGATTGGACCGAGGTCTAGGTCCGAGGTTCGAATACGAAGCAAGAGGGAAGGGAGACAGGTGGTGCGAAGGTCGGACACGCGGCAGGGGGTGCGAGGCTCGAACGAAGCTGCACACGCGTCACTCCTCAGATACGCCACGACTTCGGATGACTCAGCAATTTCGGACACGTGGCGCGCATTGAGCGAAGGTGACGTGGCCGAAGCATGACTATGCGAATTTTCTCGATTTTTGTGCAAACATTTCTAAAACCATAACTTTCGCATACGAGCTCCGTTTTTGACGTTCTTTATATGCACGCGTAGGTAAAATTACGCTCTACAACTTTCGTTTAGACTTCGTCGGCTAATTTTGGCTTTAATTTTTATATTATTATTTTTAACAGACCGGGACAGGAAATCCGTTAAAAATTCATAACTTCTTCATCCGACGTCCGTTTTCGTCTGTCTTTTTACCGTTGTACTACTATTGACGAGACCTTCGATTCTCGTTTAGGTTGTGTTGGCTAAAAATCACTTGATCTAAAATTCGAATTTTTAGCTGTCTACTGCTAAGTTGAAACTTAGAAAAATCATAACTTCCTCATACGAAGTCAGATTTGGGCGTTCTTTTTATACATACTCTCGGTTTAACGAACACTACGACTTTCGTTTAGATCACTAAGGCTAAAAAGTAGTTTATCAAAAACTCACTTTTTACGACATTCGGCACCGTGCCGGTTTTATCGCGAAACTTCGACAGGTCATAACTTCTTCGTTATAACTCGGATTTCGGTATTCTTTATATATCTGTAATCCTTGTCACGACCACTACAACTTTCTTAATAGATATCGGCTTTATCTAATATTTATTTTCGACGCTCATTTTTATTCTTAATTAATTAAATCCTAATAATTAAGCATAAAACACATAATTCACATAATATTCACATAATTCCTTTTTCATTTCTTCAAAATGAGTTACAAAGGTTAAACTAGACACGTCAATATTAATGCCTAGCCTAGAAACACGGACATTACAATTCTCTCCCCCTTAGGATGATTCCGTCCCCGGAATCACACATCAACAAACAACTGCGGGTAGCGACTCATCATGTCACTCTCCGTTTCCCAGGTGAGATTTGGCCCATTCGTTTGTTTCCAACGCACAAGCACTAAATCGACCATCTTGCGTCGCAACTTCTTAGTCTTACGGTCAACGATTGCCTCAGGTTCTTCAATTAACCTCTTGTTTTCATCCAACCTTAATTCAGAAATCGGAATTATGTCGGACACATCTCTCGTGAACTTTCTCAAATAACACACATGAAAGGTATTATGAATACCCTCTAGTTCTTCTAGTAATTCTAGCTTGTAAGCTTGATTCCCAATCCTCTGAAGAACTTTAAACGGTCCAATAAACCTTCGACTCAATTTTCCCCTTTTACCAAATCTTATAAGTCCCTTCCACGGCGAAACTTTAAGTAAAACCGAATCTCCAACTTCAAATGATATCGGTTGTCTTTTCTTGTCAGCATAGCTCTTTTGTCGATCTTGAGCAGCTAACATCCTTTCCCTAATCACTTTCAACTTTTCAGCAGTCTAATGGACTATTTTAGGTCCCATAAACTGCTTTTCCCCAGCTTCCAGCCAACATGACGGCGTTCGAAACTTTTCTCCATACAAAGCGTGATAAGGTGCCATCTTGATGCTCGAGTGGAAACTATTATTATAGGAAAATTCTACTAGAGGTAAATGTTCATCCCAGTTACCTTGGAATTCCAGGGTACATGCTCTCAGCATATCCTCCAACGTTTGAATTGTTCGTTCGCTTTGACCATCAGTTTGCGGATGGTAAGCTATACTCAAACACAACATGGTACCCAATTCCTCTTGTAGACTCCTCCAAAACCTTGAGGTAAAACGGCTGTCACGATCAGATACAATCGTTAACGGAACACCGTGAAGCCTCACAATTTCCTTCATGTAAGAATTCGCAAGTTTATCCATAGACCATTTCTCGTTGGCTGCTATGAAATGCGCACTCTTAGTGAAGCGATCAACGACCACCTAAATCATGTCGTGACCGTTCCTTGTTCTGGGCAGTTTAGTCACAAAATCCATAGTGATGTCTTCCCATTGGGTACAGGAAAAGGTTCTAAACTCCCATACGGTTTCTGATGTTGTGATTTAACCCTAGCACATGTTACACACTCGGCCACATACTTAGCAACATCGAGCTTCATCGTCGGCCACCAGTAATAGGGTTTTAGATCCTTATACATTTTTGTACTGCCGGGATGAATCGAGTACATGGTCTTGTGAGCTTCTTCCATCAGAAGATCTCTTACTCCTCCCGTCTTAGGTACCCAAATCCTATCTTTGAATACCTTCAGTCCTTGACCGTTTGTATCAAACACTAACATTTTGCCCAAACGTTCTTCCTTTCAGTCATTTTCTCTAAAGATTCCTCTTGAGCTTTCTTTATACTTTCCACAATTGTCGAGACAACTTCAATTCTCAACGCTCTTGGCCTTTTATTTTTAAGATTTACCTTCTGACTGAGAGCATCAGCAACAACATTTGCTTTACCAGGGAGGTAAAGTATCTCACAGTCGTAGTCCTTGAGTAATTCTAGCCAGCGCCGCTGCCTCATGTTCAATTCCTTCTGATTAAAGAGATATTGAAGACTCTTATGATCAGTGAAAAGTTTGCATTTAGTACCATAAAGATAGTGCCTCCATTTCTTTAAGGCGAATACTACCGCTGCCAACTCCAGATCATGAGTGGGGTAGTTCTTTTCATGCTCTTTCAATTGCCTCGATTCATACGCTATCACTTTATCCCTTTGGGTCAGAACACAACCTAACCCAACTCCAGAGGCATCACTATAAACTGCGAAGTCATCAACTCCTTCAGGTAACGAAAGAATCGGTTCTTCACACAATTCTTCTTTAACTTCTCAAAAGCTTCCTTATGCTTCTCATTCCAAGTATAAGTAGCTCCTTTGTGGGTCAAAGCTGTTAATGGAGTAGCGATCGAAGAAAAGCCTTGGATAAATCGGAAATAATATCCGGCTAATCCTAAAAAGCTTCGAATCTCCGTAGGACTTTTTGGTTGTTCCCACTTCATCACAGCTTCAATCTTTGCTGGGTCAACCATTATTCTTTCTTGGTTAACCACATGACCTAAAAATTGGACTTCTTGAATCCAAAATTCACATTTGGAGAACTTTGCATATAGCTTCTCCTTTTTCAGAACTTCTAGCACTTCACGCAGATGCTTATCATGCTCCTGCTTGCTTTTTGAATAAATCAAGATATCATCTATGAACACTATCACAGATTTATCAAGGTATGGTTTACAAACCCTGTTCATCAAATCCATGAAAGCTGCTGGAGCATTGATTAGTCCGAACGACATAACCAAGAACTCATAGTGTCCATATCTTGTTCTGAACGCAGTCTTTTCGATATCCCGCTCTCTTACTTTTAGTTGATGATATCCTGACCTAAGATCGATCTTCGAAAAATATCTCGAACCTTGCAACTGATCGAACAGGTCATCAATCCTCGGCAACGGGTACTTGTTCTTTATTGTTGCTTTATTCAGCTCTCTGTAATCGATGCACATTCTCATGCTCCCGTCCTTTTTCTTTACAAATAACACTGGGGCTCCCCAGGGTGATGAACTAGGTCGAATAAAACCTTTGTCCAATAACTCCTGAAGTTGTGTCATAAGTTCTTTCATCTCTGTTGGTGCTAATCGATACGGTAATTTTGCTATTGGCGTCGTTCCTGGAAACAAGTCGATACGAAATTCTACTTGTCGATCAGGGGGCAATCCGGGAAGATCTTCGGGAAAGACTTCCGGATAGTCACACACCACCGGAATATTCTGCACCTCCTTCTTTTCCTTCTTAGCATTGATCACGAACGATAGATATGATGTACATCCCTTGGCCAAACACTTTCTGGCTTTCATTAGGGAAATGATTCCAGAGTTTACTCTGCGTTTGTCTCCATACACCATAAACGACTCTTTCCCTGGCGGGTTTAGTTTTACTATCTTCTTCCTACACAATATTTCGGAATCATTGGCGCTAAGCCAATCCATTCCTAAAACTATGTCGAAACCATTTAACTCGATAGGTAATAATTCCTCGTGGAACTTATTCCCATTCAAGTCAATAAGGATGTTTTTCATACGATGGCTAACAGGTACAAACTTGCCACTAGTAATCTCGACTAATAAAGCATTAACTAGTCTATCAACAGGCAAAGCTAGTTTTCTACCAAACTCATGCGAAATAAAGGAGTAATTGGCTCCAGAATCAAACAAAATTTGGGCAGGCAATTCGTTTACGAGAAAGGTACCTGAAGCGACATCGGCTTCTTCTTTTGCAGCCTCAAGTGTCATCTGAAAGGCTCTCGCCTTCGGCTTTGGTGGAAGATTGGGCTTTGCTGCATCCTTCTTCTTCGGGCAATCCTTCAAAATATGCCCTTCTTCATTGCACCCAAAACAGACGTTCTTATTGAAGGTGCATTCATTGGCATAATGCCCTGGCTTTCCACATTTGTAACAAGTGACTTCCACGCTGCATTTCTGTAACGCCCCGTTCCTGGTACGTATTAATTTATTAAATGTCTGTTATGAAGAGCTACTCGGCGAGTAGTAGCCCTAACTCGTCGAGTAGATGCCAAGTTTGACGCGGGTTTTAAGTGATCTACTCGGTGAGTCCGCGCCTGGACTTGACGAGTAGGCCAGTCTGGATGAAACCCTAATCCTTAGGGTTTGTACCATATTTAAACGTCCTTATAGCCCCCATCCCATCCTCCATCACCCTTAGAGCATTTCCCCCTCAAAACCCTAGCCTCCATTGGTGAGTTTGAGTGATTCCTTCTTGATTTTGAGTGTTTTGGTGTATTCTTGGAAGTGTAGAAGAGAAGGAAAGAGAGAAGGTGAAAAGGAGAAGAAGGAGATCCAGAAGCTAGCTTCCATTTGCTACTTCATCTGGTAATAAAGTCTCTACCTTGTTCATTTTTCCTAGTAGATCTTCATATATGCTTGTTTTGCCACTTTTGGGACATTTCAAGGTCCAAACTCGAGATTGGAGCTCCCTTAGGGTAGTGAGCTATAGATCTGGACATCATTGATCCCCAGGAGCTCAAAGTAGCTACCTTTATGCAAAGCAAGTCCTTGTTCCAAACCCTAGGTTCCCATTTCTAGCTTATTTTGGTGTTTTAGCTTCATACCTCTATGCATGTACGTAAAGTTGGCAACTTTATGTGTTATATCGGCCCTAGAAGCTCAGATCTATGAATTGGATGCACTGGAATCGATTAGAATCATCTGTTTAGTGAGGACATGCATAGGACTCGACGAGTTGTTCTTGGACTCGGCGAGTCGGAGCGCAAACTCTCGATTTCTCCGATTTAGAGTTGTGAGCTGAATCAGCGAGTGGAAGAGGACTCAGTGAGTTAGAACAAGGATATGGAAGTAGAGGGACTTGGCGAGTCTACGTCCCGACTCGGCGAGTCGAGTCGCGAGTTAGAGAAGTGTGAGTCCGCGAACTCGGCGAGTTCATAGTAGGACTCGGCGAGTAGGGTCAACCAGGAAGTTGAATTTGACCAGGGGTAAAATAGTCATTTTACCCTGAGATTAGTTATCAGTATTTGATTTAGTGTTTATGGGATTTGTAGCCGGGGAGTTCCGGAGCAGCAGTCAGACAGTCTCAGATTTAGCACCTCAGTAGCCAGCTTTACAAGGTGAGTTTCCTTCCAGTAGGAACGGGTCTACGGCCATAATGCCCGCCCATTTAAGTTAGCAGTAGTTCCGGACTTCGGTCCGATGCAGTAGTTTAGTGTGTTTGATGTCTTTGTGATTCAAGCATGTCTTCGTGTTATGTGTTTCGGACTTCGGTCTGATGCAGTATGCAGTATATGTGTTTATGCTAGTAGTTATGATTATGCTATGCTATGTTCAGTCAGTTCCGGACTTCGGTCCGATGCAGAGGGAAAGGCCCTGGTTAGTTCCGGACTACGGTCCAATGCAGTTTCCGGACTTCGGTCTGATGCAGAGGGCAAGGCCCTGGTTAGTTCCAGACTTCGGTCCGATGCAGTTTCCGGACTTCGGTCTGATGCAGAGGGCAAGGCCCTGCTTAGTTCCGGACTTCAGTCCGATGCAGTTTCCGGACTTCGGTCCGATGCAGTGGGCAAGGCCCAGTAGTTGCTTTATATGTTATTGTATGGTATGTGGTAGTTTGGGGGAGCTCACTAAGCTTTGTGCTTACAGTTTCAGTTTTTGGTTTCAGGTACTTCCGCTAGTAAGGGGAAGAGCTCGGGATGATGGCATGGCACACACCACAGCTTCAGTTTATCCTGGGAGTTTTATTCGGATATTTTGATATGTTTTGACATCAGTTGATTTGATGAATTTATTATGACATTTTGAGACGTATCATCCATGGATTTATCTTTTAATATTTGATATTATGGTTTAGGAAAGTTTTCAAACGAAAATTTTTGGGTTGTATTTTTGGGATGTTTCAAGTTGGTATTAGAGCCTTGGTTTGAGGGATTCAGGCACACTTTCGGGTATGACTGGACTCAAACTAAGGAAATGGTAAACGATTTTCAAAAGAAAAATGTTTTCGAAAGAATTTTTGAAAAAGAAAATTAAAAAGAAAAGAGTTTTGAGAAAAAGAAAAGGGTGTGGTGCATGCGATCAGCCGAGCTCAAGTAAGTACTCCCAAATTACCCATACAAGTTTATGTTATAATTATCAGTTCCAGTTTCAGTAGAACAACATGCTAGAATAGGACTAAGGATCTAGGAGGATGCCTTATGTGCCTGTTATATGTGTTTCAGCTTATTGAGAATTGCATGCTAGTATTGAGTAGACAGCAGTAGGATAGCCTGTTTAGGTTATGCCTGATAGTATGAGCTTAGCATTGTATGCTAGTACAGTTTCTCGTTATGAGGATAGATTTGCTTGATTAGTTTCCTGTGTCCGAATGCTGCTTGCTTCGTGCTTTGTAGGACTCGGAGTGATGGGAGTTAGCCATTAGGTGAATACGTCACGTCACATGTGATCAGGGTTGAATAATCTCAGAATGCTGGATTTGGCCCTATTGCGCAGCTCTCGTTTGAGTCTAACCGTTGTAGGGACGAGTCTTTTACTCGAAGGATTATCTGAGCCTCGTCACATGTGATGGTATTCAGGTGATGGCTAATTGGCATTACAAGGAGGCCTTCAGTAGCTGAGGACTGGATTGGGTGGAGTCAGAGATTTCCCTAGGGCAAGCCTAGGATGAGAGTAGCAGAGATCAATAGCAGTAGAAGTGACTTGGTGGAGTCAAGGCAGTTCTTGAAGAAAGTACGCATAGATGTGGAAGGTAGTATAGGCCCGTACTACTGAAAGCAGAGGATCTGTACTTGAATCGAGGAAGGCTGAGATGAGACCAGGAAACTTGTAGTAGTAGCGATCCCTCGAGATATGTCAGTGTTTCTGACGTTTGTCATGATGTGTTTTCAGAATGGTGGTTTAACGCCCTAGGCCAGCAGTCGGCAGTTCAGGAGCCGGCAAGAGATCAGGATCAGGCTCGGGGGCCGAGCATCTAGATGAGCAGACCAGGGAGTTCCTCACTTCAGAGGTTACTCGCACCATACTTGAGCAGACTCCTGTGATCTTCGGTTCGATTAAGGAGGGTATTTTAGAGCTGATGGACGAGAGGTTGAGCACCTTCCGTGCTGAGGTGGTGGCCATGATGGGGTCGCACACACTCACCTTCAGGGAGTTCCAGGCTTGTGGAGCTCCAAACTACCATGGGGCGCGGGATCCCATTGCGAGTACAAGGTGGTTGGCGGATGTCGCCAATGCGTTCCGCACCAGCAGATGTCCCGAGGGGGACAAGGTCAGACTACCATCCTGTCTTCTGAAGGACAGGGCACGAGATTGGTGGGAGGAGATCGGGCATGTCATCGGGGATAACGCAGCGCTTGATGTGATGACTTGGGCTGATTTTACTACCAGGTTCAGAGCCGAGTTTGCATCGGTTATTGAGGTGCAACAGTTAGCCAGGGAGTTTCAGGATCTCACCCAGACTACAGAGACAGTGGCGGAGATTACCGCCAAGTTCAGGGAGAGGGCTCTTCTCGTTCCTCAGTACGCAGCTGATGAGGAAATGAAGAAGGCCCGTTATCATGAGATGTTGCGGAGTGATATCCGCCAGTTTGTGAGCCGTTCCAGCTGTAAAACGCTGGATGATATGATTACGAGGGCTCGTGAGAGAGAGATAGATTTGGAGATGGAGAAGAAGAGGAAGCCAGAGGCGACATCTGGCACAGGGAGTTCGGCCAAAAAGCCCAAGGTATCAGATCACAGATCTAGAGGACAGCAGAGCCACAGTCGGTGTGGCAAGTGTGGGAGATTGCACGATGGGGCGTGTAAGGCAGGTAGTGCCGGTTGCTATAAGTGCGGCCGGACCGGGCATATGAGTAGAGATTGTACAGCTACCACCACCACAGCAGCTGATCTGATTTGCTTCCATTGCAATCAGAGGGGACATAAAAAGTCCCAGTGCCCGATTTTAGCAGCAGCAGGGAAGGTGGCAGCACCTGCCCCTGCTACTTTGAGGATTACAGACGGCCGTCAGGGCCAAGGTGAGGCGCCAGTGGCGAAGAGTAGAGCTTTTCAGATGACAGTAGAGGAGGCGCGAGCGACTCCTGATGTGGTGACGGGTATGTATTTTCCTCTGATCTCTTTATTGATATTGAGTGTTTCTCATGGTTATATGTTTTCGTATAGGGTCGTTCTTAGTGAACGGCATTTCAGCTACAGTATTGTTTGACTCGGGGGCTACCCGATCATTTGTTTCCCTTGCGCTTAGCAAGAGGTTTAGCAGAGCTTCGGGGGAGCTGGATTGCCCACTTGAGGTTGAGATAGCTGATGACAGGACCGTCAGGGTCGCAAGAGTACATAGGGCGTGTTTGCTGCAGTTATTTGATAAGCAGTTTTCAGTGGACTTGGTTCCCATTCCCCTGCGAGGGAATAAGGTTATAGTGGGTATGGATTGGCTGAGCCCCAATGGGGCAGTGATTGATTGTGAACTGCAGTTAGTGAGGGTTCGCACTCCTAGTGGGGCAGAGTTAGTGATTCAGGGCGAGAGGCCACAACGCGGACCGATTCTGTGTTCAACAGCGAGAGCGAGGCGCTACGTTCAGCAGGGTTGCGCAGGGTACGTCGCCTATGTTATAGATGCCCGGGAGAAGGGTAAGGCGACGTTTGACGATGTGCTAGTAGTACGAGAGTACCCGGACGTATTCCCAGAGGATTTTCCTGGAATACATCCGGAGAGACAGGTCGAGTTTCGGATTGATCTGGTTCCTGGTGCGGCTCCGATAGCCAAGGCACCGTATCGGTTGGCTCCTCCAGAGATGCAGGAGTTGTCTACACAGCTGCAGGGGCTGCTAGACAAGGGTTTCATCAGGCCGAGTAGTTCACCATGGGGAGCCCCGATCCTATTCGTAAGGAAGAAGGATGGGTCGCACCGTATGTGCATAGATTACCGGGAGCTGAATAAGGTAACAGTGAAGAACCGTTACCCACTCCCGAGGATAGATGACTTGTTTGACCAGCTTCAGGGAGCATCTTGGTTCTCCAAGATTGATCTGCGATCAGGGTAACACCAGATGCGGGTCAGGGATGAGGATGTGCAGAAGACCGCTTTTAGGACCCGCTATGGTCATTATGAGTTTGTGGTAATGCCGTTCGGGCTCACCAACGCTCCAGCCGCATTCATAGATCTCAAGAATCGCATATGCAGACCGATGCTGGATCGGTCAGTGATATTGTTCATTGATGACATCTTGGTTTATTCCAAGACTCAGGAGCAGCACGAGGAGCACCTGAAGGAGGTGTTAGAGACATTGAGGAGGGATAAAATTTTCGCAAAGTTCTCCAAGTATGAGTTCTGGTTGCGAGAGGTGCAACTCCTTGGACACCTCGTCAACCAGAAGGGTATACTAGTAGATCCGGCCAAGATAGAGGCCGTGATGCAGTGGGAGGTCCCGAGGTCTCCATCTGAGATTTAGAGCTTCCTAGGATTGGCAGGGTACTATAGAAGATTCATCCAGGATTTCTCCAAGATAGTAGTTCCACTCACCCGACTGACCAAGAAGTCGGTGGTGTTCCGCTGGGGGCCTGAGCAGCAGGCAGCATTTGAGACCCTCAGACAGAGATTATGCGAGGCACCGATTCTTACCCTGCCAGAGGGAGTAGAGGATTTTGTAGTTTACTGTGATGCTTCGATCACAGGTATGGGAGCAGTGTTGATGCAGCGAGGGCATGTGATAGCTTATGCCTCTAGACAGTTGAAGCCTCACGAGGCTAACTATCCGACGCACGATTTAGAGCTGGGGGCAGTGGTGTTCGCCCTCAAAATTTGGAGACATTACCTCTATGGGGTCCGCTGTATCATTTACACGGATCACAAGAGTTTGAGGTACCTCATGGATCAGCCGAATCTGAACATGAGGCAGCGCCGATGGTTAGACGTGGTAAAGGATTATGACTGTGAGATCCTTTATCATCCGGGCAAGGCCAACGTAGTGGCCGATGCCCTGAGCCGTAAGGCGGTAGCAGCCCCGATCAGGGATGTATGTCTGAGGATGACAATGATTACTCCATTGTTGGAGCAGATCAGAGAGACACAGGTTGAGGGCCTGAAGGAGGAGAGGCAGAAGTGTGAGAGGATTATGGGCCGAGTAGCTTCCTTTAACTATGACAGTCGAGGATTGTTGACCCTTCGTGGGAGAGTATGGGTATCGTACTGGGGCGGAGTTCGACAGGTTTTGATGGACGAGGCACACAAGTCTCGGTTCTCCATTCACCTAGGGGCGATGAAGATGTACAGAGATCTTCGACCCGACTATTGGTGGCCCTGCATGAAGCGGGACGTAGCTTGGTATGTGGAGAGATGAATGACCTGCAGGAAGGTCAAGGCAGAGCATCAGAGACCCCACGGCAAGATGCAGCCGTTAGACATTCCAGTGTGGAAATGGGAGGATATCACTATGGATTTCATCACTAAGCTTCCCAGGACCGCATGTGGAGTTGATTCGATTTGGGTCATAGTGGATCGGCTGACCAAGAGCGCGCATTTCATACCGATTCAGGAGAGCATATCGGCCGAGAAGCTAGCCGATATTTATGTGCTCGAGGTAGTGGCACGGTATGGAGTGCCTGTATCAGTAGTATCAGATCGAGACGTCTGGTTCACTTCCAGGTTTTGGAAGCGGTTTCATGATGAGATGGGGACTCGTCTTCACTTCAGCACCGCTTTCCACCCTCAGACGGACGGGCAGAGCGAGAGGACGATTCAGACTCTCGAGAACATGCTGCAGGCATGTGTTCTAGATTTTGGTGGCAGTTGGGATACGTATCTTCCATTAGCGGAATTTTCGTATAACAACAGTTACCACGCCAGTATTGACCGCCTTCCTTTAGAGATGCTTTACGGGAGGAAGTGTAGGACCCTGATTTGTTGGGGCGAGGTCGGTCAGAGGGTCATTGGGAGCACTGAGGTGGTGCTCAAGACCACAAAGTTGATCCAGCAGGTCCGTAGCAGACTGCAGACTGCGCAGAGTCGGCAGAAGAGTTACGCAGACAGGAGGCGTTCGGACTTGGAGTTTCAAGTGGGCGATATGGTCCTCTTGAAAGTGTCACCCTGGAAGGGTGTTATCAGATTTCGGAAGAGGGGAAAGCTGGGCCCCAGATTCATTGGTCCATTTAGGGTTTTGGCCCGGGTGGGTGGGGTTGCTTATCGGTTAGATCTCCCAGCAGAGCTCAGCCAGATCCACAGCACTTTCCATGTTTCTCAGTTGCGGAGGTGCTTAGTGGATGATTCAGCAGTGGTACCCCTGAAGGACATTCAGGTTGACGGTAGCCTGAACTATATCGAGAGACCAGTGACGATTCTAGATCGCAAGGTGAAAGAGCTGAGGAACAAGGCAGTAGAGTTAGTTAAGGTGCAGTGGCAGCACCGCAAGGGTTCGGAGTGGACGTGGGAGCCCGAGGAAGAGATGAGGGAGCACTACCCAGAGTTGTTTCCAGAAACAGCAGACTTCGAGAACGAAGTATAAGATAAGTGGGGGAGAATTGTAACGCCCCGTTCCTAGTACGTATTAATTTATTAAATGTCTGTTATGAAGAGCTACTCGGCGAGGAGTAGCCCTAACTCGTCGAGTAGATGCCAAGTTGGACGCGGGTTTTAAGTGATCTACTCGGCGAGTCCGCGGCTGGACTCGACGAGTAGGCCGGTCTGGATGAAAACCTAATCCTTAGGGTTTGTACCCTATTTAAACATCCTTATAGCCCCCATCCCAGCCTCCAGCACCCTTAGAGCGTTTCCCCCTCAAAACCCTAGCCTCCATTGGTGAGTTTGAGTGATTCCTTCTTGATTTTGAGTGTTTTGGTGTATTCTTGGAAGTGTAGAAGAGAAGGAAAGAGAGAAGGTGCAAAGGAGAAGAAGGAGATCCAGAAGCTAGCTTCCATTTACTACTTCATCTGGTAATAAAGTCTCTACCTTGTTCATTTTTCCTAGTAGATCTTCATATATGCTTGTTTTGCCACTTTTGGGACATTTCAAGGTCCAAACTCGAGATTGGAGCTCCCTTAGGGTAGTGAGCTATAGATCTGGACATCATTGAGCCCCAGGAGCTCAAAGTAGCTACCTTTATGCAAAGCAAGGCCTTGTTCCAAACCCTAGGTTCCCATTTCTATCTTATTTTGGTGTTTTAGCTTCATACCTCTATGCATGTACGTAAAGTTGGCAACTTTACATGTTATATCGGCCCTAGAAGCCCAGATCTATGAATTGGATGCACTGGAATCGATTAGAATCATCTGTTTAGTGAGGACATGCATAGGACTCGACGAGTTGTTCTTGGACTCGGCGAGTCGGAGCGCAAACTCCCGATTTCTCCGATTTAGAGTTGTGAGCTGAATCAGCGAGTGGAAGAGGACTCAGTGAGTTAGAACAAGGATCTGGAAGTAGAGGGACTCGGCGAGTCTACGTCCCGACTCGGCGAGTCGAGTCGCGAGTTAGAGAAGTGTGAGTCCGCGAACTCGGCGAGTTTATAGTAGGACTCGGCGAGTAGGGTCAACCAGGAAGTTGACTTTGACCAGGAAGTTGACTTTGACCAGGGGTAAAATAGTCATTTTACCCTGAGGTTAGTTATCAGTATTTGATTTAGTGTTTATGGGATTTGTAGCCGGGGAGCTCCAGAGCAGCACTCAGACAGTCTCAGATTTAGCACCTCAGCAGCCATCGTTACGAGGTGAGTTTCCTTCCAGTAGGAACGGGTCTACGGCCAGAATGCTGACCTGTTTAAGTTAGCAGTAGTTCCGGACTTCGGTCCGATGCAGTAGTTTAGTGTGCTTGATGTCTTTGTGATTCAAGCATGTCTTCGTGTTATGTGGTCCGGACTTCAGTCTGATGCAGTATGCAGTATATGTGTTTATGCTAGTAGTTATGATTATGCTATGCTATGTTCAGTCAGTTCCGGACTTTGGTCCGATGCAGAGGGCAAGGCCCTGGTTAGTTCCGGACTACGATCCGATGCAGTTTTTGGACTTCGGTCTGATGCAGAGGGCAAGGCCCTGGTTAGTTCCGGACTTCGGTGCGATGCAGTTTCTGGACTTCGGTCCGATGCAGTGGGCAAGGCCCAGTAGTTGCTTTATATGTTATTGTATGGTATGTGGTAGTTTGGGGAGCTCACTAAGCTTTGTGCTTACAGTTTCAGTTTTTGGTTTCAGGTACTTCCGCTAGTAAGGGGAAGAGCTCGGGATGATGGCATGGCACACACCACAACTTCAGTTTATCTTGGGAGTTTTATTCGAATATTTTGATATGTTTTGACATCAGTTGATTTGATGAATTTATTATGACATTTTGAGACGTATCATCCATGGATTTATCTTTTAATATTGGATATTATGGTTTAGTAGAGTTTTCAAACGAAAATTTTTGGGTTGTATTTTTGGGATGTTTCAATTTCCCAGCATGTTCCTTCTTACACTTGTCACACCACTTGGCTTCGGCTCCTCCTCCGAATTTTCTCGAACCAGTATTCGAGAACTTGTTCTTTTTATTGGAACCTGAAGTTCCTTCAAACTTTCTCTTTTTGCCAACTTCAACCTTGCTGGCGGCTCTCCCCTTAATCATATCTTCAACAGACTTGGCAGCCCAGATAGCTGCATCCAAAGTAAGTGCCTGTCGTACTGGCAACGCGTACTCCCATGGAAGTCCCTTTGCGTATCTGTCAAATTTTGTCAGCTCATCTGGGACAATACGCAAAGCAAACTCCATTTTGTCTGTGAAGTTATTTGTGTATTCATCAACGGTCATACTTCCTTTCTTCAACGTCAGAAATTGGTTTTCTAGCTCAAGCACATTTTGGGCCGAGCAGTACTTGCGCTTGAAGTGCATCAAGAACTCTGCCCAAGTCAGTTGCAGTGGCTCATTAGGGCTTAGGGTTTTCCCCAGAGTGTTCCACCAACGAGCAGCACTACCTCTGAACTGCCGCACTGCAAATGTGGTTTGTAACTTGCCTTGGCAACCACAAGTCATGAAAGCCAATTCCATTTCCGAGATCCAATCCATTACTCTGACGGGATCTTCTTTTCCAGTGAAGGTTGATGGCTTGCAAGTCATAAAGTCTTTATACTTGCACCCATTTCTCTTCACTCTATCCTCGTGATTATTTCTCCCAACCACAAGCGGTTCACTATGACCAACAGATCTACTGTTGTTTCCTTCTTCAGATTGATCGTCATTTAATTCACGTTGTTCAACAGGCATTGAAGGTTCATTCCTGTTGTTCAGTAATATTTGCCTCATTTCCTCCCTTTGTTCAGCCATCATTGACTGAATCATGGCTCGTACTCCAGCCATGGTGATGGGTTCTGGTGCAGCTCCTGCTATAGGCACCTGTTCCACCACTTGGGGTTGAGGTTGTTGGTTTCTGTTTGCATTTCTAGCTCCACTTCGAGTTCTTTCCATTATAATCTATATACCGAATAAGGTGAATTTAGATCTTTATCCTCAATAGATATTTCAATTCCCCTTATCACTCCGAAACGTTTACATGTTAGTTCTAATATCGTAATCGTACGCTTAGAATCCTACACACATAAGGTTTCCAGATCCGGTTGGCAAAAGACCATAGATCCGAACAGTTAATGGCATATATGGCAAACAGATAGCATTTAGCACATAAAAGCATTTTAGGCATCTTTCCTAAAATAAACTAGTGCTCGTGTCTAAAATATGGTAGACACTCATCTCACAATCATCACTTAGCATTCTAAGTTTAAGTCTAGAAATCCTACAAATTCCTAGTTCGCTTAAACTAATGCTCAGATACCAACTGTGACATCCCCTAATTTCTCAGCCAGAAAAGACCGACTTAATTTATGCTTTTAAAATAAAGTCAGAGAAATCCTTTTAAAAGATGTTGCGGAATTGGTCCCCAAAACAAAACATGATAAAAATTTATCAAAACCTTTCTTTAAGAAAGTATATATTTTCCTTTTATATCAAAACCTCGGGATGTCATGTTCCGATACAGATCAAAAGCATAAACAAGACATTATAAGCCTTACAACAGTTATTTACAACTACAGGCCTATAATCCAAAAATCTCTCACCATCATCCGACTATGCTCGGGGTCCACTACCTGTAACATAAAAAGCTGAGTGGGTCAGGCTTGGGAGCCTGGTGAGCATATAGGGTTTTCAACCCACAATAATAATAAACTTATTAAGTTCACCAATCAACAATAACCCTGATTACCCATTCCCGTTATCCTCACTTTACGTCCCTAAACACCTATCACAAGGGACCTAGCCTAAGGAATATCATCGGGATGGACACTACTGCTAAGGGGACTCCTCAGCCATACATGTCCTAAAGGCAACCATGAGGGGGATGGAGTACGCCAATGAACATTTAGTTCACCAACACCTACAAGTTGTGAACCTGCTAGTGTTCCACTGGACTGTCTAGAAAGGTCCGTGGTCGTCATCTATACTCCGCTAGACGACAACAACAACAACAACAACAACTTCAACAACATCGAGGCCTCTCACCATTTTAACACACATCGACTATTTCGTCTACCCATGTTTTACCCAACATATTTGTAGATAAAATACATATACAGTTTAAAACTTGTATAAAACATCTATTCAACAGTCACCTCAAATAAACAATTAATATAATTACACATAGCACGTATTTTAAGGTAAATACTTCATATCTATGTGTAAGATGAAAGTGACTACACACTCACATGATTTAATGATAATCGGGCAGCACTTCGTTTCCTAAAACGATCGTTTCTAATAAAACCGGGAGTTTTATTAAGAAACCGGGTTCTGCGAGGGTCGGGCTTCAAAACCAAAAAGATAAATTTCTCAGGCTTCTCGGGCACTTCGGGACGTGTTTCGGGTGTTTGGTATAATATCGGGGCTTTGGGGGAAGTTGGAATGAAAGAAATATTGAAAGAGGGGTGTAAAATGGCAAATTTCCAAATTATCCCCGGGAGGTCTCGCACCCTTCTATTTATAGGGGCGAGGCTTCTGATCCAAGGGCTGAGAAGCTACCAGGTGTCAGCAGATCCGAAGAGAAGGCAGGTGGCTCGCACGTGCGAGGGTCCAGCTGCTGGCCTCTGATTGGACCGAGGTCTAGGTCTGAGGTTCGGATACGAAGCAAGAGGGAAGGGAGACAGGTGGTGCGAAGGTCGGACACGCGGCAGGGGGTGCGAGGCTCGGACGAAGCTGCACACGCGTCACTCCTCGGATACGCCACGGCTTCGGATGACTCAGCAATTTCGGACACGTGGCGCGTATAGAGCGAAGGTGACGTGGCCGAAGCATGACGACGCGAATTTTCTCGATTTTTGTGCAAAAGCTTCTAAAATCCATAACTTTCGCATACGAGCTCCGTTTTTGACGTTCTTTATATGCACGCGTAGGTATAATTACGCTCTACAACTTTCGTTTAAACTTCGTCGGCTAATTTTGACTTTAATTTTTATATTATTATTTTTAACAGACCGGGACAAGAAATCCGTTAAAAATTCATAACTTCTTCATCCGACGTCCGTTTTCGTCTGTCTTTTTACCATTGTACTACTGTTGACGAGACCTTCGATTCTCGTTTAGGTTGTGTCGGCTAAAAATCACTCGATCTAAAATTCGAGTTTTTAGCTGTCTACTACTAAGTTGAAACTTAGAAAAATCTAAACTTCCTCATACGAAGTCAGATTTGGGCGTTCTTTTTATACATACTCTCGGTTTAACGAACACTACGACTTTCGTTTAGATCACTAAGGCTGAAAAGTAGTTTATCAAAAACTCACTTTTTACGACATTCGGCACCGTGCCGGTTTTGTCGCGAAACTTCGACAGGTCATAACTTCTTCGTTATAACTCGGATTTCGGTATTCTTTATATAGCCGTAATCCTTGTCACGACCACTACAACTTTCTTAATAGATATCGGCTTTATCTAATATTTATTTTTGACGCTCATTTTTATTCTTAATTAATTAAATCATAATAATTAAGCATAAAACACATAATTCACATAATATTGACATAATTCCTTTTTCATTTCTTCAAAATGAGTTACAAAGGTTAACCTAGACTATCACGTCAATATTAATGGCTAGCCTAGAAACACGGGCATTACAGGTAACTCACCTCAAATGTCGTGAAGTAGCTGAACTATCCTCGGCTCTGCAATCAACTCCCCTCAAACTCCTACGCATAAAAATATCCTTTAATTACCCTTTCATACTCATAACCCCCTTAAGGGTCGATTCTAGTCAAAGTTCTGGTCAAAGTCAACGTTCTGGTCAAAGTCAACCTTCTGGGTTGACTCAACTCGCCGAGTTAGTCCATAAACTCGCCGAGTTCCATAAATCATAAACCCTGAAATTGTGACCCAACTCGTCGAGTTCTTTCATGAACTCGTCGAGTTCCTTCCTATAATAGAGTCGAGACTTTTCAATCACAACTCGCCGAGTTCCTCCTTGAACTCGTCGAGCTCTTCAGTCTTCAAAACCCAAAAACCATAGCCAACTCGTTGAGTCATCTCCTAGACTCGCCGAGTTTGATTAATAACAGAAAAAATTGGGGGACCACGATCCAACTCGCCGAGTTGGATGAATAAATCATCGAGTTCGCTTTAGTCTAAATCTATTCAGTCACTTCTAATCGAGTTCAATTCTTCCAAACCATAGATCTGGTCCCCTAGGGCTAAGTTGCCATGTAAAGTTGCTAACTTTATGTCCATGCATGGTGTCATGAAGCTAGAAACACCAGAACTAAACTATATAAGAGATCTAGGGCATGGAGAAGGGCAAAGGCTTGATAAAGCTGGAAACTTTAAGCTTCATAAGCTCATTAGTGCCTAGATCTGAAGTCACAACTTATTGATATACTCAAATCCCGAAAATGACTTCAATATGGCCCAAAAGTGAGAACATACTACCATAAATGTGGATTTAAGTAATAGAAAGCCAAGGTACCAACTTTATACCTCAAATGAGTCAGAAATGCAGCTCAAACTCTGGATCTACTAGCTTCCTCTTGAATCCCCAAGCTTCTCCTTCCTTCACAAGCTTCAAAATCACAAAGAATGCACAAAATGGCTCAAAACTCTCCAAAAGTGGGTTAGGGTTTCTTGGCAAGGGTTGGGACGATGGAGGCTGTAAATGAGGCCAGCCCTTGGAGGTTAAGGTGTTTAAATAGGGTGCTAAACACTGAAAATTAGGGTTTCATTCTAGCATCCCTCCTCGTCGAGTTAGGGCTCTCAACTTGACGAGTAGGCTTTAAATCCTGTGTCCAAATTCCATTCCTACTCGAAGAGTTTTGGGCCTCCAACTCATCGAGTTCCTGTATAAAAATGACTAAATTGATTTAAAATACATACCAGGAACTGGGCGTTACAAACGTTCTAAGAGTACAAAGAAGAACTAAGAGAATATATATGCGTTAATCAGTTTAGAAGAAGATCTTTATGTAAAGCGCTACGCAAGATGTCGACTTCAAAATAGGTATGTATAATTATGAATTATAATTGGATTATGACTTCATTATGGATGAAGAATAGTTTTGTTGGAATGAGGTCCAAGCAAAACCTAATAGCACAATCTACTACAAAATAAGAATATACATCGACTTCAGAAGATGCAATCAAATATGATTGGATAAATGAGTTCATTGAAAAACTAAGTTAAGTCCTTCTATTCAGGATAACCTATAAATCTTTTGTGAGTTCAAGAGTACACTTAATCAAGCTAATAAACTCTTAATCACATCATAACACCAATCATATTCTCTAAGATCTTTTAACTATACTTAGAATAAGTTAAATATGGAGATGATTGTATTCGTAGAATTCACACAAATTAAATTTAGTCAAGACCCATTAATAAAGTCTTTTTCTTGAAACTAAACATGAAAGTTCAAGCTTGAGTTATAGGACTTTGTTATTCTGGAAATATGGAAATACGTGTAGGGAATGCTATACTTTGATGTGGTCAAATGCAGTTCTTTAAACAGGCAGTTATAAAGGCTATTATCAGGTGTGGTATGAACTATGCAAGAGGCATATGTAGTCAAGATAAGATTTGTTCCTCTTATGTGTTGAGAGTTAGACATCTAATACGCGTTACATAAAGTTGAACACCAAATGAGATTGATTGCGATCCAAGTCTCATGTTCAACAAGATCTGTAACAAAAGGGATAACTGATAAACTTACCTTATACATTAATTGTAGCTTTGTAAATCTAGGAATTGGATGTTGATTAATGGAATTCTTCATCATGTGTTATTGAGGGCAGTGAAATGTTGCTAGATGTTCACCACTGTCAATATCAATCTATGACGAGTCTTGTGTAGGTGGAAGATTGAAAGATTTTTGTTCCCAAGAGTCATTATAGAATGATATTTGATAATGCCATATGATCCTATAGGGTTACACGTTATAGCAAGTTACTACTAATTGATTATTTATTATAGTAATTTGATTATTAATAAATATAATCAAAACTTGTGTTTAATTGGAGAATTATTATTTTATGAAAATAATATTTTACCAACATATTGGAAATTATTATTTCTAGGAAATAGTAAAAAAAGAATAAAAACTAGTTATAATCATATGATATGAATATATAAGTTATGTACAAATTAAATGGGCACTTTAAGTAATCATCTAGTTGGCATGTAACTAGCTAGTTGTGAGATTAAGTGAAACACCCTCTATGTTTTTTACTTCCTTGTCCATAACTGTAGGTACCCTTCAAGAGGGTTTACCTTGCTTGTGGTCTTGTTTCTTACATCTTATAGTACTTGACATAAAATACCATGCTTTGACTTATGGAAGGTGTGATGCTTTAGTACAAATGTCCAAGTATATAAAGAAGACTATGAGGCATAAAAATAGAGTTTTTCCATCTCTTTTTCTCTCTTATGGGGCTGCCAAAACCGAGAGTTCCTAAGCCTCGCCCCTTTCCTCCTTGCATTGTGTAGTGAAGATTAAAGTGATTAAGTTGCTCCTCCTTTTGAAGGTTCATTTGGTATGAAATTTTAAGGCTTAAGAATTACTTAATACAAGTGAAGACTAGCATGATTTAGAGGTTTACTCTTGCTTGGTGGATACATCTAGAGAGCTTATTCTTCGAAGCTTCATGCATCACTTCATCAACTTCCATCTCCCTTGAGAATCAAAGACTTTGAAGGTTGTAATGTTTTTCTTTCTATGGTCGATTTAATCTTTCCATGATTGCAAAATGATATTGGTGGATTAAAATGGTTTTAAGTTTATTCAAATCATAAAATGCTTATATTGCTAACCATGTAGTTTTGACTCTATAAATAGACTATTATTTTTAATAAACCCCAACACCAAGTTCATATTTTTTGAATGATTAAGAGAGTCAACACATGCAAGAATCCTCCAGACTACAGGTATTGGTTGGGTATAAGCAATGTCGAAAACCCTAAAAACTCATAAACCATAAGATGAAAGGGGAATTTTAAACCTATAGTGAAAGGATATATGGGAAAACAGACCCATGCAGGTGAGAATGAATTAGATTTCAAACGAGGGTCAAAAGCCCTAAAGATTGCAGAGAATGGAAAGACTTTGTTTGACTTAAACTGAGCAATATCATGATCGGAGAAAGTCGCAACTTCCTCCTCGGGCTTTTTCAAATGACCTTGATCAATGAAATCATCAATGATCTTAGTTTTGGAAGGGATACTATTTTTCGGCATTCTCACAAGGGAATCAAAAGAAAAAGTCAAGAAATACATACCTAAAACCAAATGCATGATATCAGCTAAAGATGGAGAAGGGTTTATACGAGGAGTTATACCCTAAATATATAAAGCACAATGATCACAAATCTCAGGAAAACAAGAAGAAGAAACGATGACATTTCAAGCATTGAGATAAGTGTTGCATCTTATCAATATCCCACCGACCATAATTTTTGAAATTTGAAATTTGAATTTAAAATTTGGTTTTATCCATAAATCCATATTTTAAGGGGCAGTTGTTATGGGCACAATTTTTCACTAAAATCTCATGCATAATTCGAAGTAGTATATTGGCCAGGATCTTATCCAACATCTTAACTAAGATGCTAAATATCATTAACCCTCTAGTTTGCTCTTAATTTTTCTATTTTTCTTATCCATATTCTGAATGTGTCAATAAAGACCCGGTCAAATCGGAATTGGTGTGGAAAACATGGAGAAAAGACTTAGTCGCCAAGTATTCTGGGATAAAGGAGACCTAATCAACAAGGATTCCGAATCAAGAGATCATGCCGAGATTTTAGGGATCTAATTTATAGTCATTAGCACCTTATATATAAATAGGCATCTAAATGTCTAAAAACACACAATCACTCTATTCTTTACTTGTACTCTGCTACACTACTCACAACATTTATACTTATTTGATTATTTAATAAAATTATCAAAGGCAACTTGGATATTCTCCGGCTCCCGAGGTTTTGTGCCGACGATCTCGTTAGAGATCAAGGATTTTCCTTATAATTCTTATGTATTACACCTCAAAATGTTGAATAGGATTTCAAATACAATACCCTAACCTTTACTAATTTTGCTAATTTTTGCCTTGCATATTTTTGAACAAAACAATTCCTTTATGCAATACTAAGAAATGCCTTCAAGTGTTTCCTACACATTGTCTTCGTGCAGTTACTTCCATATGATAATTTGATCAATCTTGGAAATTGGGATTTTTCCTTTGAAATTGATCAAATAAAACACCAAGAATTCTTTTCTTTACTCCAACATCTTCAACAAATGTTTCCCTCTTTCATGCCAATGTATAAGTACCTAATACTTTTGTCTTATAAGTATTTATGAAATCTTACAACCATACATAGTATCGGTTCACCTTTTCCTTCCTTCTTCACGAATGATTAGTTCTCCCCTACTTGTTTTCGAATCCAATCATGTTATTGATCGTTCTTAATTATATTTGAGTTTGGACTACTCCTTCTTTAGCTTGGGTCTTCAATTCTAGTTTTCTAGTTCGAGTCACGACCACCACTTCATTTAGGTTTTGACACTCTGCTGCTACTACATTCTTTAGTTATTCAATGATGATGTATTATGGGTTGAACCATGAATTTTCTAATTGCTTCTCCATAATTTTCTTGACTGATTCGATTTCTCTTGTTTAATTCATAGGAAATTCTTAGCAATTTGCTTTGTTTTGACTTGTTGTCATCTACTGCTTCTGGAAAAATTTATTCTCTTCCTTTATCTTTAGTTTTGGACTTGAGACTTAGTCATATCTATGCAAGGAAAATATATATCTCTTTCTTTTTCCTTTCATTACATTTTTGGATATTGTGCCTTCTTGTTCGCTTGTTCGTTCCAACGACTGTTTCTTTCATACTTCTCATTTCGATTATACTTTTGATCTTTGTACGTCAGGCGATCATGCCACCACTAAACTAACCAAGTCAATTTTCTATAACTTAGCCTGTCAATGTAGTGTTGAGAATAAGGAAACTTCACGTCTGCCTAATATCTACTACATTAACTGAATCATCCTCCGAGGATGCCAAAGCTTTGAACATGCTAGCACTTTATTATGGTAGGACACAATAGTCCTTTACCAGACATCTTCTTTATCCAAGCATGTTATACTTCTATTCATTACCCCTTACTTGATTCATGAAAAACTGCATGATTATGTCAAGTCACATGTGAGTACCATGTGTCAGTTGTGCTATACACGTTATAACACTGTTGATCCACTATATGTACATAGTATTGACTTAACTACTTAATTTCTGGATTCATGAGTTTGGGCATGTTACTATCTGGCACATATCTTATCTGGTCATGCATACCTATAAATTATAGAATTCTTTTACCCGCATATGTGTCCATACTAGCATATACTAATAATATTCCTATATTATCTTTCTAGGATTCCTCCCTCACTTGCACTCATGATGAAAGTAATTTTTTCAAATATCGACAAGTCACCTTGTGAATGCACAATCATACATAGTTGAGAACTAGATAGACAGTCGAATAATTGATTATACCATAAGGCAATTTATCAAAATAAGAACCATGCAATTAGGTCAAATCAATAATTCTCAGGACATTTAATCCTAACTATGTACAACCATACATTATTCATTTAACAACCTGTCAACATAAATTCTAAGTACCACATAGTAACAAAAACATTACGAAAATAAGATATCTATCTTAATTAGACAATTTTCAACATGAAATTTCTTGAAAAGATACTAGCATACAAGCACACATTTATTGCTACTGTCTACAACATATAATTAATATTGTCTCATTCTACAACAGTCTTTCAGCTAACATATTAATGAGCTAATAATTTAACGACAAATATATTTTGATTTATATACATAAAATATAACTTACACATAAGTGAGACTTATCTTTGTTGAACTCCGCCTGACTGCTCATCCCGCATTTTCTTTTCTTTTTTGAAAAACATATATTAGGTTATAAAACAATGTTCCTCACTCTACTATTATTCTTTCAGAAAAAAATTAATCTCTTCAAAAATTTTGAAGACTTTGAGAACTTTGAACACTTTAAAATTTTCGAAAACCTTGAAAATATTGAACATTTTGAAAGCTTGGAAGGCTTTGAAAATTTCAATAACTTTGAAAAATTTGAACCTAGGTTTAAGTTCAGACACACACTTGTGTATGTCTAAATCCCTTAAAATAAGTCTTTGATATCAACTAGTAACACCATGATTCCAAAAGGTTAAAAGATATGTTTGGTCCCAATTAAAATTTGATAATAAAATATCATTCATAAAAAGCATTCATTCTAGTGTTACATAAATCATTTCCATTGAGAGTAAATAGCAGAAGACTTTATATTTTCACAATTGTTTTAAAATTGTAACACAGATGATGTTGCAATAAAGCTGGGTTCTTCTCTGATAATCCTGAAAAGTATTAATAAACAAAAAGTAAGCGAAAATTCTTAGTGATTCTACACAATAGCAACCCATTATATTATTCATATGCCTCTAAATATCACGCGAGGTTCATAAAATTCGAATCCTAATACACCACATAGGTTGGTCACACATTGCATCATGATCAAGGGAAGACTAATCACACCATTGTCATTATTTTCTTACCTCTAACTAATTTCACGAAGGATATCCTTAGTTAGTCCATCCCTTTCACTTATACCTATATATGATGACGGATCATGATTTTTCTCCTCCGCAATTGATTGTACGAAGGATATCCTCAGTTAGTCTATCCCTCTAACCTATTCCACGTTACCGAAGAAGGTATCTATAGAAAATATTATACATAAATAGGCAAAGCTAACATAATAAACGATTTAATGTAACTCACTTGATCATTACTTGAACGACTAACTTTGGTTTACGTGGCGAGCAAGTACGCCAAGCATGTATTAACCTATAATATTATTTCTAATTAATAACTATGAAATATAGTAACTAGTAACGAGATCCTTCTTTAATCCCATATATAGTTTTATAAAAATGACAATGAGTATTTCTATATGTAGTTATACTTGAGAAAAAGTACAACTTGCTCGATTGCCAAATGACTCGGAAAACGATGAGTGTAACTTTGATGCTTAGTTTTCTTGTTGGTAGTTTCCAACGCTTCAATGCTTTGCTAACCATACTTGAGAGCGAGAAATCACATCACGAGGAATTGAGATCTCGAGGGATAGATAGATAGATTGATAGATTTTGAGAATGAAAGGTATGAGAAATATTGAGCTTGAGGCTGCTATTTATAGGGACCAAAACTGGCCGACGCGTCGCGCCCAAGCAATGAGTCGAATTCTTATGCCACGTGTCAATTTCTATGCCACGTGTCTTACTATGCAACACATGTCCTGCCACATCTCTTGTCCACATGTCACATAGAAGAGCTCGAGGTCGCGTAATTCGATTTGGTCTTATCTACATTTGACTGTAACTTTCTCATACAAACTCCATTTTTGACATTATTTATATCCAAAGAATCGTCTCTGAGTCAACTAAAACTTTCCTTTAGATTAATTTGGCTAAAAATTAATATATTTTCACTTTCATTTATATAAACAAATATTTACACTTTATTATCTTTAAAGGTGAAAATGGGGCGTTATAAGTAAAGAACCTGAAGTTGGCACTAGATCTCAATAAGAGGTTGAAGTTGGAATATGATATATATCCATCTCTTCTCCAAAGATCTGATAGAAGAAGTCATGCACCTACTTATAATATATATATATATATATATATATATATATATATATATATATATATATATTATATTACTGAAGAAAATAGGTCAGTGGTAAATGGAAATCAAAGTCTACCAACTATCAGGAAGTGATAGCAGCCCAATGGGTTGAAAAGGGGGAAGGAGGATATGGAGAGCGAGAGAGAAAGAGAGAGGGAGAGAGAGAGAGGGAGATAGAGAGAGATAGAAAGAGATATAGAGAGAGATATTTAGTCCATATATGATAACCAAGTTTGGAATCTGGTTGATCACACACATATCTCTAAAATAGTTGGGTATAAGTATAGACTAAATCAAGGATCTCGCAATTAGAATCTTTTCTTCGATGATAAAAATAAAATATTTTAGAGTTTTAAGAAACGAATATTATCTATTTGTATATGTCAAAGCTAGTGGGAGCGTTTTGTCACCCTTGTATCTAGATGATATACAAGTCATATTAAATGATGTCCTAACTTTGCTAAGTGTAAAAGTTTGGCTTGGGATTTGTTTCATAATGAAACATTTAGGAGAAACGACATACATACCAAATGAAAAGATATATATGTTTGGTGTTATTGGCATCAATACACATCAAGAAGGTAGCAGAATAATCTAGAGATTTAACCAAGTCTACACATCAAGGAGGTTTCGTTATAAATTTAAATGGAATAAATTACAAACCTCTTACCTTCTTACTTAAGATCTTGTGATTTACAGTTATTGTAGTGGATGAAGGATCCAAAGTAGAACCCTTCTAATTAAGTCAGGCCCAAAAAATCCAAAAGCAAAAAGGAAGGGAATCACTAACCCTAGGAGAGGGGTTATGAATTTTGTATATAGGAGATAGATAGAAAGACAGAGACAGCATGGACAAAAATATGAAGGGACTCAACACCTAGGGTTTTACCCCTATCAATCTATTTATGGGTAGCTGAAAAAGACCTAAAGGATACAAACTCTTAGGGTTTATCCTTATCTTATCTGAAAGCTGCCTTATCCCTATCAGGGATGCATTCAAAACCATCCCCTAGCTCTCTAGGAGCTTCTGGAATATTCCAATTAATCTATTAGATTAATTAATATGAAAGCCTTTTAATTAATTAAGTTAATTACCAAAATAATTTATAATTATTTTATTAATTACTTAATAAATTAGCAACTCATTTTCTCCATTTCATTAATGTTATTTGGGTCATGAGGATAACTTCAAAGGACCCTTCTATTATTAAAAATATTATCAAAACAATTAATGACCTTGGACACCATTTCCAATAGTCTCCCACTTGGCCAAACTCTGATCATATCAAAATTCAGTCCTTAAGACAAGTGATCATTTATTCGTTTGTTTTAGATATCTCTATGAACACGAGACATGGATAGGATCAATCTTAATGTTCAACATTCTGTTTCCCGTTTAACTGTTTCAGACAACATTTGACTTCTAAATCGAAGTCATCAATTTAGTTAGGACTCGGCCAAGCAGTTCGGATGTTAGCACTAAATCATTAAGGGACCCACACATATCGCTTACTAGTTACGAGAATGAACAAATATACTTTGACTATGTAGTTTTTTCCTACTCATCTAATCATACATGAACCTACCCTTCATGAAATACAGTTACAGATAGTGTTGGTGCACGCCAATACACAACCAATTTTGAAAACAAAACCCCATATGTATCTTGGTTTGAAGAATCAAAGATATTACTTAAAATTACTCGTGACTATATCCATGAAGTAATCTCTAAGGGCAGGTTGTTCCAGTACATAAAATCTATTTTCAAGTACTCATGAGTCTCAGCACCAACTCTATTGCAATGTCCAAAACAACTTCGCCAATCAACCAATACTCATGAAAGTCTTAAATCACTCACTCACTTCCTAGAGTGTGACCGACTTTGGAGATTCGAATATGATTAAACATTCTGGAAGTAAGTTTAAAACATGCAAAAGTGAAACCTAGTATTTGAATTAACAAAATTTGATAGAACTGAAAAAGCTCTTTATTAAGTCACTATCAAATAAACATCAAATGATTACAATTAATATTGTAAAAATTGTTTCAAAATAATCCAAGCTAAACACTAAACTATTACATCAAATTACTATCTAGTCTCATGCCAATGGTCCTTGCATGACCATCATGTTTCTCTCTTGATAGTGGCTTTTTGAAATGATCAACATGATTCTCCTTAGATGATACTCCGCTTATAATGATATCTCAATCTTCTACCCTATGTAGAATGTAGTGGTATTTACTGAGTATGTATGTTGAATTGTCATGGTCATTGGGTTCTTTAGTCAAGACGATTGTAGCCTCGTTATCACAAAATATCTATAAAGGCTCTTTAATGATCGAGACAACTCCAAGATCAAAAATGAAGTTCTGTAACCATGTAGCTTCCTTTTTGCTTCACTAGCTACATATATACTCCGACTCATAAGTTGAGTCTGCCACCATCTTCTGGTTGGAACTTTTCCACGTTACCGCTCCTCCATTTAGCAAGAACACCCAACCTGAATGTGAATATGAGTTTACTCTTTCAGTCTGGAAACTCGCATATGTATAACTTGTAACTCATAATTATTCTTTACCACCATATACTGAGAACATATCCTTAGATCTTTTCAGATACTTAAGGATGTTATTTACTACATTCCATTGACTTTTTCCATGATTCTCTTGATATCAACTCACCATGCTCAACGCATATGAGATATTAGGTCCAGTACATGGCATGGCATGAATTATCAATCCTACAACATAAGCATATGGGACTTGACTCATTCTTTCCAGTTCTTCAGTCGAACTAGGCGATCGATCCTTACTTAATCCTATGCCATATTGCATGAGTAGATACCCTTTCTTAGAATCTTGTATTCTGAATCTTTTCAAAACTTTATCTAAGTATGTACTTTGGCTTAGTCCAATTAAATGTTTTGGTTTGTCTTTATAGATCCTGATGCCTAATGTATAAACTGCCTTTCTTAGGTCCTTCATAGCAAAAACTTCCTAAGACAAGTCTTCATGCTTTGCAACATTGGAATATTGTTTCTTATATAATACTACGAAGACCACATTACTCCCACTGGATTTGACATATATACAAGACTCATCCTCAGTTCTAGAAAATCCAAATCCTTGATATTTTTATGAAAACAAAAATTCCAACTTCGTGATGCTTGTTTGGGTCCATAAATAGCCCTCTCAAGCTTACACACTATATCAGTATATTTTGGATCAATGAAGCCTTCGGGTTGTGGTATATAGACATCCTCTATCAATTTATTGTTATGAAAAGTAGTCTTCACATCTACTTGTCATATTTTATAATCATAGAAAGCAGATATGGCCAGTAATATTCTGATAGATTTAATATTGGCTACCGGTTAGAAAGTTTCCTCGTAGTCAATGCCTTGATTTTGAGTGTAGCCCTTTGCAACTAGCCTAGATTCAAAAGTGTCCACATTCCCATCCATGTTGATATTCTTCTTGAAGATCCACTTGCACCCAATGATTTTAATGCCAGATGTAGGATGAACCAAATTCCAAACTTGGTTATCATACATGGACTCAATTTCACTTTTTATGCCCTCCTTCCATTTAACAACTTCGGTGCTTGTCATCGCTTCCTTATAATTAGATGGTTCATCCATATTGGGCAATGTACGATCACTGATTAGTATTTCTCCTTTAGTTTCAATATGGAATCCATAAAACTCAGGTGGAAAACAAACCCTATAAGATCTACTAAACGAAGGAGTATGAATTATGTCAGTTGATTCAACATGTTGATTAACCTCGAGTTGAGTGCCAGTTTCAACTGCAGGTCCTTCTTCGTTTGACTCTTGAATTTCTTCAAGATCTATAAGACTCCCACTACTCTCTTTAGATAAAAGCTCCCTCTCGAGGAAGAAGCCCATTTTAGAAATTAAAATCTTGTTCTTTGAAAAATTATAGAACAAGTATCCAAAAGAATTTTTTGGTTAGCCCACGAAGAAACACATTCCTGATCTAGGTTCCAGTTTATAGTTATCCTCACAACGAGCAAAATCTTTGCAAAACCAGATGTAACACCCGATTCACGGTATTTTTCATTTTGACCCTTGGTGTGTAATTAGTTTGAAATTTGGTCCCAAGGGGCATTATTGTAAATTTGGGAAGGAAGTTCGTATGTTGGGCGTACCTCTAGTACGCATGGCGTACAAAATCAGGGGACTGTTGGGTTTTGAGCATTCTAACACTCTTATGGTGTACATGCAACCCTATAAACCTTGGATCTATGTTTTCTCTATTATACATGCAAATATTAACTATTCCAAGGTTTCATCCTAACTAGCATATTATGAAGCACCTATACTACAAAGTTCTAGTTAGATAACATTCCTTTTGATGTAGCTTGATGTCTTCAAGCTTTAAGAGCTTAGCCCCAATAGTGTGGAAGCCTCAAATGGAATCATAAATCACCAAAACACCTTGGAAGAACTTGAGAGAATATGTATGTACACTAAAATCGGCCCACTCTTATTTTCACACACTTGTTCCAATTTTGTGAGCCAAGGACCCCTTTATATATTATGGAGGATTAGGGTTACATCCATGTAAACCCTAATACCCATGACCTTTCATTTACATAGGATTCATGGGTTAAAAGCTCCATGGACCATCCATGAAAGCTTAGCCCAACCTAAATGAACTTGGCCCATTCCATATATATAAGAGTCCATATTTAATTAGTTCTTTTTGATCACTTAATTAATTTTAAATTAATTCTTGATCAATACTAATTAAATAATATGATTCCATATTAATATATTAGAACTTATAATATATTAATATAAATCATAAATATACTATCTCAAAAGACTATCCATATAAATTATGCCGATGAAGTGCAACCCAAATAGACCATGTCGGGTCGGGTCAAGTACATACCAAATATAGTTATGGACTTAGACATTAATCCAACAGTCTCCCACTTGGATAAGTCTAAAACTATTATTGAGTATGACTTCAAAACCTAATTGGCAATCGTAGCTCTTAAAGCCGCTGTCGAACTCTGACCTTGTCAATGACTTGTCCATTAGATAAGGGATCATATATTCCTCCATTCTAGATATCATATGGACTGAGACATTGGATTATAATCATTCTCTCTGTCCATTTGTTGTTTCCCGATTTTCGATTTATGATGACTGACTGATTGAACAAATCAAATTAGTCCTGGCTTGGCCAAGCACTCACATGTGTCATCGCTAAATCATCGAGGGGCCCACAGATATCGCTTTTATCCCGAAGGTAAAAGGAATGGATAAACTTTGACTCATATGGCTTGTTCTACTACTTGTTGAATCATACACAAAGGCACGTTTTATAACATCGAGTTAGCAAATGCGTTTTCGTGCAATCAATGTATAACCAACTCATAGTAACAACTCATATCTCTAGGTTTGAAGAATATAAGATATTATCGTCTCATGATCACTCGTGATAAAATCCATTAAGTGATTCAAATGAGCGCGGGTTGAATCCAATACTCAGAACTTATGAGCACTCATGAGTGTTGTAGCACCACTTTGTCCACCAACTTGGACCTCTACAAACCAACCCATGACAGTCTTGATTCATATCTACTTCCAACATATGACCGACTGTGGATGGTTTGAATAACTTAATCATTCAGGAAGAGCGACTTAGTTATTCTGGAAGTCAAAACATGCAAAGTGAAACACAAGAATAAATGAATCAAATATGGTATCAAACCCTATGAATATAAATAAACACTTTTATTTATCACCATACTGATTACTCATTATTCATTGTTTCGGTTTTATCAACTTTATACTTGAATTAAAAACACTAGTTGTCCCATGCTCCAAGCATGTACACTATGTTTTTCTTAAACAATAGCTTTGCCATACACCAAGTATGCACTCTATGTTTGTCTATGATCCTTACTTTGTGAAATAAACCAATTGAACATAATTTCAATGATTCTAATTTCACACTCCCAAATCCTTATCGAAAAATGTGAGAATTTCAAATTCCTATCATTTATCGAAATCTGTTTAGATTTTAAACTTATATGCACTGACCCTCCTGTAATGAATATGTACAAAGTCACAAAGACTTGTCAACAGTCATTATAAGGTATTCCAATGGAGATCAACTCCATGAAAACTAGGTCTCATATTCAAAGTACATTGCTTTGGACATGCTTCTTGCATTAAGTTTTCTAATCTTACACAGATAACTTCCACCTATGGAGACAACTCCATATTCTCATTTTGACTATCACTTCTGAATAAGAGATGCCTCTTTTCAGAATATGTCAATATGGTCCTTCCAAAATTAGCACTATACTTCCAACTGTCCCTGAGCAACCAATCTTTGGTAAACCTCAGATTGTCCTTGACAATTGCTTAATCATTTTAGTCATATCCAATTCTAGACCTTTTCCCTTCTTAATGCCTCTGGGCATTTGGAAAAATTTAGAAATGACAAATATTATAGCACATGCAATCGATCCTGTACCCAAAGCAAATGGTACACGATTCATGATGTCTCACATAAAGACATGATTCTAGACCAGTCTTTTGCTACAATATTTTTATTTGCCATGTTTTCAAAATTTGACTATGAAGAGGGATGCCGTAATCATAATCGAATTTTGAGAACGCAATATATAGAATTTCCTTAAGTTGAACAAATCCAACATGAAATTCATATATATATATATATATATATATATATATATATATATATATATATATATATATATATATATATATATATTCTTGACTAAAGATGATTAAGGTCTCAATCTAAGCCTTTAGAACTGAAATGAAGTATATCCTCTCCCTTAATTATAGCAAAACAACTTTTTCAATCCCTGCAGCCTCACGAATTGAAACTTTTGTTTTCTATAATTAACATTGCTAACTTGCAACACTAACAATAATTATCATGCTCCCACTAACATGATGATTATTAGCATAACACTTATGCTCCCACTAGCTTTGACATGTACTCAGAAATCAGCTGGACTTCTAGAAATCAATACTTTATTGACTTTCTTACCAAAGTTCAGATTTCTGATACGAGATGCTTTGATAAAAAGTTTATCAAAATCATACACCTTACCTTAGATTGCATGCATGTGTGTCTAAACAATTTCAGAACTATGAAAAGGGATGCCGTAATCATAGTCTCAATTGTTTAGACCTTTTGCCATCTGCTTCAAATCTACTTGGTGGAAGTGTTTCCTCACCATCATTTTCATGAATCGGAGAGAAACCTTATGACCCATAGATTTTATGGTGTACGTGTTCTTATCCATGTGAATCGTCAAAACCATAGTCACAAGACAAGGATAATGACAAATCCAAACTCATATGGACTGAACTTATGCAATCTTAACTTCTTGCCACCTGGCAGTACATGGCCTGCCATTACTTCCAAGTTGTTATGCAACCAATTGAAAACTTTCAGAACTCCTATGCAAAGCCAACTTTAACTGGAATGGGCACAGAATATGTCAACACGATAGGTTATAAACCTCAAGTCGTGTGCTAGTGAAGAACCTCAGGTTTTATTCTTGATTAGTTCTTGAAATTCTTTTTAGGATCTTTAAGACTCCCACTATCCTCTTGACATATAAGACTATCTTGCCAAATATTCAAGAGATAGTGCGGATTCTTTATCAAGACAAACACTTCACACAATTGGCCTTAGTTGGTCTTTGTTTTATCCAAAACATCACAACTTACCAATTTCAAATGTACAAGAGTAGGACACTTTTACTCTTACATTTGACAAGTGTTTTAAACCTTTCTTTAAGATATGTCACTCAAGTTACAATCTTGGAGTATGACTCTAAGAATTGTTTTGGAACGAAGTATGACTCATCTTCCTGATCTAACCATTTCAACAATTCATGACTCCCCTTCTTAGTCATAAGAATGCACTAAGATGACCTTTAGAGGACTAATTGTGATATGATTTCTAAATCATTAAGATGATCACAAACATGATACTAAAGTACTCTCCCATCTTTTCAGATTTGAGAAACTTTTATCTTTCTGCCTAATTTGATTCTTCCCATTCGTTCTGCCATACATTGAGACTTTTCCAATGTTTCAGAATTATACTTAAACTTGTAAGTATAACCATATTTACTAAACTTTAGTAAATCAAATAGTCTTAACGAGCTTTGTGGTGGACATGACCAGTGCACAAGAATGTGTACTCGATCCCTTTAGTCCTTCACTTGACTCACACATCCATGTGAACAAGTAATTAGTCTTGATTTTCCAATGCTTGAAAGTTCTCATTCATCATACTATTCAACTTGCATGATTCAAAGTTTCGGTCCAATTGAAACTTGGGCGATGAGGAACTTTCCTGATTAGGTAAATTTAGACACTACCACAAATGAAAGAATCAAATCCATTTTCCAATATTGTTGTCAGTGGAATCATATAAGCAACAATTTTCCACAAATGCCATTGTAAGGATACTTCAAATAAATAAAATTAAACAATTTTCTTTTATTTTAAAACTTTGCGGAAAAACTTATCCTTACAATCCACATGGAAAATTGTTGTTATCTATTCCTTAGCAATATATCATAACTTCTTAAGCAACTGCTCAAAATTCTGATGCGATCGAAATCCACCTTCGCGATCAAAATCAGCATATACTTCCTTTAAGATTTCTCTCTATTCTTTGATTCTTAAAACATCAACATGTGACCCAGTCACATCATGTAATGAGGATCTCAGAATAGAACTTAACAGAGTTAGATAATGGGCTCTACCTGATGTAGAGTCAAACTTATTGACTTTAACATCCTTAGATAAATTTGGCAGCTTTGCAATCAACGCCCCTTCCTTTGGCAAAATAAACATATGGACCCTTTGGTAATGGGACTATCTCAGACCTAGCCTTTCTCTTTACCATTTGGTCAACCGGGTTGACTATGGCCAATCCCTTTCCATTGGGAAGAGAATGCTTTTTCTGGATTTCTAGTGTCACCATTGTCACTGTCCATAAAGTTTTTGGGAAGTTGATCTTCTAATCAAATTTGCTTTACTATCGTTCCAAATCATTGCTGATTCAGCAGCACCAAGCGAATAGATATGATCATTAAGGTTCATGTCATAGTCTGTTTCATAGTAGTCCCAAAGGAACTCACTATGTGACTTAGAAAGTGATTGAACATCCAACTTTCTCAAGACTTTGACACCCAACTCTCCCGGCTTATCAATATATGACTTCATCTCTAAGATGTGATCACACATAGACCTTGCTTGCCATTAGGGCTTGAGTGACCTTGAACTTGTGGGTTAGGGAGAATAATTGGAGGAGGTGGAGGAAGAGAAGTATGACTTCCATGATCCAAACTCGGGAAGTCATATTCATTAAGAAAGCTTGGTTTAGGAAGATCATTGTTGTTTAAACCAGACATCAACAATGGGAGAAATTCACGTAAAGTTGATTTAAGTCCTTAATACAACACCCAATATGATATATTAAGGCTAGGACCCAACAAACTATTTTATAACTTGGAAGAGGGATGCCGTAATCCAAGCTATAAAATATTTGAAGGTAGGTGAATGACGATTCACCAATTTCCACCAAGATAAACGAAATGTATTATTAGGTTTTAATTGGTTTTGAAACTCCTAGATTCTTTTGAGATTCATTGAACTTTTCAATGGCATGTTTCAATCTCGAGTGTGCCCTTCAGGTTTTGTGACTGGGATGCCGAGGATCACAAAACAAGGTGTGAAGTAACCATGCAAATATACTTGGTACCCTTAATATTTACCCCTCAATCGATGTGCCGGTTAACCACACACGCTCCAACGATACTATGATAAACATTAAGTTACCCTTTGCCTACCTTGTTAAGTCCAGGTTAGTGTGCCGGTTAACCATACACGCTCCACTAACAGCTTAAACAAAGTGCAAAGTGTAATTTCATGGATTAGCACCTTATTCACATTTTCCTAAGTAACTAAGATTGAGAATTTATAAGTGTTTAGTTACTTAGTATTTATCATTATACTTATAATGAAGAAAGAATTATAGTCCTTGTCCTACCTGTTCGGCTAACGACCCTCCACCAGTCAAGGAAGCGGTGGGTGAGAGTGGACACCCATTAAACTGCCATTTTATAGGCAGTAACCGTATACCCCCCTTATAGACCGGCTTCGTGAATGAGGCCTACTAATGGTAAGACGACTTGCTCTTATACATATAATATATTAAACTTTTAATATTATAATAGTATAAGGGTGTATTTTAGACATTTAAAATACTTGGTGGTTTAATCTATTAATTAAACTATACTCTTAATTTAATTAAATTTAAACCATGGAATTATTAATTATCTTTTAATTAAACACTTTAATTATCTATTAATAAAGTCCATAAGAGTTAATTGAATTATTCAATAAAAACATCATAATTCCAATTATTAAATTCAAAATTAAAATTATTTAATTAATTGTTTAAGTTATGAACCCAAGAGTTTTAGAATTCAATTCTTTTTTTTTATCATAAAAAAACTTTTTCCATATTCCAAAACTTGAGGGCAAGTTTTGTAACTCTTGAAAACTTTTGGATTCCATAACTTATGGAGTTAAATACTTGTTTTATGATGAAACGTTTCATGTCCCATAACTTAAGAACAAGTTATGGAATTCTTTAAAACATTAAGACCAAGTTTTGTAACTTCATAAAAAACTTTGAATCAATTTTTTTTTAAAAACCTTTTCATATCCATAACTTATGGAGGTTTCAAAAAACTCTTTAGATCAAACTTTTAAGATAATAAAATAATCATATCATTTTATCTTTTACTAAATTTGACCTAATTCAACTCATATAGCAAATGATTCAAATTTTACAAATAATTAGTTTTTCACAAAAACAAGTAATTATCTTAAAATTTGACAAACGTCATGTTTTTTTTTCTTTTTTTTCCAACTTTGAAAATAAAACATTTACATCAATATAACAGAAAACAACCCATGGCTCTGATACCACTGTTGGGTTTTGAGCATTCTAACACTCTTATAGTGTACATGCAACCCTATAAACCTTGGATCTATGTTTTCTCTATTATACATGAAAATATTAACTATTCCAAGGTTTCATCCTAACTAGCATATTATGAAGCACCTATACTACAAAGTTCTAGTTAGATGACATACCTTTTGATATAGCTTGATGTCTTCAAGCTTTAAGAGCTTAGCCCCAATAGTGTGGAAGCCTCAAATGGAATCACAAATCACCAAAACACCTTGGAAGAACTCGAGAGAATATGTATGCACACTAAAATCGGCCCACTCTTATTTTCACACACTTGTTCCAATTTTGTGAGCCAAGGACCCCTTTATATATTATGGAGGATTAGGGTTACATCCATGTAAACCCTAATACCCATGACCTTTCATTTACATATGATCCATGGGTTAAAAGCTCCATGGACCATCCATGAAAGCTTAACCCAACCTAAATGAACTTGGCCCATTCCATATATATAAGAGTCCATATTTAATTAGTTCTTTTTGATCACTTAATTAATTTTAAATTAATTCTTGATCAATACTAATTAAATAATATGATTCCATATTAATATATTAGAACTTATAATATATTAATATAAATCATAAATATACTATCTCAAAAGACTATCCATATAAATTATGCCGATGAAGTGCAACCCAAATGGACCATGCCGGGTCGGGTCAAGTACATACCAAATATAGTTATGGACTTAGACATTAATCCAACAGGGACAAACCCTAATTTTAGGGTTTGGACCCTATTTAAGCAACCTTATGTCCAAGGTTTCCTCCTTACTAACCTCCTTAGCCTCTTTTGAGTCCCATTTTGAAACCCAAACCAATTTCAACAAAGAGCTGACATTTATGTGTGTTTTGGTGTGTGTCCAAGAAGAATAAGCTTGGTGGAGGAGAATTGATCGAGGAGGAGCTTGTAGATCCAGATTTCATTCATCATTTCCAGCTTCATAAGGTATAAAGCTTTGACCTTGCTTATTCTATGCTTAGATCTAGATCTAGTAGAGTTTTGGTCGCTTTTTAGTCCCATGAATGAGATCTAGCAGAATTTATCACTCCAGAAGTTATGAGTTTCTCCTCTTGATGTTTCTGAGATCCTTAGTCCATAAAGTTAGCATCTTGATGGTTGAGGATCAATCATGCATGAGTATATCTCCATTTCGGGAAAGTAGAATGTTCAATCTAAGGTTTGAGTCATTTTAAGCCATGAAAACGAACCAAGTTAGTGACTTTATTGATTAAGACGTTCCCCAAGGTTTGGATCTTAAATATGGACACTTGGTCTTAAGCATTAAGTGCTGAATGAAAAGTTGGCTTAATGGGAGCGTACATCAGGCGTACGCACACATACACATCTCTATCCCCAATCTGACGTAGCGACCTAGTATGTTGGGCTTACTAGTGGTACGCTTAGCATACTCAACTTTTACTTAGGCTTTTGATGTTTGGGCCGCCATTGGACTTTAGGGTTTTGGGCTCTTGTTGGGCCACCAATTTTTCTGAGTTGAGCCATTGTTAGGCCTTGGGCCTTCATGGATTTGGGCCCATATTAGACTTTGAGTGTCTTTTGGGAATTTGGCAATTATTGGGCTTTTTGTGCCATTAAGTTTGTGCCACCGCTATTGGGCCATTTAAGGGAGGGGTAAAATGGTATTTTACCCTGGGAGTCGGGATGAGTTGATTAAAATCTTGATTATGGTCTGTGACCCAATTATTAATTAGGGTTTTATTTGATTGGTTAGTGTGGGGATTCTTTGGTTCAGTAGCCCGAGCATTTATTCGATAATCAACTGACTGAGGTGAGTTTGCTCACTATACTGTAGGACACTATGGATTGTATGTGTTTGTAGTCTTTGTGACTCATGTTGTATGTGTTGTATGCCTATGTCTCTGTTTTCTATATGTATGTGGGGTGAAATAGACCCAGGGGTGAAATAGCCCCGATACAGCCTTGTGCTGACATATGAGGTGAAATAGACTAGGGGTGAAATAAACTCGGTACAACTTTGGGTTGACATATAAGTTGAAATGTGATATGGGCATATTTAGTTTTAATATTCATGCATTATCTTAATACTTTATGTTGTTTTTGTCTCAAATAATGAACAAAAGGTACTTAATTAGTTTAAAATCTCATTTCAGCAACAAAGACATGCTCGGAAGGAAAACGAAGCGGAATTGGCGATTGGATGCTTGGATCTTGGATTTTGAAGAAAGAAGGATGTTGCTGGACAACTTGACCCCTAGTCAGTGTTTTGGCCATATCTCATGACTCGTAATTCAGATTGAAGAGATTCAAAATGTTCTGAAAACTAGACATAATTTTGGACAACTTTCGTGTTTTGAGAAAATGTTGATTCCAAACGAACTCGACGAGTTTTGGTCCTCCAACTCGACGAGTTTCTTAGAAGATTCCCGACAAATTAGTGCCTTGCCGTACATGAGATTTAATTCAAAAACTCGACGAGTTTTGTCATAACACTCGACGAGTTGAGCTGATTTTCAAAATCTATATCTAGAACGTTTTCATTCGAAACCCTAACTTTTGATGGAGGCTTATAGCGACTTTTGGAGGCCAGAGAGGTTGTTAGAAGCTGTGGTTTTCAGAATTCAACTAGAGGCTTGGAATTGAAGAGATATAAAGGAAAAATCATTAGTAACTTATTAATTCTATTGTTTACATTATGTCTACATTGATGAATTTCGTTTTTATGATCTTATTTGCTGAAGTTATGGGCTAAAACTCCATACTTCTGTTTAGACTAAATGAGCTTATGAATATGGTTTGATTAGTGGCTTTGGATTATATTGAATTGGTTATTTGTCTTGATAAGCTTGTTTAAAGATCCTTATATATTAATGATAATTATTTTCTGTTAATAACCAAGTATATTGAGTTGTATGGACATCTGCTTGATTGCTTGAATCTTATAGTTTTGTGAAAACAAGATTATATGCCTAGTATTAGTGAACATGAACCTAGGGTTAACTAGAAAATAAGTAAGTTAATGTGTGAGCATGTGTGATGACCAACCACATATGAGTTAATTGAATCAACCAATTTAGTTAACTAATATTACAATTCTTACTTGATTCGAACTGAACACTAGGAAACTTGTTAGTTTAATCAACTGGCCAGTGTTTGAATTAACTTGTTTGCTAAAGGATTAGTAATAGTGAACATGAACCTAATCATATTAGAAATCGGTAACCATTCATATATTAATCCATTGCACTTGCCACGAAATCAACCATAGGAATAAATGAATCGAATCTAAACGGAAGTCTCTTTTATCTTATTGAATCTAGGTGTCTTTTGCTTCTCCATTAGTTGTTAATGTCTTTTGTTTAAGTGTTTAGTAATTGCCAAAGGTTATAGTCTTGCAAAACTAGAGAAAAACCCCTTTTTATATTTGTTTTATTTAGATAATATTAGTATTCATTTTAATTATTTACCGTTCCCTGTGTTCGATACCCTACTTACGTGAACTAAACTGATAATTGATAGGTACACTGCCTTTCGTGTGTTTGTTTTTTGTGTCTAAGTTAGTAGGATTAAAACTAATACATTCCACACGTATCAAAATGGACTCGAGGGTGAAATAGACCTGGGGGTGAAATAGACCTGGTACAACATTAAGCTGACGTATATGTATGGTATGCGGTATTTTGGGGAACTTATGAAGCTTTGTGCTTACGATTTTTAATTCATGTTTCAGGTACTTCCGGTTCGAAGGGGAAGAGCTCGGGATGATCGCATTACACATACCATGATTTTCTGCTTATTTTACTCTGATGTACTTTTTGGATGTTTATGGTTGCTCTCTGAATACTTTATGGTTTTGAAAATCATGTTTGGTTAATGGTTTATTTAATATAAAAACATAAATGATTGGTTTTGGGTTTTGGTACGTTACAAGTTGGTATCAGAGAGCCTTGGTTTGAGGGATTCATGCATACTCTCGGGTGTGCCTGAACTCAAACTGAGGATTTGGTAGATTTTTCATAAGAAGAAAGGTTTAATAAAAGAGTTTTCAAATAAAATAAAGGGGTGTGGTGCATGCAATCGACCGAGCTCAAGTAAGATTTCCCAAAATACCCATATATGTTCTTGTGATATGCTTTGAATTGTGAATCTTTGAATCGCATGTTAGATTAGGGCTAAGGATCTTCTCAGGATTGCATGATATAATGCGAGGAGATATGCCTTTATGTTCTTATTATATGAGCTTGTAGACTTGCATGCTAGTACTGGATCAATCAGTGATAGGATGGCATGTTTAGGTTATGCTTTGATTTCGATTACTCAATGCTCGAATGATTCTTGCTTTATGGTTTTATGACTTCCCATTAACATCAGCTAACTAGTAAGCGAATATGCTACGCTACATATTAGTGGGATTATATAATTTTAGAAGGTTAGATTAAACCCTATTGCGTAGCTCTTGTCTGAGTCCAACCGTTGTAGTGTGAAACCTTTCATTCAAAGAATCATCTGGTGTCGGTGATATGTAATTGTGTTCATAAGCTAGTTAGAGGGTGTTAGAGGGTGTTCCTTCTGTAGCTGATGGCGGTGAGTGGTGTGGTGGTATCCCTTGGAAAACCTAGGAGGTGATACGGTGTCGAGAGATTTACTTTGATAGAAGTTGTTTATATTGATAGGGAAGTAACTTGGGGGATTCAGGGCGATCCTTGAGGAAAGTACAGATATATATGGAAGGTAGTATGGGACCGTACTACTGGAAGCAGAGGATCCGTACTCGAGACAAGGAAAGTCACGATGATACCATGAAGCTTGTAAAAGGTGTTGAGTATATATATTCTGATGGTTTGAATGGTTTATTTTCAATATAGTGGTTACTCGAGGAGGTTCTGGTAGTGGTTCTAGTGCCGGTGATGGTTCAGGTTCGGGCTCTGGGGCCGGGTTTATGGATGTTCAGATGTGGGGCTCGGTACAATCAAGGAGAGTATTATGGAGATTCTGGATGAGAACTTGGGCACTTTTCATTATGAGATGATGGCGATGGTGTGAGCTCCCTATTTGACTTTCCAAGAGTTTCGGGCATGTGAGGCTCTGGAGTTCTTCGGGAAGAAGGACCCAATGGCGAGCAGGCGTTGGTTAGAAAATGTCATGAACGCCTTTTGTACTAGTTGTTGCCCAAATAGGGAAAATGCCAGATTTGAATCCTGTCTTTTGAAGACAGAGCCCAAGATTAGTGGGGGGAATTTGGACAAGCCTTGGGAGGCGAGGCGGCTGAGTATATGACTTGGGAGGATTCCGTGACGAGGTTTTAGGATGAGTTTTCACATGTGATTGAGGTCTAACAGTTGGCGAGGGAGTTTTAGGACCTTCGCCAAACTAGGAAGACGGTGGCGGAGATCACTACTATGTTCCAAGGGAGGGCGTTATTGGTTCTGCAGTATGTGGCGAATGAGGAGATGAAGAAGGTGAGATACCATGATATGTTGAGGAGCGATATCATGCAGTTTGGGAGAAGATCGAGTTGCAAGACACTGGATGATATGGTGGGGTGAGCCAGAGAGAGGGAGGCTGATCTGGAGATGGAGAAGAAGAGGAAACCGGATCAGGTATAGATTTTTTAGGGTTCGGGCAAGAGACCCATGGTTTTTGATTCAAGATCGAGTGTCCAGCAGGGACGGGGCCGCTGTGGAAAGTGAGGCAAGTCACACGATGGAGCTTGCAAGGGAGGTGGTTCAAGCTGCTACAAGTGCGGCAAGACTATGCACTTTAGTTGGGATTGTACAGCCACCACCCAGGGATCGAGTCTGATTTTCTTTCATTACAATCATATGGGCCATAAAAATCCCGATTGTCCGAGTTTAGCAACGGCAGGACCAGTTGCAGCACCCGCTCCGACGACCTTGTAGATTACAGATGGTCATCAGCTCAAGGTGGAGGTCCATGTTATGAGGAGCTTGGCATTTCAACTGACAGCCGAGGAGGCTCGTGCAGCACCAGATGTGGTGACGGTTATGTATCTTCTCCTTATCTCTTTATTTATGTTGATTTTCTTGCTTATATATGTGTTTTTCTTTTAGGGTTGTTCCTTGTGAACGGTATCTCTGCTTTGGTTTTGTTTGATTCGAGGGCTACCGATCCTTTGTATCTATTGTGCCTAGCAAGAGGTTTGTTGATGCTCCGGGGGAGTTGGATTACCGACTAGAGTTTGAGATTGATGATGATCATCCTGTGCGAGTATTGAGGGTTCATCGGGGATGTATATTGGAGTTGTTTAGTGAGCGGTACCTGATTGATTTGGTTCCCATCCTCTGCGTTTGAGCAAGGATATTGTGGGGATGGATTGGTTGAGCCCCAATGGGGAAATGATTGATTGTGAGCATCAGATGGTACGTATTCAAACCCCATGTAGGGGAGAGTTAGTGATTCAGGGAGAGGGTGTTCATAGTGGGCCAGTTCTATGTTCAGCAGCTAGGGCCAGATGATACCTTCAACAGGGTTGTTTTGGATTTCTAACATATGTGATGGATACCCGGGAGAAGGGTAAGACGACTGTGAGTGATGTAGCGATTGTTCGGGAGTACCCGAATGTACTCCCGAAGGATTTTTCTGGAGTGCCTCCGGAGAGGCAAGTGGAGTTTCGGATTGACTTGGTTCCAGATGCGGCTCCGATAGCCAACGCACCTTATCGATTAGCACCTCTAAAGATGCATGAGTTGTCTTCACATCTTTAGGATCTGTTAGACAAGGGATTCATTCGGCCGAGTAGTTCACCATGGGGAGCGCTGATCTTGTTTGTGAAGAAGAAGGATGGGTCGCATCGGATGTGTATAGACTACCGGGAGCTGAATAAGTTAACGGTGAAGAACTATTATTCACTCTAGATGATTGAAGATTTATTTGACTAGCTCCAGGGTGCATCTTGGTTTTCCAAGATCGATCTACGTTTGGGTTATCATCATATGAGGGTCAAAGAGTAGGATACGCAGAAGACGGCCTTCCAAACTCGTTATGGTCATTACGTGTTCGTGGTGATGCCCTTCGAGCTCACCAATGCTCCAGCTACATATGGATCTCATGAGTCACGTATGCATACCTATGTTGGATCGTTCTGTGATTGTGTTTATTGATGAACTCATGGTCTATTCTAAGACCCATGATCAGCATGCGAAGCATCTGAGGGAGGTATTGGAAACTCTAAGGAGGGCGAGGTGGTATGCGAATTTCTCAAAGTGTGAGTTCTGGTTGCGCGAGGTGCATTTTCTGGGGTACCTTGTCAACCAGAACGGTATTCTAGTCGATTCGGTCAAGGTTGAGGCGGTGATGACGTGGGAAGTTCCAAGGTCTCCATCTGAGATTCGGAGTTTCCTTGGATTGGCGAGTTACTGTCGGAGATTCATTCAGGATTTCTCCAAGACAGCGGTTCCTTTGACCCGTTTGACGAAGAAGACCGTCACGTTTCATTAAGGGCCTGAACAACAAGCATCTTTTGAGACTTTGAGGATGAGATTGTGTGTGGCGCCGATTCTCACCCTACCCGAGGGTATTGAGGACTTTGTGGTGTACTGTGATGCAGCAATCACAGGTTTGGGTGCAGTGTTGATGCAACGGGGTCATGTGATCACTTACGCTTTGAGGAAGATGAATCCTCACGATGCGAATTATCCTATGCATGATTTGGAGTTGGGCGTTGGGGTGTTCGCCCTTAATATTTGGCGACATTACCTCTATGGGTTCTGTTGTACTATCTACACGGATCATAAGAGTCTAAGGTATCTGGAGTCCGTTGGATGTAGTAAACGATTTTGATTGTGAGATCGTTTATTACCCGGGGAAGGCCAACGTGGTGGTCAATGCTCTCACCCATAAGGTGGTTGCCGCCCCGATATGGGATATGTGTTTGAGGATGACAGTGATTACCCGACTCTTAGAGCAGATTCGAGAGGCTCAGGTTGAGGCTATGAAGGAAGAGCACCGAAAAATTGAACGCATAGTGGGCCATGTGGCTTCCTTTGATTATGATAGCCAAGGATTATTGGCCCTTCATCGGAGGGTGTGGGTTCCATATTGGGGTGGTGCACATCAGGTTTTGATGGAGGAGGCACACAAGTTGAGATTATATATTCATCCCGGAGAGACATAGATGTATAGAGATCTCCGGCCTGACTATTGGTGGCCATGTATGAAGAGAGACGTGGCTTGGTATGTGGAGAGGTGCTTGAGTTGCAGGAAATATAAGGCCGAGCATTAACAACCTCACGAAAAAATGGAGCCGTTGGAAGTTTTCGTTTGGAAATGGGAAGAGATTACGATGGATTTTATCACAAAGTTCCCACGGACGGCGCGCGGAGTAGATTCGATATGGGTCATCGTGGATCGATTGACCAATATCGCAAATTTTATTCCTATGCAGGAGAGTATTTTGGTGGAGAAACTGGTTGATATCATCATTCGGGAAGTGGTGGAACGACATGGGGTGCCGTTTTCTGTGGTCTCTGATAGGGATGTTCGGTTTATTTCAAAGTTCTTGAAGAGATTCCACGAGGAGTTGGGTACTCTTCTGCATTTCAACATGGATTTCTACCCACCGACTGATGGTCAGAGCGAGCGGACTATCCAGACATTGCAGGACATGTTGCGGGCATATGTAATGGATTTCGGCGGTAGTTGGGATACATATCTTCCTTTGGCGGAATTTTCATATAAAAAAGTTATCACACCAGCATTGATCGACCTCCTTTGAAATAACCTATGGGCGAAAGTTTAGGACCCCGATATGTTGGGGTGAGGTTGGTCTGCGGGTCATGGGGAGTACAGAGGTGGTAGTCAAAATGACAGAATTGGTTCAGCAGGTTCGCGGCAGACTTCAGATAGCACAGAGCCAACAGAAGAGATACGCATATAGACTCTAGTCAGACTTGGAGTTTCAGGTTGGGGATATGGTACTCCTGAAGGTGTCACCTTGGAAATGTGTCATCTGATTCAAGAAGCAAAGTAAGCTAGGCCCCAGGTATATTGGTCCTTTTAGGGTGTTAGCTCGAGTGGGCAGGGTTGCCTATTGTTTGGATCTATCAGAGGAGCACAGTCAGATTAATAGCACTTTTTATGTCTCTCAGCTGCGGAAATGTATGGTTGATGATTATGTAGTGGTTCCATTGGAGGACATTCAGGTGAATGATCATCGGAATTATATCGAGAGACCAGTGGCGATTCTTGACAGGAGGACAAAGACTCTACGAAACAAGTTGGTGGATCTCGTAAAGGTGTAGTGGCAACACCGAAAGGGTTTTGAATGGATATTAGAGCCTGAGGACGAGATAAGGGAGCATTACCCAGAGTTATTTAAGGCGGCGGACTTTAAGGACGAAGTCTAATTCATGTAAGGGAGAATTGAACACCCAATTCAAGGTATTTTTCATTTTGACCCTTGGTGTGTAATTAGTTTGCAAATTTTGTCCCAAGGGGCATTATTGTAATTTTTGGGAAGGGAGTGCATACGTTGGGCGTACCTCTAGTACGCATGGCATACGTAATCAGTAGAGAACCCTAATTTTAGGGTTTGGTCCCTATTTAAGTAACCTTATGCCCAAGGTTTCCTCCTTACCAGCCTCCTTAGCCTCTTTTGAGTCCCATTTCGAAAACCTAGCCCATTTCAAGTGAGAGTTGACATTTATATGTGTGTTTGGTGTATCTCCAAGAAGAAGAAGAAGCTTGGTAGAGGAGCATTGATCAAGGAGGACCTTGTAGATCCAAATTCCATTCATCATTTCCAGCTTCATAAATATATAAAGCTTTGACCTTGCTTATTATATGCTTACATCTAGATCTAGTAAACTTTTGGTTACTTTTTAGTCCCATGAATGAGATCTAGTGGGAATTTACCACTCCAGAAGTTATGAGTTGCTCATCTTGATGTTTTTGAGATCCCTAGTCAATAAAGTTAGCATCTTGATGGTTGAGGATCAACCATGCATATGGATATGTCCATTTGGTGAAAATATAAAGCTAAATCTAAGGTTTGAGTCCCTTTGAGCAATGCAAAGGCACCAAGTTAGTGACTTTATGGTTTAAGACATTCCCAAGGTCTGGATCTAAAATATGGAAACTTGATATTAATCATTAAGCGCTTAATGAACAATTGGCTTAATGGGGACGTACGTCGGGCGTACGCAAGCATATGTTGCGCGTACGGGGTTGGATCCCCGATATGGAATATCGACCTTGTATGTCGGGCGTACTAGTGGTACGCTTAGGGTACTCGACCTGGACTTGGGCTTTTGATGTTTGGGCTGCCATTGGACTTTAGGTTTTTGGGCTCTTGTTGGGCCACCACTTTTTTTGAGTTGGGCCATTGTTAGGCCTTAGGCCTTCATGGATTTTGGACCATATTGGGCCTTGAGTGTCTTTTAGGAATTGGGCCATTGTTGGGCTTTTTGTGCCAATGTGTTTGTGCCATGCCTATTGGGCCATTTGAAGGAGGGGTAAAATGGTCTTTTACCCTAGGAGTCGGGATTAGTTGATTAAATTCCTGATTATGGTTTATGATCCAATTATTAGTTAGGGTTTTATTTGATTGGTTAGTGCAGGGATTCTCCTGTTCAGTAGCCCGAGCATCTATTCGATTGTCAGCGGACTGAGATGAGTTTACTCACTATACTATAGGACACTGGGGATTGTATGTGCATATAGGCTTTGTGACTGCTGATGTATGTGTTGTATGAATGTATGACTGTTTGCTATATGTATATGGGGTGAAATAGACCCGGGGGTGAAATAGACCTGGTATAGCCTTGTGCTGACATATGATTTGAAATAGACCCGAGGGTGAAATACACCCGGTACAGCCTTGGGCTGACATATGAGTTGAACTAGACTCGGGGGTGAAATAGACCCGGTATAGACTTCAGCTGACACACACACACACACACACACACACATATATATATATATATATATATATATATATATAACTCACTAATATTTGTGCTTACGGTTTTCAGTTCATGTTTTATGTACTTCCGGTTCGAAGGGGAAGAGCTCGGGATGATCGCTTTGCACACACCATGATTTTCCGCTTATTTGACTTTGATGTACTTTTGGGATGTTTATGGTTACTCTCTAAATACTTTATGGTTTTGACAAACATGTTTGGTTGATGGTTTATTTAATATAAAAACAAAAATTTTTGGTTTTGAGTTTTGGGACGTTACACCAGACTTTCTAATATGCAATATTGGAAGGTTTAATATTCCACATTTTTGAAAGTGTATTAGCGACCTTCTTAGTTGGTAGGAGGTTTAATATATTAGCGTCTGTCTCTAGGGTGTAACCCCATAAACTTATTGGAATCATAGCTCGAGACATCATAGATCCAACCATATCAAGTAGTGTTTGATTTCTTTTCTCGCAACGCCATTCAATTGCTGTGTTATGGGAGGAGAAAATTGTGATAGAATCCCACAATCGTTTAGATGATCGATAATTCAATACTCAAGTATTCTCCACCCCAGTCAAATCAGAGAAACTTGATCTTATTACACAAAGTAACGTTCACCATGCCTTTTAGTGGATTTGAGCGGTCCACATACGTTAGTGTGGATTAAGTCTAACAAATCATGTCCTCGTTCACAATTTCCTATGAAAGGCCCTTTTTCATCTTGTCAAGTAAGAAAGACTCGCATACATCGTTCAAATTTAGGTCAAACGATTCTAAGATCCCATCGTTTTGAAGCTTAGTGATGCGTTTCTTGTACATTCCCAAGACGACAATGCCACAAGCACGATTTATCCAACACGTTATGATTAGAAGAACCAACATTATTAGATTATTAGAGTTTCCTACACAAACAACACTTTCATAAATACCATTACAGGGACTAGCTTTGAAAATAAATGAATCACTTTTGTAAACCAAATATCACCATTAACATCATCAAAAGAAAAATGAAATCCATCTGTGTACTTTGCATGAAAATAAATAATGTTGCGTGCCATACTTGGCGATTCGCAACAATTAAATAAAGTAAAAGATACTCCATTATATAACATGAGCTTGTATTCCCTAATCCTTGTAACAAGTACAGTTCCTCTGTTTGCTATGATCAGGTTCAACTCCCCACGCTTCAACCTTTTTGCTTTCCCTTAGTTCCTGCAAATCCGATCAAATGTGAGTACCACATCCAATATCAAAACCCCAAGAACTAGAAGTTGACATACTATGAAGTTCAATAATAAAAATACCTAAAGTGCCAACACCCTTAGCTTTGTTCTTCTTCACGTCCTCAAGTTACTTCTGAAAGTGGTGTCTCCAGTGACCCTTCTCTTCGCAGTAAAAAAATGGCCTCCTTTGGGTTGGTGTTAGGAGCTATCTCATAGTCGACTTTTCTCTTGAGACCTTGATTAGAAGGGGTAACCATGGTCTTACCCTTGTGGTGAGAAAACTTCTTCTTGTTTGCACTACCATGTCCAACGGCCAAGACAAAATTAGTAGGGTTGGAGATTTTTCTTTAAGCAAGCTAGTTTCGGCAGCTTTCAACATGCCATGTAACTCCATGAGGGTGTTGTCGAGATTATTCATATTATAGTTCATGATGAACTGGTGATACGAACTAGAAAGCTATTTCAATAACATGTAAATGGCCAACTCCTTTGCAAACTCGACACTGAAGTTCCCTAGTCTGTCAATGTACAACTTCATTTTCTAAACGTGTGCACATACATAATTCCCATCTTGATCTCTACAATCCATCAAGGACTTCATAATCTCGAATATTTCTTGCCAACCTTGCTCTTGGAACATTTACTTGAGAGGCTCATTAATGTCATATGCCCCAAGGTTCTCGAAACTATTTTGGAGCTTAATATACATTGTCGCTAACATTTTGCAACCAACTTTAGTAGATTCATCATCATGCTTGTGATAAGCGGTCATTTCTGCTTCAGTAGACTCATCATCCATGTCAGGGAGATCTTGATTGAGGATATACTCTTTGCCCTCGTACCTTAGGGTACTCCTCAAGGTGCAAATCCAGCCCAAATAGTTCCGAATGGTCATTTTGTCCTTAGATATGATCACCATGAGAGAGAAGTTTGAGTTTGATAGAGGTGCTGGAGGAGGAGAATTGGTGTTGATGTTATCTTTCTACATCTATAAGTTGAAAGGTTTAGTTAATTTGAATTAAACCTAAAAACAATTATTAACCCTAAATAAATTATTAACAAGGCTAGGATCCAGATTTTTGGCGTTTCAATGTGTAAAGGGATGCAATAAACACACAATAAAGTTATTTTTCTAGGCAATGCAATTTCTAGTTTCTGTAACATCCCAAATTTCAGAAATATGATATAAGGGCTTAAAGTGTACATGGAGGAAGCTACTCGACGAGTAGGTGCGAGTACTCGTCGAGTCGGAGAGGGATTTGGTCGCGAATTAAGTGACCAACTCGCCGAGTCGGAAGCTGGACTCGACGAGTTGGTGCTGGGAAGATAAAACCCTAATCTTAGGGCTTGCACCCTATTTAAAGGATCTTAAGTCCTCACCTCAGCCTCTTTGTCACCCCTTGAGAGTCAAAAAACCCTAGAATCGTGTGTGAGCCTTTGGAGTGAACTTGGAAGCTTTGAAAGGAGATTCTAGCAAAGAAGGCTTGTAGATCAAGTGTAGAGCATCAAGGGATTGGTGTAGATCCAGAATCTACTTCAGCTTGGGCATATTTTAGAGGTAACAAGCTGTTACCTTGACTCTATTGCATTTATATCTATTCAAGAATGATATTTGGGACCATTTTGGTATGATTGAGATCTATTTCGGGTTTGGTGTTTAGATCTGAGGTTGCTACTTCAGATCTAGACTTGTGTCGGTCCAGAAAGTCATAAAGCATCAGTCTTTGAGTTGTTGGTGGAGCCCCTTTGTCTTAAACCTTAGCCCTAGAGTGATTTGTATACTGTAGGCTGCTAGGGGTTCAGTCTAAACCCTAATGGATACCTTAGCCACCAAGTAGCCCAAGGAACCTTCTGGAATAGGGCCCTTGGACGAAAATATGATGATCCCTTCATCATAATTTCGTTCCCCCCTTAGTCCATTAGGTTTCCCAGCCCAAAACTCAACTATCACACACTTGACAGTTTAACTCCCTTTATTTAATTAATCTATTTTAGTCACCAAATTAATTCCTAATTAATTTATGACTAATACTAATTAAATAAATATGATTTCTCTTTTAATATATTATTCTTATAATATATTAATAAACCATAATATCCTCTCTCTTTCCTTAAATTACCTTGTCAAGTTGCTTTGGTGAAGGCAACCCAAAAGGACCACGCATAACCGGGTCAAGTGCATACCAAATATAGTTACGGGTTTAGACACTAATCCAACAGTCTCCCACTTGGATAAGTCTAGTAACTATATCTCATATATGACTTCAGAATCCGGTTAGCAATCGTAGCTCTTATACGCTTCTATCAACTCTGATCAAAATCTTGTCCTTCATATAAGGAATCGTATAATCCTCTGTTCTTGATATCATGCCGACAATACTTATTGTCCAGCATTTTGTTTCTCGATCTCTGATTTGTTCGACATAGAATTCAGTTGAACACATCAACCTCATCCTGACCGGGCCCGGCACATAAGTAAAACCAAATCATCAAGTGGCCAATATATCGCTTTTATACTCTTAGAATAAAAGGAACTGAAAACTTCGACTTATATGCTTTTATTATCTACTAGCTAAATTACACACAATAATACGTTTTATAACATCAAGTTACTGATGTGTTTTCGTATTATCAATGCATAATCAACTAGCAAACAATAACCATATCTCTAGGTTTAAAGATTATATGATATTATCATCTTGCGATCACTTGTGATATCTTTCATGAAGTGATACTAGCAAGTGTGGGTTTATTCCAATGCTCAAAACATATTTCATAAGCACTCATAAACTTTGTAGCAAACCTTTGCTATGTCTAAAACCTTTTAGACAATCTACAAACAATTTATGACAGTCTTCTTTCATATCTACTTCCAACATATGAGCGATTGTGGACCGTTCGAATAATCTTATTATTCAGGAAGTCAAAACATGCGAAATCGAAACAATAGATAAATAATCAACACAAGATAGTAACTTTCTTATAAATAACACACCTTTATTTAATCATCAAATGTTGAATAGAAAATTATCCATTACAAGTTTCCTACCTATCTAATCTAAACTAATATCGTCCTTTAGCCCAACGCTCCTAGCGTGCTTCAAATGCTTGACACTACTCAGTCCCTTCGTAAGGGAATCTGCTGGGTTATCTTCCGACGATACCCTCTTCACAACGAGGAGTCCCTCTTCTACCCGATGTCTAATAAAATGGTATTTCCTATCGATATGTTGAGATCTGCCATGATCTCTTGGTTCCTTGGTCAAGGCAACCGCTCCTTCATTATCACAGAAAATTTCCATGGGCTCCTTTATGGATCGCATAACTCGAAGGTCTCCTATGAAGTTCTTCAACCATATACCCTCCTTTGACGCTTTGCTTTCCGCAATGTACTCTGATTCGCACGTTGAATCAGCTACGGTCTCTTGCTTGGAACTTTTCCAAGTCACTGCTCCTCCGTTCAGGGTAAAGACCCAGCCTGACTGCGATCGGTAATTATCTCGATCCGTCTGAAAACTAGCGTCACTGTACCCTCGCACCCTTAAGTCATCACTCCCACCGAGGACTAGAAACCATTCCTTGGTCCTTTGTAGGTACTTAAGAATATTCTTGACATCAATCCAATGTGCTCTACCAGGGTTCCCTTGATATCTGCTGACCATGCTCAAAGCAAAAGCCACATCAGGGCGAGTACAAGTCATAGCGTACATAATCGAGCCAACTGCGGAAGCGTAAGGTACTCGGCTCATATCAGCTATCTCTGCCTCTGTACTCGGGCTCTGAGTCTTACTTAGTTTGGTATTGCATTGAATTGGCAACTCCCCTTTCTTGGAATTTTCCATACTAAAACGCTTTAGTACCTTTTCCAAGTATGTATCCTGACTGAGTCCTATCAGTCTCTTATTTCTGTCTCTCACTATCCTTATTCCCAGAATATATGCAGCCTCTCCGACGTCCTTCATAGCGAAACACTTCCCAAGCCAGGACTTGACCTCCTACAAGGTTGGGATGTCGTTTCCTATGAGTAGTATGTCATCGACATACAATACGAGGAAGCTTACTATACTCCCACTGGCCTTGACATACACACATGACTCATCTTCGTTTCGCAGAAAACCAAACTCATTGACCTTCTCATCAAAACAAAGATTCCATCTGCGAGATGCTTGCTTTAATCCATAAATGGATTTTTCAAGCTTGCACACCCTATTGGGATGCTTCGCATCGATAAAACCCTCTGGCTGATTCATGTAAACATCCTCAGCCAACTTCCCATTTAGGAAAGCGGTTTTTACGTCCATCTGCCAAATTTCATAATCATGAAACGCAGCTATTGCGAACATTACCCTAATAGACTTTATCTTGGCAACTGGCGAGAAGGTCTCATCATAGTCAACTCCAGGAGTTTGAGTAAAGCCCTTCGCGACCAATCGCGCTTTATAAGTGTGCACTTTCCCATCCATGTCTGTCTTCTTCTTGAAGATCCACTTGCACCCGACTGTCTTACGACCTGGTACATTATCAACCAAATTCCAAACTTGGTTGTCATACATGGACTGAATCTCGCTGTCCATTGCCACTTTCCATTTAGCAGACTCTGGGCCTGCCATGGCTTCCTTATAGCTATTAGGTTCGTCCAGATTTACTAGTGTACTATCACTAATAAACGTATCCCCGTCAATAGTAATATGGAAACCATAAAACTGGGGTGGAACACTAACTCTATTCGAGCGTCTAATAGGTAAGGACTGGTCAATTGGTTCAACAGGAGTTTCCTCCTCAGGTTGAGCGCCAGTGTCAGAGGTTCCTTCATCTCCTGACTCTTGAAGCTCTTCAAGGTCAATCTGACTCTCACTGTCTCCTTGACTTATGAGTTCTCTCTCTTTGAAAACCCCTCTCCTAGCAACAAAGACAACATTGTCACTTGGTCTATAGAAGAGATAGCCAAAAGACTTTTGTGGATAGCCGATGAAATAACACTTCTCACTACGAGGTTCTAGCTTGTCGTGAGTCTCTCGTCTTACGAAAGCTTCACAACCCCAAACCTTGATATGTGCTAATGAGGGAGCTTTCCCTGTCCATATCTCGTGAGGCGTCTTGGCAACCTTCTTGGTGGGAACTAAGTTAAGGATATGGGCGGCAGTCTCTAAGGCATACCCCCAGAATGAGATTGATAACGAAGCACGACTCATCATAGAACGAACCATGTCCAACAAGGTTCGATTACGTCTCTCAGCCACACCATTCAATTCTGGCGTTCTAGGAGGTGTCAATTGCGAAACTATTCCACATTCTTTCAGATAGTCGTGAAACTCAAGACTTAGGTACTCTCCTCCTCGATCAGATCGAAGCATCTTGATTTTCCTGCCCAACTGATTCTCCACTTCATTCTTGAACTCTTTGAACTTTTCAAAGGTTTCTGACTTCTGTTTGATTAAGTAGATATATCCATATCTGCTATAATCATCTGTAAAAGTCACGTTGAAGCGACAAGCATCCCTTGTGGTGGATATAAAGGGTCCACATACATCAATATGTATGAGATCCAATACACCCTCACCCCTTTCACATGTGCCAGTAAAGGGTGACTTGGTCATCTTCCCAAGTAAACAAGACTCACACACGTCATCGTCCCTAAGGTCGAATGACTCCAAGACTCCATCCTTTTGGATTTGGGCTATGCGTTTCTTGTTAACATGGCCAAGGCGACAATGCCACAAGCATGCTTTGTCCAAACTTGTGGACGAATCAATATTCAAAACATCATTTACTAAATTATATATAATTAACACAGATTCATAAATCCCATTACAAGGTAATGCATTGAAATAAAAAACACCATTCAAATACGCATCAATAGAACCATTACTATTATCAAATGAATATCTGAAACCTTGTCTAAATAATCCATGAAAAGAAATGATGTTCCTTGCCATATCTAGCGAATAGCAACAATTATTTAAATCTAGCCCTAACCCACTACTCAACACTAAGGAATAAACTCCGATGTTGGTGACTGGTGAAGACTTCTTGTTTCCCATGATCAAGTTTATCCTTCCATGCTCCACTTCCCTACTTTTCTTAGCCACTGCAAATCAGAACAAATGTGGTAACCACATCCAGTATCAAGGACTCATGAAGTAGCAAGTGATGAGTTATTAGATTTAATTAAATACATACCTACAAAGGTGGGCTTTATCTTCCCATCCTTAATATCCTGCAGATATTTTGGGCAGCTTCGTTTCCAGTGGCCCTTCTGGTGGCAATAGAAGCACTCTTCTTCCTTGGGGTCAGAAGAGGGTTTAACAGAACCTGCTTTGGTCCCACTAGAAGAAGAACCATCTTGGGTCTTACCCTTTTGGTGGCTCTTAGAAGGAGCCTTCCTCTTTTTACCCTTTCCTTGGCCAATTGCCAAAACAGGAGCAGCTACAGTAGAGGATGATGCAACAGATTTGTCCTTGAGGTTGCTCTCAGCTGTCCTCAGGAGCCCTTGAAGTTTACTCAGGGGGACCTCTTCCTTATTCATGTGGTAGGTCATTCTGAACTGGTTGTAGCAGGAAGGCAAGGAGTGGAGGATGATGTCGATAGCCAAATCCTCATCAAACTTAACATTAAGTTTGAGAAGACGATCAACATACCTTTGCATCCTTTGCAAATGAGCGGTTAGGGATTCTCCACTCCCCATCCTAGCGGTGATCATGTTGGTAATGATCTCATAGCACTCTTGCCTCGCGCTTTGGTGGTACCTGTCCAATAAATCTTGATGCATCTCATATGGATACATGTCGTCATAGGACTTTTGGAGTTCGAGGTTCATGGTGGCCAGCATGATGCAATGAACTTTCGTCGCATCACGCTCGTGGGCCTCAAAGGCGGCCATCTCTTCAGGAGTAGCTTCTTCTAGGTTGATTTTTTCTAGTTTCTCATTGAGAACATATTCTTTGTCCTCGTAACGAGTTATCATGCGAATGTATCTCATCTAGTCGTTGAAGTTCGACCCATCAAATGTTACCTTTTGACACAGGTTCATCAACGAGAATGACCCAGAAGTGTTGTTGTTTGCGTTTGCGTTAGACATCTGAAATAGAAAGAAACAAAGTTTGATTAGAAATGAATCCCCAAGTAAACACCCAAATGAGAAATTAGGGCTAGGATCCAACAACATTATTTAAAACTTAGAAAAGGGATGCCGTAATCTAAAAGTAAATAATTTGAAGGTAAGTGAATGACGATTCACTAATTTTCACCATGAAAAACGAAATAGAGATTAAGTTTTAAATGTATTTGAAAATTCCTAGATTTCTTTTTGAGATTCATTGAACATTTCAATGGCATGTTTAAATCTCGATATGCACTTCAAATTTGCGACTGGGATGCCGAGGATCGCAAACAAGTTGTGAATAACCATGTGAATCAACATGGTGCACTCAATGTCTCTATCACCTAATCAATGTGCCGGTTAGCCACACACGCTCCATTGATCTATGATAAACATCGAGCCACCCTTCGCCACCAATGTCAATCCCAAATTAGTGTGCCGGTTAGCCACGCACACTCCACTAACGTTTGACAAGGGTACGAAGTGTAATTCCATGGAATAACATCATTTTCACATTTTACCCTAAAGTAACTAAGATGGGAATTTGAAAAACATTGTAGTTACTTTGCAATATTCATTATACTTATAATGAGGAATTAAGTGCCCTATCCTATCCGTTCGGCTAACGACCCTCCACCAGTCAAGCAAGCGGTGGCTGTGAGTGTACACCCATTAAGCGCCATTTTATAGGCAGTAACCTTATACCCACCTTATAGACTGGCTTCGTGAATGAGGTCTACTAGCGATAAGACTAGCTTATTCTTATACATATATATATATATATATATATATATATATATATATATATATATATATATATATATATATATATATATATATATATATATATTAATCTTGTAATAGATAAAGTATAAGATTGAATTTTAAACTTGTAAAATTCTAAGGATTGAAATTTAGAATTTTTAAAATTAAACTTTTAATCAAAAAATTAAATTTCAAAACTTGAGGGCAAGTTTTGAACTTTTCAAAACACAAGGGATCAAATAACAAATAATATAAATCAAACAATTAATTTATTGATTATCTATATTTGACCTAATTTAATTTCTTGCAAGATAAGTTACCCAATTAATCCAAATAATCAATTTTAATCATATAAGGAATTTATTATCTAATCAATTGGTAATTATCTTGTTGTTTTGGCAAGGATAATCTTTCAATAACAATAAAAATCGAATCTTATCAGTTAAAAACATTTAAGGCAATTATCCTTCATCAAAACAGCAAGTAAATCCGAAAATCCCTCTGTCTGATGCTCCGACTCGCCAAGTCACTCACTGGACTCGCCGAGTAGGGCCAACTCGCCGAGTCCAGATACTGACTCGCCGAGTTGAGTCGGGCAGAGGCAAGAAAAACGATTTTCAGCAGAAACACGACAATGACATCACATACAACAGAAACCAATCAAGGCTTTGATACCACTGATGGGTTTTATACATAAGAACAATCCTATGTGTTCATACAAACCCTAATGCTTGGATCTAGGTTTCTCTATTGTACATGCAATGAATCCAAGACTTACAAACCCTAATCTAGCATACATAATTTTGAAATTATCATATAACATCAGATCTAGATGTTTAACTCTTCAATGGAAGCTTGAATCTTCTTTCTTGGAGCTTAGAGTCACAATTGTAACTCCTCTAATGGCTTACAAACACCACAAGCAAGAAGGCAACTATGAGAGAGGAGGGAGGATGCTTAATTTCGGCCTAGGGTTTCTCTTGGGAAGCAAGTGGCCGAAAATTGCAAGCAAGGGTCTCTATTTATACTGTAGGCTACTAGGGTTTCAGTCTAAACCCTAATGGATACCTTAGCCACCAAGTAGCCCAAGGAACCTTCTGGAATAGGGCCCTTGGACGAAAATATGATGATCCCTTCATCATAATTTCGTTCCCCCCTTAGTCCATTAGGTTTCCCAGCCCAAAACTCAACTATCACACACTTGACAGTTTAACTCTCTTTATTTAATTAATCTCTTTTCGTCACCAAATTAATTCCTAATTAATTTATGACTAATACTAATTAAATAAATATGATCTCTTTTAATATATTATTCTTATAATATATTAATAAACCATAATATCCTCTCTCTTTCCTTAAATTACCTTGTCAAGTTGCTTTGGTGAAGGCAACCCAAAAGGACCATTCATCATAATTTCGTTCCCCCCTGCAAGACTCGAAAAGCCTCTGCATGTATAAAGGACTGAAGAGACTCGACAAGTCTGTTCTTGGACTCGGCGAGTCTGTTGAAGATAGGCATGAACTCGGCGAGTTGGAGGAACAACTCAGCGAGTCTATTGAAGATTGCCTTGGACTCGGCGAGTCTGTTCTTGGACTCGGCGAGTCTGGTCGCAGAACCCAACCTCTTTTGGTTAAAGCCTTGGATCAGTGAGTCGGTTGTCAACTCAGTGAGTTGGACAAGATGGGATTCCGAGATCGTTGAACTCGACGAGTCGACGGGTTGACTGGGCGAGTTGAGTCGTGTTATGGGAGTTTTCTGATTATAAGAACTCGACGAGTCGACAGGTTGACTCGGCGAGTAGAGTCAACCAGGAAGGTTGACTTTGACTGAGGACTTTGACTTTGACCAAGAGTTGACCAGTATGACTTTCAAGGGTATTTTGGTAATTATGGTATTGGTTCTTTGATAGTGTGTTGTGGTGAAGTTTGTGTCGGTGGTCGGAGCAGCTTGGTCGTATCTCTTCAGTCGGCAATTACAGGTGAGTTATCCTCACTATATCAACAGGGTCTACGGCACCAAGGCCGACCCTTTATCGGATTTGTATTCGGGTATTCGCATGATATACTTATGGGTTTGTTAGATCTGCGTCCTGGTATATAGGATGATGTTATGCTAGTGACCGGTTAGGTCAGTATCCTGTTTAGGATGTTGCTATGCTATTATGATTCTGTTAGATTGGTATCCTGGTATATAGGATGATGTTATGCTAGTGACCGGTTAGGTTAGTATCCTGTTTAGGATGTTGCTATGCTATTTTGATTCTGTTAGATTGGTATCCTGGTATATAGGATGATGTTATGCTAGTGACCGGTTAGGTCAGTATCCTGTTTAGGATGTTGCTATGCTATTATGATTTTGTTAGATCGGTATCCTGGTATATAGGATGATGTTATGCTAGTGACCGGTTAGGTCAGTATCCTGTTTAGGATGTTGCTATGCTATTATGATCTGTTAGATTGGTATCCTGGTATATAGGATGATGCTATGTTAGTGACCTGGTTAGGGCGGTATCCTGGTTATAGGATGTTGCTATGATTGATGATATGTTAGATCGGTATGACTGTTATTTATATGTCGGTATATGTTATTTATGTGCACGTGGTTATTGTTGATGGGTTGGTTGAGGCAGGGTCCTGCTTCGTGCGGTTGAGGCCAACATACCCGACGAGCGGTCCGGATAGACTGTGAACCTGCATGACGGTCCAGTCATACCGAAGGCTCGAGATAGATCCAGGTAGACTGTAGGCCTTGCAAGGCGGTCCAGTCAAGCTGAGGGTTCAGTATGCATGTTGTTCTGTATTGTGATATGATATGAGTATGGTTATATGTGGTTGGTATTTTGGGGGTAACTCACTAAGCTTTCGGGCTTACAGTTTCAGTATATTGTTTCAGGTACTTCAGGAGATCGTGGCAAGGCGAAGGCGTGATCGTACCGCTCCTCATGTTTTATGATTTATGTGATATGGTTCTGGGGGATACTGTGATGTTTAAACTATTTTGAAAACGAGATGTATGAACTTAATGGTTTTTGAATGAATTAAAATGTTTTAAGTTGGCTCACTTTTTATGGGTGTTACAAGTTGGTATCAGAGCCTTGGTTTGAGTGAATTGGAGGAACATTCGTGTGAATCCAGTCTCAAATCAAGGAGGGATTTTCAAAATGGTTTTCAAAAGGTTTTCAAAATAAGTAAGGGAGGATGCAGAGGGTACGATCAGCCGGAGCCAGTAAGTAGACCCCAAAATACCATACTGATATTTGATATTGTGATATGTTAGAACAACATGCTAGTACTAGGCTAGGGATCTTCAGGAATTGCATGATAGAATTACCTGATTTCATGATGCCTGTTAGCCTAGGGTTTTCCTTATATGAGATTGACATCATTACTGTAGTTACTTGTGTATGCATCACAGTTGTATATAATTAAGATCTTATAGCCTGAGAATGTTTGACCTGGCCTTATGTTCTGTTCTTATTGATTAGGGCTTAGGGTAGGATTGGATATTTGAAAGTCTATAGGGTCTAGCGTTATGTATGGCTAGCATATACTAGTGCTGCAAGGGTTGGTGGAAGTTTCATGGATGGGTGGGTTGTGTGAGGCCGGGAGGCCAGTTATGAGATATTTAGCATTCCTCTAAGAGTGAGGATTGAGCTCTCGCTATGTTTATGTATATTGTTAGGGCATTGTGATGATACTTGAGACAAATATGGGTAGGTGTGGAAGGCAGTATGAGCCCGTACTACTGAAAGCACAGGACCCATATGCGTAGCAAGGAAGTCACAACCCCTAGGGTTTGGTTGGGAATTGGCTCTTTGTCATTATATGGGTTATCAGAGACCTTTCTGGTGTGTTACCAGAATGGTGGTTACGAGACGTCTTGAGAGCGGATTCGAGATAGGATCGGGAGCTGGCAGCCAGGATAGGCCAGCATTGTCAGTGGATCGTGTCGGTGAGATCATCCGGGAGGAGGTGATCGAGAATTGTCCGGGGTCAGATTCCGGAGATGTTTGGGTCTATCAAGACCGCCATGGTTGAATACCTTGATGAGCGCTATGTAGCCATTGTTGAGACGGCTGCCACGACAGCTGCAGCAGCTGTAGCAGTGGCAGGAGGGGGATCCAGTCGGGGCTTTCAGTATCGGGATTTCGATAACACGAAGCCCCTACCTTTGATGGAGTTCAGGATCCGATCATTGCTATGAGATGGTTGTCAGTTGTGGAGGGTTGTTTCTTCACGTGTTCATGCTCTGCAGACCAGAGGGTGAGGTGTGCTCTGAACCTTTTGAGGCTCGGAGCGAAGGATTTGTGAAGGTTGACTACGGGATCTTATTCTGATGTGCAGCGGGTTGCGGCTACGTGGGATCAGTTCCGGGAAATGTTTAGTACCCGTTATGTTCCGTGGTTTGAGAGAGAGAGGTTGGCTCAGGAGTTCTTGGAGCTAAAGCAGGATTCAGAGTCGGTGACGGAGATCACCAGGATGTTCACTGAGAGGGCGATGTTTTTCCCGGAGTTTGCTTCAGAGCAGGCTCAGATGTCCCGATATATGAATATGCTCAAGAGGGATATCAGACAGTTTGTTTCCACGCAGAGATGTGACACCTTGTTAGAGTTGCAGGGGGCCGCTAGGTGGCGCAAGTTGGAGATTGATTTTCAGTCGCGGGAGCAGAGGCAGGCCCCGGTGCAGTCACAGCCGGCGCTGAAATGGTCCAAGACCATTGACTCTAGGATTGGAGAACAGAGCAGCCACACTAGTGAGAAGTATGGGAAGGCTCATACCAGAGTTTGTAGGTCCGGTGGTACGTGCCGCAAGAGCGGGAAAGTCTAGTACATGAGCTTCTAGAGTTGAGGCTTCGAGGGTTTTGCTTGAGGCCGGAATGTGAGTCGCGAGGACTCTGGAAAGGAGTGATGTTTATGTTCAGCTGGGGTTTCGCAGCTGGAAGTAGAATGGTTAATTAGTGGTTTGGAATGTTGTTTTATAGGGCAAGGATTGTGCCCTTTCAGTTTTCGAGCTCGAAGGACTGAGCAGACTTGGGACCCCAGGATCAGGTTGTGTTCCAGCTCGGGTCAGTTAGTCGCAGGGGTTGGCGACAGTATTCTGGCGCTGGTGAGCGCAGGTGGATCAATGTGGCATGAGTGTCTTGTGAGGTGTACGCCATTACCGTTCCGACCCATAGGATCTAAGATCCGATTCATCTTGGATCTCTTGCATCTGACGGTAAGGATTGATTGTGCGATCTATTGCACTTCTGGGGATTGGAGACTATGTCTGGGGAGTAGTTTGTGGCCGGTTTAGGGCAGAGGTTATTTCAGTTATTGCAGTTTAGCTATGCATAATCGAGCTGGTGAGTGAATCAGAGTGCGAGACCCTGAATGATATGATTTCTAGAGCCGAGAGCGGGAGATTTGTTGGAGCACCTTGGGAAGAGGGGTACTATATGGGAGGTCTGCGGACAGGGTCCCACATGATGGTTATTCAGCATTGTCAGGATTCAGTGGTTTTAGTAAGCGTTATTGATTGGCGGGGGAAGGCGCCAAGTGAAGTAGCACATTGTTGAGACATTAGTTGGAGTATCTATCTTTGGACTTTAAGATTTGGGAGTGGGATCATTCGAGCATTGGGGACTGTTGGTGTCCCTGGGATTCAGAAAGTGTTCAGCTAGTTATTAGAAGCGTCCAATCATATGGGGTTGGCTAGTAAAGGAGTACTAGTTGGAAAGGTCTGGTTGTCATCAGATCGATCGTTGAAAAATGAGGAGAATCTGGAATTCTCCAAATTATCATGTATTGTGAAGACTTAGTCAAAGCTAAGTGGGGGAGAATCGTCTCGAGATGCAGAAGCAGGAGCAGGGTTGAAAAGGGGATAAGCCTCGCATCGTTGTCAGGAAGGAAGCCAACTCAAGTGGCTGTTTGGTTTGTGGGTTGTGTAAATTGGAGTTCGGTAAAACTCCCGAGCATGTGTATCACGTCTTCTTCGTGCTTGATAGCAGAATTCGGGAAAACCAGGTTGGAGTTCTATTCATGAATTGAGCTCGGTTGGAGTATCCAGTTGAGGGTGTGCTCGATTCTGAGGGTTTCCGGATTGATAGATTGAGGGGTTTGTTAGCTGCCAGGACTCGGCAGTATTTTCAGCATGTGCGTGCGGGTTATTAGCATATGTGGGAGACACATGGGGCAGGGAACAGACCATGGTTTCATGTAAGGTAGTTGATCGGCGTGAGGCCTGGGATTAGGCCGGGGAAAAGATTCGTAGAACGGATCTGGAGTTCGGAACCCCTAGAGGGCTAGAACAGACTGCATGGGAGAGATTCCCAGAAAGAATAGTTCAGGGTGAGGTGCGACATTTTTTGAGCGGTCCGGATAGACTGAAGGCCGGTGAGCGTACCAGTCAGGCCGAAGGCTCGGAGAACGGTCCAGACAGGCTGAAGGCCCAGAAGGGCGGTCCAGACATGCTGAAGGTTCTGAGAGTGGTCCAGATAGGCTGAAGGCCTGGTAAGGCGGTCCAGTCATGCTGAAGACTCGGTGTGTGTTAGTTGACCTGTATGCGGGAAATGAGTGAGTATGTCGCCGTGATATGGCAATCGATAAGGTCTGGCCCCAAGATTGATCATAATGATGGAGTTAGCTAGAGGCCGGATATGGGCTTCGTTAGCTAGGTGATCGGATTCAGAATATATGGGAGTTAGGGAGCAGCAGTTGCTCTGCATGGGTGGTGTAAAGTGGAGTCTTAACACCATGGCACTTGTTGATATGGTAAAGGTCGTTGAGCAGACTTCCTTGAGGAATGGAAGGGAAAGGTATGTGGCTTCGGGAAGGGGTGTTGGTCATCCGAAGGGAAAGCAGTAGTGTAAATGGACGATCAGAAGTATTTCAGCTATTGATAGTGAGCACTGAGATTGCACATCCGGGTTGGGTGTCCGTTGAGGTTGTGAAATGATTAGCGCTGATGTCGAATCAGAGGAGTTCAGAAGTGATGCAAGGGTGGATCCTTGGGCTTCAAGTATGGTTGTAGGCATGGGTTATGTAAGTAGTGGTATTCCAATCTAGGTTATTCCGTCCTAGGGATGACTGGACCCTTTATAGGCGTACCTGGTGTTCCAGCCCGAGGCTGATTGGGCTAGGTACGAATGGTTATGTGATATGGCTGGCTGATTCATGGGAATTTCTAGAAGCGGAAGGATGCAGTATCCTGTCAGCACGAGAGGGAATGGATTCAAGAAGAGGATGGATTGGGTTCCAACATTGCGAGTTACTCGGGCTATCTCTAGTTTGGAAAGGGAAGGGTAGTTTGACACTGTGGGAGGACCCAGAGAGTTATGGTGGTACCTAATGGTTGCAAGTCACAGAAGTGTGTTCCTGACAGGAAGGAATAGTATCACCGGGTGATACTTAGTTGTTATGTATAGTCCTCAAGAAGAAAGGCCGATGGTCGGCTTGGAGTATTGGCAAGGGTGCCTCGCGAGTAGGAGATGTGTTAAAGGGAGTGTCGTGGTCGGGGCTGGAAGGACCTGAGATAATTGGGAAATCGGAGTCTGCAGTGCGAGTAAGTTGTTCGGGAGCGTATACTGCAGTAGGCTTCGAGGACGAAGCCTAATTTAAGTGGGGGAGAGTTGTAACATCCCAAATTTCAGAAATATGATATAAGGGATTAAAGTGTACATGGAGGAAGCTACTCGACGAGTAGGTGCGAGTACTCGTCGAGTCGGAGCGGGATTTGGTCGCGAATTAAGTGACCAACTCGCCGAGTCGGAAGCTGGACTCGACGAGTTGGTGCTGGGAAGATAAAACCCTAATCTTAGGGCTTGCACCCTATTTAACGGACCTTAATTCCTCACCTCAGCCTCTTTGTCACCCCTTGAGAGTCAGAAAACCCTAGAATCGTGTGTGAGCCTTTGGAGTGAACTTGGAAGCTTTGGAAGGAGATTCTAGCAAAGAAGGCTTGTAGATCAAGTGTAGAGCATCAAGGGATTGGTGTAGATCCAGAATCTACTTCAGCTTGGGCACATTTTAGAGGTAACAAGCTGTTACCTTGACTCTATTGCATTTATATATATATTCAAGAATGATATTTGGGACCATTTTGGTATGATTGAGATCGATTTCGGGTTTGGAGTTTAGATCTGAGGTTGCTACTTCAGATCTAGACTTGTGTTGGTCCAGAAAGTCATAAGGCATCAGTCTTTGAGTTGTTGGTGGAGCCCCTTTGTCTTAAACCTTAGCCCTAGAGTGATTTGGGCTTATAATTCCTTGTCTCTACGTACAGTTTGCAACTTTACGTGAGAGTCATGCCCTAGAAGAGTGGATCTACAGTTTGGATCCCCTGCAAGACTCCAAAGCCTCTGCATGTATAAAGGACTGAAGAGACTCGGCGAGTCTGTTCTTGGACTCGGCGAGTCTGTTGAAGATAGGCATGAACTCGGCGAGTTGGAGGAACAACTCGGCGAGTCTGTTGAAGATTGCCTTGGACTCGGCGAGTCTGTTCTTGGACTCGGCGAGTCTGGTCGCAGAACCCAACTTCTTTTGGTTAAAGCCTTGGATCAGTGAGTCGGTTGTCAACTCAGTGAGTTGGACAAGATGGGATTCCGAGATCGTTAAACTCGACGAGTCGACGGGTTGACTGGGCGAGTTGAGTCGTGTTATGGGAGTTTTCTGATTATAAGAACTCGACGAGTCGACGGGTTGACTCGGCGAGTAGAGTCAACCAGGAAGGTTGACTTTGACTGAGGACTTTGACTTTGACCAAGAGTTGACCAGTTTGACTTTTAAGGGTATTTTGGTAATTATGGTATTGGTTCTTTGATAGTGTGTTGTGGTGAAGTTCGTGTCGGTGGTCGGAGCAGCTTGGTCGTATCTCTTCAGTCAGCAATTACAGGTGAGTTATCCTTACTATATCAACAGGGTCTACGACACCAAGGCCGACCCTTTATCGGATTTGTATTCGGGTATTCGCATGATATACTTATGGGTTTGTTAGATCTGCGTCCTGGTATATAGGATGATGTTATGCTAGTGACCGGTTAGGTCAGTATCCTGTTTAGGATGCTGCTATGCTATTATGATTCTTTTAGATTGGTATCCTGGTATATAGGATGATGTTATGCTAGTGACCGGTTAGGTCAGTATCATGTTTAGGATGTTGCTATGCTATTTTGATTCTGTTAGATTGGTATCCTGGTATATAGGATGATGTTATGCTAGTGACCGGGTAGGTCAGTATCCTGTTTAGGATGTTGCTATGCTATTATGATTCTGTTAGATCGGTATCCTGGTATATAGGATGATGTTATGCTAGTGACCGGTTAGGTCAGTATCCCGTTTAGGATGTTGCTATGCTATTATGATCTGTTAGATTGGTATCCTGGTATATAGGATGATGCTATGTTAGTGACCTGGTTAGGTCGGTATCCTGGTTATAGGATGTTGCTATGATTGATGATTTGTTAGATCGGTATGACTGTTATTTATATGCCGGTATATGTTATTTATGTGCACGTGGTTATTGTTGATGGGTGGGTTGAGGCAGAGTACTGCTTCGTGCGGTTGAGGCCAACATACCCGACGAGCGGTCCGGATAGACTGTGAACCTGCATGACGGCCCAGTCATACCGAAGGCTCGAGATAGATCCAGGTAGACTGTAGGCCTTGCAAGGCAGTCTAGTCAAGCTGAGGGTTCAGTATGCATGTTGTTATGTATTGTGATATGATATGAGTATGGTTATATGTGGTTGGTATTTTGGGGGTAACTCACTAAGCTTTCGGGCTTACAGTTTCAGTGTATTGTTTCAGGTACTTCAGGAGATCGTGGCAAGGTGAAGGCGTGATCGTACCGCTCCTCATGTTTTATGATTTATGTGATATGGTTCTGGGGGATACTCTGATGTTTAAACTATTTTGAAAACGAGATGTATGAACTTAATGGTTTTTGAATGAATTAAAATGTTTTAAGTTGGCTCACTTTTTATGGGTGTTACAGTTTCAAACTTTTGAAACCCTTAGATCATTTGAGATTCATTGAAATTCTATGGCACATTAATCTCTACAATGGTTACTATAACATTCTATTTAAAATAAAATAAAATAAATAAAATAATTAAATAAGTAAATAAATAATAAGCCCTAAAACCCCGAGATGTGTTTTTATATTTTCAGTACGGAGGTTATGGGAGATTCAGGGTCAGGATTCGGAGTTGGTGGCCAGGATGGGCCAGGATTGACAGAGGACCGAGTTAGGGAGATCATTCATGAGGAGGTTGTTTCTTTTGTCTGGGAGGTAATTCCGGAGTTGCTCGAGAGGGTTAAGACCTCCATGATTGAGTTTTTTGATGATTGTTATGCGACACTTTATGAGGTTGCTGTTGCTGTAGTCACCGCGACTGTTGCTGTCATTAAGGCTCAAGGAGAGAGATATTTCCAATACAGAGACTTCGATAATATGAAGCCCCTAGAGTTTGATGGGGTCTCAGACCCGATTGTGGCGATGAAATGGCTGTCTAATGTAGAGTGTTGTTTCTTCACATGTTCTTGTCCGGATGACCAGAAGGTCAAGTGCACCCTGAACCTTCTGAGGTTGGGGGCAAAGGATTGGTGGAGGCTGGTTACTAGTTCATACACCACAGAGCAGCGAGTTCCAATGTCTTAGGAGCAGTTATCGAAGATATTCCGTGCAAGGTATGTTCCCTTAGTAGAGAGGGAGAGACTGGCTCAGGAGTACCTGGATCTGAGAAAGACTACCAAGTCGGTGACAGAGATCACCAAGATTTTCACTGAAAGGGCTTTGTTCAGTCCTGAGTTTGCTGCTTCAGAGCAGGCTCAGATGACTCGGTATTTCAGCATGCTCAAGACGGACATTCGGCAGTTCGTGTCCACCCAGCGCTATGGTTCTCTCACTGAGATTCATGATCCTGCGAGGAAGCGAGAGATTGAGATAGAGACCCAGTCGAGGGAGCAGTGTCAGGCTCCGGATCAATCCCAGCCAGCAGCGAAGCGGTTCAAGACCGCCGGCCAGAGTTCGGGATCAGTAGGAGGGAGGCGCATATCTTTTGTATGTAACAAGTGTGGCGAGGAGGGCCATTTTGGTAGAGATTGCAGGCGGAGTGCATGATCTTGTTTCTATTGCAGTCTGGAAGGCCACATTAGAGCTCATTCTCCTTTTCTTAGTGAGGTGCTGGATTCTACACCCTTAGCTTGGCAGTTATCCGACGGTCGTCATGGGACCGTCGGGGTCCAGAGGACCGAGATTTGAGTTAGCAGTTCTTCTACTTAGAAATGGTGGTAGTGTTGGTATTCATCTATAACTTCCATCAATGTTTCAATTCCATTTATAATCTTGGATGATCAGTTAAATGGAATTTTTTATTTAGTTTTGTTTAAATTGATCTCTTGTTATGTATGGATTAATTACCTTTGTCCTTGAATGTATACAAGTTGGAATGTATGTATGTTGTGTGGATTCGATTCCTTTTGTGTAACAGGATGTCAGTAGTTGGAATCAAGAGGTAGAGTTCGAATTAGTTTGAGCATCGAAGGACTATGAAGCTCTCAGTTTCTAAGATGTCTCAAGTGGGGGAGAGTGGAACCTCGCAGTGCGAAGACTTTGTGTCAAGGTTTGGTTCTCAGTCAGATTTCTCTAAGTTCCAGACTTCTGCGCAACTGCTAAATCTTCTGGTTTCGTGGCAAGATCATCGTCAGCTGTTGGATTTTCCCTTCGATTCGTAATGGTCTTAGTTGTGATAGCACCTGTAGGGCGCACTTGTGTTAAGACCCTAGGGTGTTAGGAGCCTAGTTTGAGGGTTTACTTGTCTGTTATCGCCTGATCGGGGGTGAGCCCGAGTGTTGATAGTGGATATATTAGTTGGGCTGTAGGAGCTAAGTAAGAATGTGGTCTAGTTCAGTATGTGATAATAAATGAACAAGTAGAATGTTTTGAAAGAGTTTAATATGAGAGAAAGGTGAAAGAGAGTTAATATGATAATATGTAATCTTTGGAAGAACAATCCACACTATTCTTGTCATCTAATCACTCCTTAAATAGTCAAGGAGGAACATCGTACAAACTGATTTACATACAAAGGACCGGATAATAATACTACTTCCGAGATACTGATTATCCAAATAAACAAAAGAGACTTGGTCCTATGAAATGTTACATCAAACAAAAGACAAGAATAATTAATGCTTAGACTGACACATGATCTCGGATCATTTCTTCATCTCTGAACATACTCCACTCCGGACTCTACCTTCATCTCATACCACAAACATGTCGGATTCAAGACTGACTTCAGTTCTCATACCCCTAAGTGAACTTAGCAATCCAGTCAGCTTAGTACGATTCTTCCTTGATAAACACATACGCCCGTTACAATTTAAAATATTTAAAACATGTATAAATCGTTCATCCGGCATAGAAAGCAAGTATTCAAATAATATGCACACATAGCACATAATTTATATAAAATACTTCATATCTATGTGTAAGATGAAAGTAACTATGCACTCACTTGTTAAAGTGATGATTCCAAACTCGGACAGCGCTTCACTTTTAACGATTCTATTTTCCTTCGACGAAACCTAGCATTATTATCGCTAAATTTTAGTATAATATTTACCGTGACTAATTATTAGTCTTAGCATTATTATTATTATATAAGCTTTTAAACAATATTTTCCAACCACTATGTACAGACATGGGTCAGACATAAAACGCCGGAGGGCAGGATCATTTTGGCATATAGCACTTCTGAAATCCAACAACCCAGGCGGCCCTTCAAACCGGATTCCCCGTACTGCGAGTGGTTAAAAATATATTATAACGAGACTTATATAACCCATAATAATAACTCAAATAATTATTATAAGGTCCTAATAACGTTACTATATTTAAATAAAAGCTATATTAAAAATTAGGTAAGCGTATCTTACCTACGAGGGGGTTTGGCTAGAAGTCGTGCTCTACAGGGGCAGAACTTCCGAGCCGAAAGCTCTTCTTCTCGGAGTCGTCGAGCGCTCCGGGGCTTTCTTTTAGCGCTAAGGGAGTTTTTTTGGGAGGTTTAGAGAGAGTGTAGAGAGAAGAAAGAATGGGAAAGGTGTGAAGAAAATGAGGGTGGAAGGGGTTGTATTTATAGGGTGAAATATGGCTGAAATTGGTGTCACATGTTACCATCTAGTGGCACGCCTTGGGGAGAAAGCAATGGCCAAGATTGTGTCACATTACCGATTTTCGCACAACACATTTCTAACTTCTAAAATCCGTACTTTCGCATACGAGCTCCGTTTTTGACTATCTTTATATCCACGTGTAGGTAAAAATAAGATCTACAACTTTCCTTTTGACTCTGTCGGCTAATTCTTGACCGATCTTAAATTTAACAGTAGAAGGTGACTACAGTGTTAAATGTCCGCGTAAAATTCATAACTTCTACATACAGATTCCATTTCCGTCTGTCTTTTTGTCGTTGAGTTCCTATTAATGAGATCTTCAATTCTCATTTAGGTCGCGTTGGCCAAAAACCGCTCGATCTAAAATTCGAGTTTGGGGCCGTGCACTACTAGGCCAAATCTTAGAAAAATCATAACTTCCTCATACGAAGTTAGATTTGGGCGTTCTTTTAATGCACGCTCTCGGTTTAATGTATACTACAACTTTTGTTTAGATCTCTAAGGACAAAAAGTCCTCTATCGTAAATTCACTATTTACGTCGCGTAGTGTCGTGCCGGTTTTGTCGCGAAACTTCAACGGGCCATAACTTCTTCGTTATAATTCGAATTTCGGCATTCTTTATATATACGTAACCCTTGTGACATATTCTACAACTTGGTTAAGATTACTCCTTCTAAATAATCTTCCATCAAAAACTCATTTTTGATGTTCATTGTCTCTAAATTGACTAGCCCGGATTTCCGAGACCATACTTCTTTTTGGGGAAGTGCGTTCTTGGAGTATTAGGTCTTGAATTGTCCACGTTCAGTTCTGATGATCATTTGTGGATCATCTTTCATGGTGGAGTGGAGCGAACTTGGTGTAGAATTTGCTATATGGAGAGAGAGGCAGATCAATCTGGTACGAGTCTTGGTTGGGAAGATCATAGTACATAAATGGCACTATGTCCAAATCATGTATAATCCCTTCTCGGAAAAGAGGGGAAAGCCCTAGCATCGGATGAGGATTATCTTTGAGGGCTTGGATTTGGATGCTTTCCTCAAGGGCTTGATTTATTTCTTCCTGGGACCAACCACTACTCTCTTTCATGGGAGGTCCGGAGTAGAGAAATTCCGAGATGGGCTTCTTTCCCTTATATTGCTGTTTGTTGAGGAGTGAGAGAATGTGTTGCATGTTTTCATCTATGGCAAATTTGGAGGAGAGGAAGTCAGGGAATCTTCCAGAATATCATCAGGCTTCCGAAGAGGAGAGCCTTCATCAATGGGAGCAATCCTGGGAGAGGAAATCAGAGGCAGCATCGAGTTGGTGTCTCAGAAGGCATCAACTGTTAGTTTGGTTTTTTCCTTAGCCGCTTCACGGCTTCTTTGAAGTACATCATCCAGAGTTGATGGCCATGAGACTGTTGACCATATCCGTTGCTCTTCCTCGGAAAGCACTTTTGCTGGGAACATCTTCGGAGCTGGAATCCCTATGATGGCATTGGTGACATACTTATCTTCATCATCATCATCATCATCAACATCATCATCATCATCATCTAGAGAACTTGAAAGAACTTGCAAAGAATCATCATAGTCTTCATCTTGGAGTCTGAACTCCGAAAGATGTTTCTAGGGGATGGATTGACTTCTCCTGTTGGGCCCTTCTCCCTCTCTTGCAACGGATGACCTGGAAACTGGTGCAAGCATTGCAGACTCTTTGAGATCCGAGAACTTGTCAAACACCTTTTGAAAGCTTGTATTCATCTGTAGAGTTAAGGCGTCATAAGCTGCAGCTGTAGGAGCCTGAGCTTTCATGTGATCAAAGAGTTGGACTAGTATCGAGAGAATCTCATCAAATTTGTTATTCGTAACATCCACAATGTTCCAGCATGCCCTGAGGAGCTTGATAAGGACTTGTTGTATGATCAGGTTCATCTCATCTTTCTTCCTGATCTCCTTCTCGAGTCTCCGAATTTGTTTTTTATGGCGGACGTGGGTATGTTTGATGAGCTCATTTGTGGCACCGATCAAATCATCATGAACCTTCAACATTTTGGCGATGGTGTCGAGGTAATGATCGAGAGTGGCATGATACTTTTGTTCAACCTCCTTGATGGTATGCTTGAGTCGGAGGGAAATAAGTTGATCGAGTTGGGCTTCCCTTTTAGCAGTTGTTGGTTCGGACTTTGTGGCTTCGGACAAGGAGTTTAAAATTGCATCTAGCTTCAAGTCTAGACCAGAAACCTTTTCTTCAATCTTGGCATCGAGTACGGCCACAGAGGTTTCAATTGACTCGACCTTCTTTACTGTTGCAGAGACATTGTCTCGGAGTTCTAGCAGGGCAAAGGGATCAACATACTATCCAGCTGATGATCTCGTGTCCGAAGTGGAGGTCCGAGACTTGGCTTTATCATCATCTTGAAAAACAGGTGGTTCGGAGGGGCCATCATGAGTTGAAATGACTGTATTATCTGCCTTGGGAGGAGTAGACTCTATTTCACCTCCGAGATGCGTTTAGGCTTGATCGTCAATCTTGATCTCTTCATCAACAGGCTCAGAAAAAGAGGAGGAGAACCCAAAGTCACAGACTTGTCTTGAAGATGATGGCTTTGTTGGAATAGGAAGTGAGGAAAACAATGGTTGAGCAGCGATAGAAGTGCTATCATCATTAAACAAAACTTCATCTGAAAGTTCTTCATCAGGATCGGGGTGCAAAGCGTCATGGTGATGAGTCTTCGGAGGATCGTCCGAGATAATGATGTCTTGTGTTTCTCCTGAGGCGAACTCAGGATCAGAAGTTTCATCAGTTGGAGCAACAAAGGGCAAGTTGCTTTGGATGGCCCTGTTTCTCATCAAAATGAGAGTTGCTTCAACTTGGGGTCTGGTAAGTTTAGGATGCTTCATATGTGTCCTGCCAACAAAATCTTCCCAAAGAGGATCATTAACACCTGGTCGTCCTGTACATTTGCCAGGTATCAAACCAGTTACGGCTTCCGAGGTAGGACGGACAACTCCTGCTTTGGAATGCTTAGGGTTCGAGACAGGGATCTCGGACCGTGCTTGTGATGAAAGAATGGGGTTTTCCAAAGAGACACGCGGGTTTGTTCCAGGGGGTGCAAGGAACTATGTTCAACACCAGCAACACCTTGTTAAGAAGGTGAGGGTGGATTATGTGGAGACTCCTCGTGAGTGTGTGATTGTGATTTTGAAACTCCTAAGGGTACTTCGAAATAGTGGGTAGGTGGGGTAAGAGGATGGTCAGAGTAAGTTGGAATGTCTTTGGTTCCTTCCTGTTGAGAGGAAGAACCGAATTCGGTTCTCTTTCTGGCTTTGGGCTTTGAGGGAGAAGTCTTACGTTTGGCAGACTTCTTTTTCTTACCACCAGATGGAACGGCCCTGGCCACTTCCGAGATAGGCTCAACAGAGACAGGGGTGGAATGTGTAGGGATATACACAATCGAAGTCTCCAAATGTTGTTTTAAATGAATGGACTCAGAAAGAATGGTGGCCAGCATACGTTCAGGTAGACGCCTAATAGGTCCAAAAAACGTTTGGTCCGGAAGGAGATAAGATTTGATAGTTTTGAAAGAAATAAATACCTCTTACGGAATCGTATCCATAGGAATTGGTTCACTCCTTTTTGGTACAGTTTTTGGATGGTTAGACCCAAAATCTCGGACTTGAAATCTCGTGAGGCTTGCGATTAATGGCAAATTTCTAAAAGTCTTGCCACAAGGCTTTCGTGAGATCTACAGCGTTGTTCTTTCCTGAGAAAATATTGTACACAACATAAAGCCAATCCTTGCTGATAGTGTTTGTACCTCCATGCTTCCCAGACAGACATCTAAGAATGAAATGCATGAGGACTGTCCAAAGGCCTGAAACAGCAGATTTCTTGAACTTCTTTGACTTAAACTCTTCAGTATACCCAATGTGATTAAGAAACATCTGAAACTCTTCAGCAGATGGTTCTTGGATCTTGAAGCCTTCAGGATTTTCCAGAATTCCAATCGCTTTCAAAAAAGTGGACTTGTGAATAGGCACAATGCGATCACCTATTATTCTGGTCTCAAGAACACCATCCTCGATCTTGATTCGATCAAAAGCGGTGTGAAGTAGGCGAAGAGGAATCGGTGGGTCTGGTACTTTGGTGAGTGGAACAGGAATGGGGTGATGAGCGATGAACGCAATCATGATCCAGATGGACTCTTCGTAGTCCATGGGGGTCCAGAGAGAAATGTTGGGTCATATCCCTGAGGAAGGGTTCTGTTGACGAAGACGATGCAGACCCTTTGGAAGACTTCTTCTTAGGAGCGAATTTGTTAACTTGGGGAACAGATAGAGAGGAATCCATTGTTGCAAGTTTTAAAGCTTGAAGAACACTTTAGCATAGAGAGAGAAATATGAGGGTTTTGGGAGCGTAACGGGTAAAAGGGGTTTTGGGGGTCTTTTATAGGTTCAGGAAAGGATGGATCGGGTTAGAAAAGTAATGATGAAACCCGGATTTGGAAACGGATCGCATTTAATGTGTTGCCAATTTTGGATTGAGTTGACCTGCAACGACTAAAGTAACCACTAACGGTACGTGTAAAATGGAAACCGTCACACAACTGATGGGATGTTTTCTTTTACGGAGACGTGTGCAAAAAGGGTGCAGATTTCTAGGATTAAGAGATAATCAACATTAAGAAAATGATGAAAAAACTTTTGAACTTCTCCTAAAAGAAATGATTTCGGAGTCATAAGGTTCCGAGGCGTATGAAAATGAATCTCCGACCAGGAAATATCCGAGATGAATTTGTGATATGGTCTCGGAACACGAAAAGGTTCGAGATGAGTTTATGAAGTGATCTCGGAGCACTAGGGTTTCGAGATGAATTTTATGAAGTAATCTCGGAGCACATAGGTTTCGAGATGAACAGACATAAGATACTTCCAAGATTAGAATGAAGACTCTTGTACATAATATAGAGTACGAGATAGCATAGACTCGGACTGAATATTAGAGGTAAAAGATAGTAAGATCTCAGTGGGCTTATGTTAAACATATTTTGAGACTCTGAGACAATAAGTATCTGATCTCGAACATAGAATGATATGAAAGTTCAATACTGTTTCGGACTTGAATTCCGAGATGATCTTCTTATTGTACTTATGAGGTAAGTTCTGAGGTGATGTTACTACCAATGTGAATATATTGGTCATATATGATGAAGTGAGTTGTACAACTTAGAACTACAAGAGGTGGTTAGATAAAAAAGACACATAAAACGATCCTATTTATTCCGAGAGGAAGTAATTCTGAGATGAAAAGAATTTGACATCGGACTTATTTTATTCTCTGAAGTTTCCATCAAAGAGTACAAACCTCTTTAAAGAACTGAGGATCAGGCATAATCATACCCATTTTGTTCAGAAAATCATTGAATTTAGCTTTGTCTAATGCCATAGTAAATACATCGGCAATTTCATCGTCAGATGGAACAAAAATAAGTTCAATGTTACCATTTAAAACATGATCTTTAATGAAATGGTACCGTATATCAATTTGTTTTGTCATAGAGTGCTGAATTAGATTGTGTTAGATAGCAATGGCACTTTGCGAATCACAATAGATTAGGTTTTGTTGAAACCGGTAACCATAGTCCAAAAGATGTGATTTCATCCAAAGAACTTGAGACGTGCAACTAGCAGCAGGAATGTATTCTGCTTCGGCTGTTGAAAGTGAAATGTAGTTCTGTTTCTTAGATGACCAGCTAACCAATCGACTACCCAAAAATTGACAGCCACTAGATGTGCTTTTTCTGTCCAATTGAAGACCACCATAGTTCGAATCGGAATATACTTGAAGGAGGAAACTCTCATTTGCTGGGTACCAGATTCCTAGACTCTTTGTACCTTTGAGGTATCGAAATATTTGCTTAATAGCCAAGAGATGAGACATCTTAGGATTGACTTGAAATCCAGCACACAAACATGTTGAAAACATGATATCCGGAAGACTTACTGTAAGGTAGAGTAGTGATCCAATCATTCCACTGTACTTCTTTTCATCAACAACAACACCTGAAGGGTCAGAAAAGAATTTGTGTCCAAAACCCATAGGTACCTTAACAGAGGCACAAATGTCCATTGAGTATTTCTTGAGAAGTTCTGAGATGTACTTTTCTTGGTGAAACTCAATTCACGATTCATACTCATTTGGAATCGATTGGCCATCAGTTTGGAAAAATTATCAACCATTGATGAATCTGTGGATCCAAAAATGATATTGTCAACATAAATTTGGACAAGCATGAGATGTTTTCCATTTGACCTTCAGAACAGGGTAGGATCGAGAATACCTCTTTGAAAACCAGAACGCTTGAGGAAGTCGGTGAGAGTCTCGTACCAGCCGCGAGGAGCTTGCTTGAGGCCATAAACAGCTTTTCGGAATTTGTAGCAGCAGTTCGGATATGAGAGATTGACAAAACCGGGAGGCTGTTGGAGATATACTTTAGTATCAATTTCACCATTAAGAAAAGCACTTTTGACATCTATTTGTTAAACCTTAAATCCTTTGTGAGCAGCATAATCAAGAAAGATTCTGATGGCTTCAAGACAGGAAACATGAGCAAAGGTCTCATCGTAGTCAAGCCCTTCAATCTGTGTGAATCCTTTAGCCACCAATGTTGCTTTATTACGAATGATAACTCCTGTGTCGTCTAGCTTTTTCTGAAACACCCATCTTGTACTAACAATGGGATGATTCTGAGGAGGAGGAACGAGAGTCCATAGTTCATTTCTATCGAATTCTGTCAATTCTTCCTGTATGGCTATAATCCAATCAGCATGATCTAATGCTTCTTTGATGGATTTGGGTTCAACCATTGAGATAAATGACATTCATTTTGAACACTTGTGGAAGAACGAGTTTGTACACCATCGTTTGGATTTCCAATAACTTGGTTTGGAGGATGATCCTTAGTCCACATGTGTAGTCTCGGAAGCTCTTGTGCACCAGAGGATCCTATATCAACAATGGGGTTGTGTTGCTCCCCCTAAATAATTTGAACTTGGGGATGATGCTCCCCATGAATTTCTGAATCGGACACCTTTACGTCATCCTCAGGTGGGAAATCGAAGAAATTTGCATCATCATCGTGGTTGATTAGAGGATAAAATTCAGCAAATTGATCAGTTGCATCTAGGAATTCATCTACATTTGATTCAAGGGAAGGTTGACCATTCTCCCCCTCAACCTAAGAAGGTTGAAATGGTATGGAATCAAATGGAGGAAAATTGGGTATCGGGCCTGAAACATTTTGGGAAACAGGAGCTTCGGTTGACGAGGCTTGTCTTGTTTGAGATTTCGAATCAATAGCTGTTTCTGAAGGTCCCAACAGGGTTTCAAAGTCAACTTCATAAATTGTTTGCTGGTTTGGACATCCTGGCGCTGGAGCATCGGAGTCCATGATGTGAGTTGTGACATGGGTTGAGCCGGAATTTTGGACAAAGTTGTCATCAAAGGTGACATCAAAGCTTTCTTCAAGAGCTCGAGTTCGCCGATTAAGAACTCGATAAGCCTTTTATTTTGCAGAGTACCCAAGAAAGATTGCTTCATCAGCTTTGGGTTGGAATTTTTTTAAGCTGGTCTCGGTTGTTTTTTATAAAGCATCTACATCCAAAAACGTGAAGAAAAGAGATTGATAATACTCCTATTTTGAGTGAAGCATGCAGTTGAGACAGCTTCAGCCCAAAGATAGTGTGGAATATTTTCAAAGTTAAGCATGGATCGAGCAGCTTCAATAAGTGTTCTGTTGCGTCTTTCGACTACACCGTTTTGTCGTGGAGTGTATGGAGCAGAGAAGTTGTGGTCAATACCTTTCTCGATGAGGAAGTTCTCATTAGTGGCATTGGTAAACTCCGAACCATTATCACTTCGGATTTGTCTCACCGGTAGTTTGATGAGAACTTCAATTCCTTTGATAAAGTCGATGAGTTCCGAGGCTGTTTCTGACTTGAGCTTTAGGAAGAAGACCTAGGTGAACCTAGTAAAATCATCCACACTCACAAGAATGTATTTTTTGTGTTGTAGACTCTCTACTATTGAGGGTCGACACAGATGTGCAGAAGTTCTAACGGATCCGAGATAGATTTTTTAATGATCACAGGATGACCCTTCTTCGATTTATTTCCACACTCGCACGCAGCACATAAATGATCATTTTCGAACTTGAGGAGATGCAAACATCTTACCATCTCACCGGAAACAATATCATTCATATATCTAAAGTTTAAATGCGCAAGCCTTCTATGCCATAGCCAACAGACGTCGGGAACAACTTTTGAGAGTAGATAGAGCTGGGGCTTGCCAATGATCATGTTGATGTCAAGAGGATGCATGTTCTTGTTGCGATTTGACTTGATTAAACATTTCTTCCGGTCTTCTGTCATGACATAGTTGTGATTCTTGCAGAATTCAACTCGTGGATTCGCATCAGTGAGTTGAGCCACACTTATCAAATTATGCTTGAAATCAGCTACATATGCCACGTTTGAATGGAGAAGTTTCCATTTGTAAGGATGCAATAACCTCTGATCTGAGAGTTGGAGTTGTTGCCATACGTCACGTAGCCAACATTTGGTGAAAGTTTGAGATCTTGCAGAAATTCCTTCTGCCCTGTCATGTGTATGGAGCAAGCACTATCAATATATCATATTGCTTCTTGCTCTGAAGCACAGAGTGCCTGCAAAATTAGTGAGTAGTGGAGATTTTAGGCTCCGAGTTAGGTATTGGGACAAGGGCACGGGTTTTGGAATTTGGTTGTGACTTTTGAGCAACAGTTGTTTTAGAGGGTTTATTCCGAGATTCTTTTGGGAGCAAATAGAATGCCATGGTTCTTTCATCTATCCAATAATCATACTTAATAACATGTGGTTTCGGAAAACTTTTCTCGAACCAGCAACTTCCGGAGTAGTGGGAATCACTGTGTATCTCGAAGTTGCAATTTCATTTTTGAGATTTTTCACTTTCCCTAGAAGATTTTGTTTTGAAGATTTTTGTGAAACTGTTTTCTTAAAAGATCGTTCTTTGTTTGATGATACACTTGGTTTTGAAAGTTGTTGAGGTTTTAAAATCGTACCATTAGATTTAGCTATAAAAACAGATGAAACAGTCCGATGAGAGTTAGTCCTGACAGATTGAGTATCTACAATGGGCTTTTTCAAGGTAGGGCTGACAACCTTCTTGTGTTCTAACTGACTGGGAGGATTGGAAGGCTTTTTGAGAATCTTAACATGTATAAAGGTGTTGTGACTCCTAGTCGATGGGCTGACAGTCCGAGATACACTATTTTTGGAGTTCTCAAGGAATCTAGAATTTTTTCTTGACTTAATTTCCTTTTTGTGAGCATTCTTGGCTTCTACCTTAGGATCAACAACATATTTCCTATTTAACATTGGTTTCTTTTTGGAGTTGAAAGAGGATTTGGAAGTTTGACCTATAGAATGATTGTTAAACAAAGGCTTGACTAGCATAAGATTTGTTTTGGAAATCACTTGTGAGTCAGAATCACATGAATTTGACGAATCATCAACGTCATTGTCTAAAGATGCCCAAACAAACTCAGAAGCATCAGGTTCAGTTGTCTCCAGAATGATTTCCTCAACAACGCAATTGTTAGGAGGATTGTGGTTTAGAATTTGAACAACAATGTTTGAAATATTAGAGTAGGATTCCGAGGTCCGATTCAGGTCCAGGTTTGTCTGAGGCGGAAGAGGCGTGGAATCGGGACACTTGACAACTATAGGCTGAAACTCAAGAATCAATGATGCAAATTGGTCAGAAGTCTCGGGAAGGGGTGACAAAGGCGAGACAGGGGTGTCCAAATGTTTGTGGTTCAGAACATCTCCCATAAAAGATAGGTTTTACAACTCCTTCAAGGGACGAGCAATAGGTTTCGGAAACTCGCTTCCGAGACCAGGAGCTTTTGACCAAGGATGAAAAAAATTATGAGTCATCTGTTCATTTGCTTCAAGAATGTCAATGGAATTATGTAAAGCATCTATTTTGGCATTGAGAAGTTTGATGTCATAAATTATAACTTTTCTTTCAGAATAAGTGATTTCACATTTGTCTTTAAGAATGATACATTCATCTTTTGAAATTGCAAGCTCTTGTTCTAAAGACTCTATTTTTAACTTCTTATCCTCGAAACGTAATCTAAGACGACTTAATTCACTCTCCATCTTCTCACTGGCTTATATGGTTGACTCATAGGCTTTGTAAATGATGTTTCATATCTGATTGGATCTGGGTTAGATATGGTTCGCAAAGAGACAAATCAAAGTTATTATCAGTAATCATAAATTTTACCTATTGAAAGATGCTTCTACCGGGTGGATCGTTGGTAGCCATGTAGTAGTAGTTTGGTTCAACATCTTCATAGTCTTCCTCTGATCCAGATGACCAGTAGCCTTCATCACATTCAATTGTCTGTCTATCCATAAAGCACATGTTTCTGCAAGTACTCACGTCATCATCATCTCCAGAAGACCAATACCCTTCAATTTCTCTTGATACACTGGTAACAAAAGCCTTTTCACTCTCTTCCATCTCTTGAGCTCGACATGCATAGTAAGCAGAGTCCTTAATCTTGGGTTTCTGTGTGACTTCAGCTAAGCAGTCTTTGGAAAATGGTTTGCATGACCACATTTGTGACAAACAATCTTGGTTTTATCTGACTTCGGAGTCTGTGAAGATTCTGAGGTGTGATTTGGTGTAGGAAGGTTAGGTTTGTAAGCTGGTGGGTTTTCTGAAGATTTGTTGAATCGTTGAGGATTTTTTTGGTGAGGAGCATGGAAACGGTTCTGATATGGCTTGTTAAAAGGACGGATGTATCTCATGGAAAGCAAAGCAAACTCCTGCTGGAAGCGGAGTTCGGAGTCCATTTCTTCAAGGTTGAGGTCACCATTTAATTGATAGTTGTTGTTTGTAGGAACATGTAAAGTTGGTGGAGATGGTGGAATAAGTGAGATATATGGAACAACATTTGTGAAGAAGTCCTAGAAAGCGAGGTTCAGAATCTGAGGATCGTAGGAACTGAAAAGAGCTGGAGGACCTTCTGTGAGTTCTCGTAGGGTTTGTGCAACATATGATTCATGACCTTGAAGCTCATCAAATAGTTGGTAGAGCTTCAGCTTTTTCAGAGATCCATTACTCTGAAGACACGATTTCACATTTCCCCATCCCTTTCTGAGGATGTTAATGAACTTGAGGTTGCATTCTAGTGGATTTCGGACTATCCCTTGAGTTGTCATGTTGTTGACTACGATTCGGTATATGTTTGAAGCCGAGGCAACAGATTCCCCAACAGTTATAGTGAAAGTATCGAACTCGTTGACAACGGAGGTTAGACGCTTATCCTTCATGTTTTATGATCCCTCAAACAGGTCTTGAAGTGTGTCCCATATCTCTTTAGCAGATTTGCACAACTTAATGTGCTCAAAGAGAGAAGGTGGAACACCAAACACCATTTCGAAAAAGGCAACTTGATCTGGATGCAGCTTTTCAATGTCATCAGCAATGAGAGGTGCTTGACGTTGTTCATCTTGTCCCATGAGAGTTGCAGCAACATCTCTAACAATTGTTTGAACCATAACACGTGGACCTTCTTTAACAGATCTGTAGATAGCTTCACCATTTTCTTTACCAAGTAAAAATCTTTCCATTCTAACTTTCCAGTGATCATACTCTTTAACAACTAGCAGTGGGGCACGAGAAGGGCAACCCACGATATTTGCTATTTAGATTGAATACATTTGTTTAGAATTAGAAGCATCCATTGAAGTTAAGATATCTTGAACAAAACATGTATATATAAGAACTTTTATCCTGAACACAGAAATGATCGAAATACCAAGGTAATCTCGAATCAACTATAATCTGTTCTTATGGATTCAAAGGACAACCACTCAAGCTTTGATACCAATTGTGAGAACAAGGATATTATGCATAGGAACAAGGTTCGAAAACTCAAACCTTGAGTTAATGCTTAATATCAATGTCTGCTTATAATTATATGTTCCAGTCAAGTCTAACAAGACCAGTCGAGACTGAAGAGAGAAATCAACAAAGTACTTCAAGTAATAAATATATAACCATGAGAATAATCAAGGTAAAGACAATAAATGAACAAGTAGAATGTTTTGAAAGAGTTTAATATGAGAGAAAGGTGAAAGAGAGTTAACATGAGAATATGCTATCTTTGGAAGAACAATGCACACTATTCTTGTCATTCAATCATTCCTTAAGTAGTCAAGGAGGATCATCGTACAAACTGATTGACATACAAAGGACCGAATAATAATAATACTTCTGACATACTGATTATCCAAATAAAAAAATAAAGAAACTTGGTCCTATGAAATGTTACATCAAACAAAAGACAAGAATAATTAATGCCTAGACGGACACATGATCTCGGATCATTTCTTCATTTCTGAACATACTCCACTCCGGACTCTACCTTCATCTCGTACCACAAACATTTCAGACTCAAGACTGACTTCGGATCTTCAAGGGTTAGAGATTGCTAGAGATTCGCTTTCAGGTTCCAACAAGAAGCGCATCATAAAGTAGAAGCGAGAGCTGATTTCGAGGACGAAATCTAATTTAAGTGGGGGAGAATTGTAACATTCTGTTTAAAATAAAATAAGTAAATAAATAAATAAATAAGTAAATAAATTATAAGCCCTAAAACCCCGAGATGTATTTTTATATTTTTATGTTGGCCCTAAATCCGTAATTAATTATTAGAGTATTAGTGCAAGCAGTTAAATGTTATAAATTCTGGAAATCAGGGGTTAAAGTGTAACTTTTAGACTAGTTATTAATATATTTTTGGATGTTGGGGGATGTTTGGTAATTTTTTGACTTGTGTTGAAAGGATTTTTGGAATCAGGGAGCTATAGAGTAAATTACGGAATTGAATTGAAAAGAATACAAAGGGAGGGGCCGGAAGTGTAAAATTGGTCATAAGTTTGAAGTTGGAGACGGGACTTAAACCCGTTCCCCTCCACCCTCTTACTACTCGGTACACACATAAACCCTAACCCTAAATCCCTTCTTCATCTGCCACCTTATCTCTCCAACCTCCATCTGTCGCCGCCACCTCCACTGTTGGAATCGTGAACCACCAAGCCGAGCACCGCCGTCGCTGTTTCCGCTGTCGTTGAAGACGAAGGTCACAGTTTGGATGTCGTGATAATGGGTGATCGGAAGAAATAAAGCATGTGGTTGTCGTTGATGTTGTTCCCGGTTAGAGGTTGTGCAACTTTCTCTTCTTCGTCTCTTTCTGTTACAACGTCGTTGTCGCCGCTGCCGCACCTAGCGGCTATCGCATGTTGCTGCCATTGCTCCGACTGCCGCAACCCATCACGAGGGTGGCTGAGTTTGGGTGCGTGTTTCAGTATAGGAACTCGTGTAAATTCTTTCCATATCTTTAATCATTCATATTTTGCTTAAAACAGAAATTGACGTGCACTTGTGACTGTTTTACACTCTTTTCCAACCCGACTGCCATCCCCCACCGCCTTCTAATGATTTGATAGTTTATCCCTCTTCGAGTATCGGGGACGATGCTTATATTCAAGCTTGGGGAGGGGTAGTTTTGTACATTCGGATCATCTCCATGCATTTCAAAAAAAAGATTTTAACTTTCTTATTTTCATTTTTTCTTGCATGCCGCATTTTAAAATTTATAAAATCCAAAAATATCTTTCGTTTTAGTTCTTAGTTTCCATTTTTCTTCCTTGTAACATACACGTTTTGAGATCGTGTTTTGTAAATGTTAAAAGTAAATAATATAATGAAATATTATGTGATATTGAGTATTGAGTTCTAACAGATAGTTTTTACTAGAAATGAAGTAAAACTATGTTTAGAATCATTCGGAAAATATTGGAAGTCTTATGAGATTCCAATTAAAAGTTAAAATATTGAAATTTAACGAAAATATAAAAATTGAAATAAGTAGAATTTTATTATTCAAAGTTTTAGATAATTTCATTAGAAGCATTTAGGCGAAAACCTCATTGAAATCCGAGTTATAACGAAGAAGTTATGACCAATCGAAGGTCCGCGACAAAACCGGCACGACACCAAATGACGTAAAAAGTGAGTTTTTGATCAACTACTTTTTAGCCTTAGTAATCTAAATGAAAGATGTAGTATTTGTTAAACCGAGAATTTTCATAAAAAGAACGTCCAAATCTGATTTCGTATGAGGAAGTTATGATTTTTCTAACTTTCAGCTTAGCAGTAGACAGTAAAAAACTCGAATTTTAGATCGAGTGATTTTTAGCCAACACAGCCTAAACGAGAATCGAAGGTCTCGTCATTAGTAGTACAACGGTAAAAAGACTGACGAAAACGGACGTCGGATGAAGAAGTTATGAATTTTTAACGGATTTTCCTGCCCCGGTCTGTGAAAAATCATAATATTAAAAATAAAGTCAAAAATAGCCGATGAAGTCTAAACTAAAGTTGTAGAGCATACTTTTACCTACGCGTTCATATAAAGAACGTTAAAAACGGAGCCCGTATGCGAAAGTTATGAATTTTTGAAGTTTTGGGTTCAATTTCCGAGAATTTTCGCATGGATAAGATCCGGAATAGGCCACGTCGTCCGATCTAGGTGAGACAGCAGGTGCGTGTCCAAGCCAGAGAGCCGTCCGAAGCGCGGTCCAATAGGCATCCGACGAGTGCCCTCCTTGCGTGTCCGAGCCTTGCATCTGCCACCTGCCTCCCTCGCATGCGCGCCATCTGGCTCCCTTCGCTGCTGCCGCGTGTCGCCTTCGGCCAAACACCTCCGGACCTCGCTACTATAAACAGTAGCTGCAAGATCTCCCGGGTAATTTTGAGAAATTGGCACTTTTTCACCCTAAACTCATATTTTCACTATTTCAACTTCCCCCGAAGCCCCGGGATTATTTTCCAACACCCAAAACACCCCCCGAAGTTCCCGAAGAGCCCGAGAAAATATCTTTTCGGTTTGAAGCCCAACCCTCGCAAGGTCCGGTTTTCATTGAAGAAAGTCAATTATAGTAACGAAGTGCTGCCAAAATTACTATTTTAACCCCCGGTTATTTCACGATGAGTTCAATATATACGAGCAATTGTATGTTATGTGTTATATGTGCTATGTGCTTTTCCGTTGTTATTATTTCCAATATTTATGATAGCAAAGCTATACCTTTGACCATGTGATCAGTGAAAGGACTTAGATTCACGGTGGTACTGGTTTGTAGCCTCTGGCCATGTAGAGCATGTCTCGTAAGACAATGACTTCTATTCTATGGTATTGGCAGAAGGTTAGACAGGGCTTTCAGCCTGAAATCTACCGAAATGTTTAAATCAGAAAGTGTATGTCTTCTGTGCCATTTGGGCCGAAGCTTTATTGATCGTATATCTTTGAATCAAATCATTGATTGATATGGAAAGTTTGTCACATGATTCACATATGCCTTTGTTGTTCTTGTTCCTCTTTGCTTCTGCCATATTGAAGTATATATATGGCATAACGTTATATTGTATCTATTGTTGAACTCACTAAGCGTCACCGCTTACCCCTCTCAATGTTTAACAAATTGCAGGAGATAAGTAACCAGTATAATTGTATACTGTTGGAAGATTTTGAATAGTTTGAAACTATTGTATTTTGTACTCATGTATGTATAACTTATAGTATCCTGGGAAGTTATGTAACATATAAAATTTGTAATAGTCGGTTTGTATCCAGTCTTATGTAAACAAGTTATCAATGTAAAATATTGTTTTTATGAATATGCAAGTAGCATGTTTTGGAATAACAATTGTCAAGTATGAAAGTTTGGGTCTTTCAGAAATCTGAAAGTGTGGGTCTTTCAATCGTGGTATCAGAGCAGTAATTTAAGTGAACTAAATTCCACGGATTGGTATTTAGACATAAACTATTGTAAGTTCAATATATGAACTGAATCATTGTAAATATATGGATATAAACTTTAGGAAAGACTTACGTAGATTATTAGGTAATGATAAACCCTAATATATTCTAAAATACAATGTTACTCCATATTGCAGAACAATGGCTGAACAAGTGGGTAGCCATACCCCTGAGGTGGGTGGAGGTCCTCAACCTGATGAAGTAAATACTCCAGTATGTCCTCGTGAGGAGCGACTATTGGGTAAACTTACTGGCATTATTCGGCAGAGTTTTGAAGAACACAAAAAGAATGGTGATAAAGGAAAAGAGAAAGCCACTGGAGAATCTTCAAAAGGGAAGGTGAAGCGTCCCTCGTTCAAAGATTTCAAGAGTAGTGGTGCTACATAGTTTTCTGGTGTTCTTAATCCCATTGTTGTTCTTACCTGGATCCAGAACACAGAGAAAGTGTTTCATATTTCTCATGTGGATAATGAAGAGAAGGCTAATTATGCTTCTGCAATGCTCATCGGAGAAGCCTTGGTCTGGTGGGAAGCAACATATGACGCTCTCAGCGGGTTTGACCAGGAGAATTTATCCTGGGAAATGTTCAAAACTCGTTTGCTAGAGAAGTATTGTCCTCTAGACATGAGGAGGAGATTGAAGAAGGAATTCCTCGAGCTTAAACAGGGAGGAATGACTGTGAATGAGTATGAAACTCAGTTTAATCAAAGAGCAAGGTTTGCTACAACGTATATTCCAACTGAAGACGAGAAAATTCAGTTATTCATGGAGGGACTACGGCACGAAATCCACGATTTCGTTGCCAATCAGGAAGTTTTGTCATTCGATTAAGCCGTTGAGTATGCTCGAAGACGCGAGCATGACTTAGAAATACGTGGTGCCACTTTTACTGTTCCGAAGCATCCACGTACTGAAAGAACTATTCTTGTTCCCTCTATTCTACCAGCTCAATCCGTTCGGACTGAACCTGGTAATCAAGTGCAAACTCAAAATGCCCCTCGTGGCCGCGGTAGATCACAATCTTTTTCTATTCAATCGCCTTCATGTCACATTTGTGGAAGGAATCATCCGGGCCAATGCAAAATAGACAAGGAATCCGTTGTCTGTTATGGATGTGGAGAAACGGGTCACATAAAGCCAGCTTGCCCAAGGAAGGATGTTACTTGTTATTCATGTGGCATTACTGGCCACAAGAAGCGTTTTTGCCCTACTCTTACTAGTCAGATGACGGGAAGTCAAGCTTCTGTTCAACAACCGGCGAGAAGTCAAGCTCCTGTTCAACAATCAAAGGGTACTCCAACTAAAAAGGAGGAGGTTACAAAAGCTAAGGGTCGTGCATTCCAGATTACCACAGAAGAGGCACGCGAGGACCCGAATGTTGTGACGGGTACATTTCTTGTTAACTCTAGACCTGCTCACATCTTATTTGATTCTGGTGCCTCAGATTCTTTTGTGTCTCATGAATTTGTGCATTCTTTTCAAATTGCTTGCTATGCACTCGCGCAACCATTTCACGTAGATACTGCGAGAAATATATCATTACTTGCTGATAAAGTCTATAAGGATTGTGTCATAGAAATTGAAGACTACAATTTTCTTGCTAATCTAATTTCTATCTCCTTGCCCAACCTTGACATTATTCTCGGCATGGATTGGTTGTCAAAGAACCACGCAGAACTCTTGTGCTATGAAAAGATAGTACGTATTCCCATTGAAGGGGAGAATCCTATCTATGTCTACGGTGAACAGAGAATCTTAAAAATAATCTCTTTCCTCAAAGCTCGTAAATTCATATCGAAAGGGTGTTCTATCTATCTGGCCTACACAGTCGATATCTCAAAAGAGGAAAAGAAAACGGTAAATGATGTTCCCATTGCTAAAGAATATCCAGATGTTTTTCCCAAAGACTTGCCTGGACTTCCTCCGGACACGCAAGTAGAATTCCGAATTGACCTTGTCCCTGGTGCTGCTCCGATTGCAAAGACTCCTTATCGTCTTGCACCAGCTGAGATGAAAGAAATGATGATCCAACTGCAGGAACTACTTGACAAAGGTTTCATTCGACCAAGTACCTCTCCTTGGGGTGCTACGATATTGTTTATCAAGAAGAAGGACGGATCGATGCGAATGTGTATTGATTACCGTGAGCTAAATAAGGTGACTATCAAGAACAAGTACCCACTACCTCACATTGACGATTTATTTGATCAACTTCAGGGTGTTAGCTATTTCTCGAAGATTGATTTAAGATCTGGCTATCATCAGTTGAAAGTACACGAGCAGGATGTACCGAAGACTGCTTTTCGTACTCGATATGGACATTATGAATTCCTTGTCATGCTGTTTGGTTTGACAAATGCTCCTGCTGTATTCATGGATATGATGAATCGGGTATGCCGCCCATTGGTCGATAAATCTGTCATCGTATTCATTGATGATATTCTAATCTATTCCAAGTCTGAAGCTGATCATGCCATACATATTCGTGCAGTATTAGAACTTCTTCGAAAGCAGAAACTATATGCTAAATTCTCGAAATGTGAATTTTGGCTTCGCCAAGTTCAATTTCTTGGCCATGTTATTTCTGGCGAAGGTGTATCCGTAGACCCTAACAAAATCGAAGCTATTCAAAATTGGGAAGTGCCCCGTAATGCTTCTGAAATTCGTAGTTTCTTGGGTCTCGCGGGATATTACCGGAGATTCATTAAAGAATTTTCTCGTATAGCTGTACCTTTCACGATTCTTACATGAAAGGAAGTGAAGTTCGAATGGGGTGAAGCCCAAGAAAAAGCTTTCTCAACTCTAAAAGATCTTTTGACTCATGCTCCAATCTTATCACTCCCAGAAAGTGATGATGATTTCTCCGTATATAGTGATGCTGCAAGATTGGGACTCGGTTGTGTGTTGATGCAACGTGGTAAAGTGATAGCCTATGCCTCAAGACAACTGAAAGATTATGAAAAGAATTATCCCACTCATGATCTCGAACTCGCTGCAGTGGTATTTTCCCTAAAACTTTGGAGACATTACCTTTTTGGTACAAAATGTCAATTGTATACCAACCACAAGAGTCTCAAGTATATATTCAGTCAGCAAACTCTGAATATGAGACAACAACGAGCCATGGAGCTGATCAAAGACTATGACTGTGAAATCTTGTATCATCATGGAAAGGCTAATGTAGTTGCCGATGCACTTAGCAGAAAGGTTTATCGTAATAGTATGTGTTATTCTATTACTCACACTACAATAAAGTTCACTAATCTAGATGAACTAGAGAAATGGCAAGTAGAGGCCCTGAACCCAGAAAATGTGAAGAAAGAAGGGATGGTACATTATACTGATGTTTTACTTGATGATCCACGAGGACTGAATGTATTCAAGAATCGGATATGGATTCCAAAGATTGGTGGATTAAGAAAGAAGATTTTAGATGAAGCCCATAAGTCTAAACTGTCAATACATCCTGGTACAAGTAAAATGTACTATGATGTAAGAGCTGATTATTGGTGGTCTGGATTAAAGAGAGACATTGGAAGATATGTACATGAATGCTTAGTATGCTTACAAGTCAAAACAGAGCACCAAAAGACTTACGGAACTCCGAAAAGTCTTAGTGTTCCTGTATGGAAATGTGAAGAACTTTCCATGGATTTTATTACCAAATTGCCAAAGACTGCTAGACAGCATGATAGCATTTGGGTAATCGCTGACCGCCTGACTAAAAGCGCTCATTTTCTTGCCATGCGTGAAACGGATGCAATGGAGAAATATGCACAAGTATACTTGGATGAAATTGTTGCAAGACATGGTGTGCCACTACAGATCATTTCTGATCGTGATACTCGCTTCACATCTCACTTTTGGGCGAGTATGCAACGTGAATTGGGATCTGGAGTTACACTCAGCACAGCTTATCATCCCCAGACAGACGGTCAGACGGAGAGAACAATCCAAACAGTAGAAGATATGCTTCGTGTATGTGTCTTGGAGTTTGGTGGTAATTGGGATAAATAAGAATGAGATAAGAGCGAAATATCCCCATTTACTTTAATCGATGTAACTTCGGGGACGAAATCCTCAAAAGGAGGAGGTATTTGTAACATACACGTTTTGAGATCGTGTTTTGTAAATGTTAAAAGTAAATAATATTATGAAATATTATGTGATATTGAGTATTGAGTTCTAACATATAGTTCTTACTAGAAATGAAGTAAAACTATGTTTAGAATCACTAGGAAAATATTGGAAGTCTTATGAGATTCCAATTAAAAGTTAAAATATCGAAATGTAACGAAAATATAAAATTTGAAATAAGTAGAATTTTATTATTCAAATTTGTAGATAATTTCATTAGAAGCATGTAGGCAAAAACCTCATCGAAATCCGAGTTATAACGAAGAAGTTATGACCAATCGATAATCCGCGACAAAACCGGAACGGCACCGAATGACGTAAAAAGTGAGTTTTTGATAAACTGCTTTTTAGCCTTAGCAATCTAAATTAAATTCATAGTATTTGTTAAACCGAGAATTTTCATAAAAAGAACGTCCAAATCTGACTTCGTATGAGGAAGTTATGATTTTTCTAAGTTTCAGCTTAGCAGTAGACAGCTAAAAACTCGAATTTTAGATCGAGTGCTTTTTAGCTCACACAACCTAAACGAGAATGGAAGGTCTCGTCATTAGTAGTACAACGGTAAAAAGACTGACGAAAACGGACGTCGCATGAAGAAGTTATGAATTTTTAACGGATTTTCCTGTCCCAGTCTGTTAAAAAAATAATATTAAAAATAAAGTCAAAATTAGCTGACGAAGTCTAAACTAAAGTTGTAGAGCATAATTTTTCCTACGAGTGCATATAAAGAACGTAAAAAATGGAGCCCGTATGCGAAAGTTATGAATTTTTGAAGTTTTGGGTTCAATTTCCGAGAATTTTCGCATGGATAAGATCTGGAATAGGCCACGTCGTCCGATCTCGGTGAGACAGCAGATGCGTGTCCAAGCCGGAGAGCCGTCCGAAGCGCGGTCCAATAGGCGTCCGACGAGTGCCCTCCTTGCGTGTCCGAGCCTTGCATCTGCCACCTGCCTCCCTCGCATGCGCGCCATCTGGCTCCCTTCGCTGCTGCCGCGTGTCGCCTTCGGCCAAACACCTCCGGACCTCGCTACTATAAATAGTAGTTGCGAGATCTCCCGAGTAATTTTGAGAAATTGGCACTTTTTCCCCCTAAACTCATATTTTCACTATTTCAACTTCCCCCGAAGCCCCAGGATTATTTCCAACACCTGAAACACGCCCCGAAGTTCCCGAAGAGCCCGAGAAATTATCTTTTCGGTTTGAAGCCCAACCCTCGCAAGGCCAGGTTTTCAAGAAAACTCCCGGTTTTCATTGAAGAAATTCAATTATAGTAACGAAGTGTTGCCCAAATTACTATTTTAACCTCCGGTTATTTCACGGTGAGTTCAATATATAGGAGCAATGGTATGTTATGTGTTATATGTGCTATGTGCTTTTCCGTTGTTATTATTTCTGCTATTTATGATAGCAAAGCTATACCTTTGATCATGTGATCAGTGAAAGGACTTAGATTCATGGTGGTACTGGTTTGTAGCCTCTGGCCATGTAGAGCATGTCTCGTAAGAGAATGACTTCTATTCTATGGTATTGGCAGAAGGTTAGATAGGGCTTTCAGCCTGAAATCTACCGAAATGTTTAGATCAGAAAGTGTATGTCTTATGTGCCATTTGGGCCGAAGCTTTATTGATCGTATATCTTTGAATCAAATCATTGATTGATATGGAAAGTTTGTCACATGATTCACATATGCCTTTTTTGTTCTTGTTCCTCTTTGCTTCTGCCATATTGAAGTATATATATGGCATAACGTTATATTGTATCTATTGTTGAACTCACTAAGCGTCACCGCTTACCCCTCTCAATGTTTAACAAATTGCAGGAGATAAGTAACCAGTATAATCGTATACTGTTGGAAGATTTTGAATAGTTTGAAACTATTGTATTTTGTACTCATGTATGTATAACTTATAGTATCGTGGGAAGTTATGTAACATATAAAAATTTGTAATAGTCGGTTTGTATCCAGTCTTATGTAAACAAGTTATCAATGTAAAATATTGTTTTTATGAATATGCAAGTAGCATGTTTTGGAGTAACAATTTTCAAGTATGAAAGTTTGGGTCTTTCAGAAATATGAAAGTGTGGGTCTTTCATTCCTAGTTTCTTAAAAAATTAAAATAAAAAAAATAATACGAGATGAAGACAATCTTTACATACAATAGCTCCGCGAAGTGGGAAAATGAAAATCAAAATGAAAATCAATCTGAAGCGACCGGATCGTTATTGGAAGTGTAGAATCAAATGTCATAATAATGGGACCCGAACACCGTAATCTGAGACCCCGAGCTTAGAAACAAATGGCGTACTGAAACGTTTTGTGAGCGGTAATAACAGCTTTTGGATGATTTGCTATTGAATGTTTAAAAAGAATCTTTATCGACAACTCTAGACCTACAGAACATGACCCTATTTGTTGACACACGTTACCCTTGGGTAACTGAGGACTTTATATCAGATCCACATAGTCAAAAAGGAAGAAGGGTGCAACTGTCATATCCGGTACCCAAGTTGAATTTCAATCACTAATGTGAAGAAAAAAAAATCTCAAGAAATTCAAAAGTTGATTGAAGAACTCAAACTGAAGACAAGATGCAAATTCAAGTTCAATAAAATCAAGAGCCACAACGAAGACAAATATGGCGCAAGAACTATGTGATATGATATTTGTCATCCTCTACCAAGTGAAAGAATAGAGTTCTAAACTCCTACGGGGGTTGGCCCATTGCGGCTTCGGCGAAAGCTGATTTGGTCATGTCGGGTTCTTAAGCATGCATCGATTCTGATTCTTGACTATCTAGTTCTATAGACATAAGATCCTGGACTGTGTTATTTTTGCTCAGAAAGCTAATTAAGGTATAAAGTTTAAATAAAACTATGGTTGGATTATTGGGTTACACCGTGCCGTGGTCTTCCTCACTTTGGGAGTCTGTGATACATTAAAGGCAACGGGATGGTCTCCTACGTATTAGTGATTGGAGCCCCATCGATGTAAAGTCTAATCGTATATAAAAAAAAGAGAAAACTTATTTGTGTTTTCAAATTTTTTTCTTCGGTTCATTTTTCTTAAGCTTCTTTTGTACATATATTTCTTTTTCATGGTTTTCATTGCACGCATTCATTCTTAACTTTTAGGATCTTTTTGTCCCCTTTTGTTCTATGTTTCTTTTTGTCATCTACAAATCGTCATGTTTCGTCTGATTCTTGTTCTTTCTTAAGGACAAGAAAGGTCTAAGCTTGGGGAGATTTGTTAGGTGCATTTTGTGCACCTATTTGCACACATTCTAGTCCCTTTTGTGCATCCATTTAGCATAGTTGTTTTTCATTTTTTCTTGCATTTCATCAAAGTCATGTTAGTCTCTAGAACAACCTTATTTACACGCTTTTATGGTCTTTTCAGGTAAATCAGGGGATAAACGCGTTTGGTAGGTGCCGGGAAGCATGGGTGAAGATTCTGGGATGATTGGATGCAAAACGAAAAGGTTGGAAAAATGAAGATTGGACTTGGAAACAGGAGAGAACACGGGGCATGTTGGATTTGTACTAAAAAGTGAAGACGGGTCATGTTTGACCAAGGAGAAGCTGTTGACCATGGTGAACATGACCCGTGTCTGTTTAGCCTATTTTGACACAGTTCGTGTTGGTCCAACTGAGCATTTTTGACCATTGTACTTTGGAAGAAGACCTGAGGATGGCATGCCAATTTCCACTCAACACGACCCGTGTTGATTTACCCAATTTTGATATGGGGCGTGTTCGGCCAAAAAACCTAGTTTTTGCAGTTTTTTCTATCTTTCATATTACGAGATTAGGGTCATTTTTACATTCAGACTTCATTTCCAAAGCACGGGAGAAGGGAAATTTTGAAGGTTTTTGCAAGGTTTTGATTGTAATCATTTGGAAACATTTTTCTATGGATTTGTAAGTCTCATATACATATTGTTTCATCTTTTCTAGACTTGTTGATTGTTCTAGTCATGTGTGGCTGGAACCCTAGTTTCTCCAACTTTATGTCTTCACTTTTAGTTGTGATTTCAATCATGTGATTTGATGTTTGTTTCTAGTTTCTATCTAGTGAATTTGATTTCGTTTCAATCGAATGTTTGATTTTAATTTTAGTTCTTATTGACCATTTGAATTAGGGCTAGATCATTCAAGCTATCTATTTTGCAAAATCCGTAATTGTTTTGTGAAATAGAGCAAGTAACAAGCACTAATTGAATTCTTTTGAATAAATTTAGTGTAAATCATATTCATACATTTTTTCGCTCCCGAGCTTGTGAGGAGTATTGGATGTTTTTGGGAACATTCACATAAAGTTTAATGCAATCTTTCAATCTAAATCTAAGAGCTTGTTTAGATTAGGTTAGTGAGGTTAGGGTTAATCAAAGAGCTTATTTTGGTTAATTAATGTGGTGAATGGAAAATGTTAGAGCTTGTTAACACTTTCAAGTACCAATTTAGGTAGAATTGAACAAATATCATATTATATTGGAATCACATTGCTAAGTCATTATATATAGAGTTGGAGTCTTTCATAAATTCTGAATTTATTTCAATTAGTTAATATATTTCTTGTTTCCTTCAATCTTTTACTTGACTTATCATTTACAAAACCCCCTTTTTACTTTTGGTGACCAAAGTACCTTGCGCAAAGAGGTATATACTGATTGTCTTGTGTCTCTTTGGTTCGACCCTGCTTGCCTTGTACTACCTTGTAGTGCAATATAGTAGTGCTCTTTTGGAGTATATTGTAACCCTATCATTTGTTGGGATTGATAACTTAACACACCTCCTACCACTGTCTGCGACCATCTTGGTGGCTGTATTAGGCATTTTGTATTCTTTTTGTGCTAGTGTGTGTATGTATGATGTAGGTACTTTTATGTGTGATTGGTTGTTGGCTTTATCACTCGAAACCGACACTGATGCCGTGTGTGGGTGGCTGCCGCCTCGGACCACCGCCAGCCACCATTGCCCAACTTATTAATCAGTAGAATACCTAAACATCTAACTTTAGTCCGAGTGGCACGAGTTTGGGATTGGAAACCCTAGTTAGGGTTTAGAAAACCCTAATGTAAAGAAAACTCTAGTTTTGGAGTTTTGTCAGGACCCACGTTAAAACTGTATTGGACTTAATGAATTAAGTCCTTAAGGGGTTAAGTGTGGAACACTAACCCTAGTTATGATTTCATGTGCAAAACCCTAGAATCGGGGAGCTCTATTTTGGACAATGATCGGGCGCGTATTTGGGCTATTGATTGGATTATTATTACACCCGAGAATGACTAAGTCAAACCATAATCAGTCCTACCCTTAGGTGATTAAGTCCTTAATGGTTAAGTGTTCTTACTTAATTGTAATCGTCATTTTATGTGGAACCCTAATCGTCATTTCATGTGAGGTAGTCACTGTTGCAAGTGACTATAACATGTGATCGGGTATTGACTCATGTATCTTCCTATAGGGGATTGGAAGTGAGTTGAAGCTGGTAGAGTTCTTCATTGCTACGATGGTTACCTATGCGCATATCGAGGTGAATTTTGCCTCATCGTACCCGTGGGTCGAAGGTACCATTGTCGGCCCGCTAGTTTTGGTTATATGTTAGTAGAGGGATGCATTAGGGACTTTATATAGTCATGTAGGATTGAATGAGGACTCTTGACCTAATATCTCTTATTTGTTCCTTGTTTGGTTGTGGTTCTAGAGTAGGATCACCTGTGCGGGTGACTATCTCACCTCTGAGTATACACGGCCATGCATTCCTTGGATTGTTGATATTTAGTATGCTGCTACGCTGTAGCAATTTGTTAGATCTGTGTTATGGTATCGAGTATGCTGCTATACTGTAGTGATTTGTTAGATCTGTGTTATGGTATCGAGTATGCTACTATGTTATAGTGATCTGTTAGATTTGTGTTCTGGTATCGAGTATGCTTTTATGTTGTAGGTATCTGTTAGATCTTTCTCCTGGTATCGAGTATGTTGCTTTGATGTAATAGTCTATGGAACTATATGTTATCTGTTCTTGTTGGTTATCATCTATGGAGTGGCCTTAGAGACTGTATGTCTTCATGTAAGATAGCCTGAGAACTCTTGGTCTAGGCTTTCTTGCCTGTTCCTTGTTTGGTCGAGGCTCTAAAGTAGGATCATCTGTTCGGGTGGCTATCTCACATCCGGTTACACATTCTATGGTGGTTAGCTGATAGCGGTGTTGTATGCTGTGAAAAGACCATTATGCGGTAGTGAGTTGTATGATTGTTGTTTTCCTCTATTATGTTCCTACTTGATCCTGATTGTTTATATGTCGACATGTTGTATTTCGTTTGGGTTGAGGCGGTCCTGCTTTGTTCTATAGGCCAAGATAGCCGGTGCGGGCCGGCTATAAGCCATAAGTGCGGAGGCTTGGGAGGAGAGTTTGGGTTGAGGCGGTAGGCCAAAAAAGCCTGATATTCTGGCCCAGATAGAGTAAAGGCCTACGAGGCGGTCCAGTCAGGCCGAAGGCCCGAAGAGTGGCCGCTATGCATGCTTGTATGATTATTCGTATGGGGTATTTTGGGGGAAAATCACTAAGATTTTTGCTTACCCAGTTGTTTATTGTTTCAGGTATCATCAGTGGCCATGGGAAGGTGAAGGTGGGACTATACACAATCATCATCAGTATTGAGGACTTCACGTTTTCTATGATACTCCGATTTTTAGTAAATGTAATTTGGAATAAACGGTTTTTATTAATAGAGGATTTATAATTTGGGAAGTTTTACCTTCATAAAAATGAAAATTTTTCGTTGTGAAAAAATGGGACGTTACACTCATCTCGATTGGTCTCCAACCTCATTAGAAATAATAGAGACCTCCTTAAACCTTTCTTAAAATATTAGATTGGGTGCGTCTAGTCTTGATTAGACGATAATGTTTTTAATTAACATGTGAGGCACATGTGGTATAATTGTTATACATATAGTAGTTACACCATATACTAAATTTAAACCTTTTAAATTTGTATATTCTTATCTTTCTAATTTAATTTTCATATTAAATAAAGTTCAAGATAAATATTCAAATTTAAAATTAAATATTATTCAAATTTCAATTAATTAAATATTTAGATTTAAATTCTTATTAAACAATATTTCAAATTAACCTAAAATTTGAATTATCAGATTTAATCAACCTAAAATAATATTTTAAATAAGAGGCTTATCTCCAGTTTGTTTTTTGAAAAACAGATTAATCCAAAAACCTGGAAAATCGCCAGACACACCGCATCAAACAAGAGGGCGTGACGTGCCTGTGACTAGCAGTTTTCTTTGGTTTCTTTGATTTTACAAAGTTTGTGCAATACAACTAAAACCTACTAGGCTCTAATACAAGTTTTGGGTTTTATTAGCATATATACACATCAAGAAGGTAGCAAAATAATCTAGAGATTTACCAAACTATACAGACACCCTAGATCTAGGGTTTACTAGTTTTAGCAACATACTTTATAAAACTACAAGGAAGAACATATTAACCTCTTGCATTTTTTCTTGAGATCTTGTGATTGCTAGTTATTAAAGTGGATGAAGGATTCAAATTAGAACCCTTCTAATGAAGTCATATCCACAACCTCCAATAGCAAAAAGAACAACCCTATATTAGGGTTTATGCGAAATTCACTAACCCTAGGAGAGGGGTTATGAATTTCGTATATAGGAGAGAGAGAGAGAGAGAGCGAGAGAGAGAAAGAAAGAGAGAAAGATATATATATATATATATATATATATATATATATATATATATATATATATATATATATATATATATATATATATATATATATATAGAGAGAGAGAGAGAGAGAGAGATAGAGAGAGAAAGAAAGAGGGGAGGAGAGATAGAGAGAGAGAGAAATAATAGACAAAGTGGACAAATATATGAAGGGAATCAGTACCTAGGGTTTTACCCCTATCAGTCTATTTATAGGCAGCTAAAGAAACCCTAAAGGATACAACTATTAGGGTTTATTCCTACCTTATCTGAAAGCTGCCTTATCCATATCATGGATGCACTCAACCTCTCCCCCCCCCCCCTCTTAAGTTCTCTCGGAGCTTCTAGAATATTCCAATTAATATGTTGGGTTAATTAATATTCAAACCCTTTAATTGATTAAATTAATTTAATTAATTACCAAAATAATTTCTAATTAATTTGTTAATTCCTTAATAAATTATCAACTCATTTTCTCCATTTCCTTAACGCTATTTAGATCATGAGGCCAACCTAAAAGGACCCTGATATTATTATAAATGTTACCAAAACAATTAATGACCTTGTACACCATTTCCAACACTATAGAGATAGACTCAACAACTTATTAGATTAAGATAGGGTACATATGGTATTGAGGAAATTGATGATGTATAGCTCTAAGAAAAGAGTTCTTAAAGTGTGGTATAATGTTGAGCAATGCTCAGTATCATAAATCTGGTGATGAACAAAAAAAAAAGAGTCAAGTCTGAAATGGTTCTGTTATGGGATCGATCATGTATGCCATGACATGTACAAGATCTGATATCTCGTATTCCTTAAGCATGATGATTCGATATCAGATCAACTCTAGTGAGAATCATTGAATCAAAATCAAGAACATTCTTAAGTATCCTAGGAGGACAAAAGAGGTGTTCTTGAAAGAATGAAAGATATTAATGTAAAGGTTACACTAATGTTAGTTTCATACTAGTAGAGACAATTACATTTGCACTCGGAATACGTGTTCTTAATAAATGGTGAAGCAATGACTTGAAAGAGTACCAAACAATAAACCATACTAGAGATAAACACAAAGGTAGAGTATATTGCTGCTAATGAGACTGCAAAGAAGGCTAAGTGGCTACAAGGGTTCATCAATGGTCTCAATGTTTCTTTTTCAAACATTTATGGCCTTATTGAAATCCTTTTGTGACTATAAGGGTATAGTAGCCTTGAATAAGGAAACCAAAATCACATAAATGCACATGGCATATACTCAGTAAATACCATCACATTTAATAGATAGTCAAGACATCATAATAGAGATTGGTGTCGACCCATTCACTAAGCCATTGTCACTAACCAAGTATGATTGTCATACTAAGTCAAAAGGCGTTAGATTTGCAAAGGAAGTGGCTTGAACGCACTCATTTTAGTTTGTATTAATTTAGGAACTTAAGCAGTACAAATCTTTTTCTAATTAATTTGGTGATTATTAAGTGGGCATCTTAATATATGTCGGACAATAGTCATTTCATTAGTTAATTAATGTGTTCCTCTTTGCATGTTTTAACCAACTTGTAGAGTATTAATTTACTCAAACCTCTACAATCAGTTATACTTTTGGAAGTAAGTAGTGATTTAAGATTGTCATGGGGTATTACTAGCTTTTTCATTGTGATGAACATGTCATGGAGATGCGACCAATACTTGAAGGTTTGTATTGATCAGATACACTTCAAGTATTAAGAACAAATGTAAAACTAATCTAAGAAAAACAATAAACAAAAAGTAAATAACGCAGAAGTTCTCCAAATTGTTTCTTTCATCAAGAAAGAGGTTTAGTCCTCACCAAGAAGACGGGTTTGTCACCCAAACGATTGACACAAAGCCACGATCACAACATTAGGGTTTACCCTAATGTTGTATATATACTAATCTATACATGTATATCCCATGATTCAAGGAATTACGTCTAATATCTACTAAGAACCAATCTTATCACAAAGAGGATCTATTCTATACTTATCTATAAGCTGACGCTGATAAGCTTGATACGCTGGCGCTGTAGATGTATTAGACGTTGATGTTGATCAATCATCGTGTCGTGTGTTTGACTCATCAGATAATAAGGTGTCACCTTACAATCTCCCCTATCTGATGATGTCAAAACTAATCTTCAATGAATGCTTTTGGCTCGTGCTCCCCCTAAGAGTAAGAATGAAATCTTGACTCATGCAGTTTTAACGAATGCTCCCCCTGAGAAGATGAATGACTTATCAAGCATTTATAAATTTCAGCAGACGGCGAACGAATAGATAATGAGCTTGAGCTAAGATGATAATGTTGACATCAGCTTGACTCGAACCCCCTTAGAATGTTCTTTTTTGTAGTTCTAGTAGCAAGATTTATTCAACGATATTTTCAGTTTTACCAAGATTCTCTCCCCCTTTTCACATCAGCAGCTAACTTTGAGCATAATAGAGTTTCAACTTGTAGTCTAGTAAGATTGTATCATACGCTGAATCATAAAATTCTAAAGAAGAATATCAGGGCAAGAATGGATTGGTGTATGTGATAGTCTATGGTATATAGGCTAACCATCGGCACAGACTTTCAAACTTTTATCAGTGTGTGGTTTTACACAGTGAACCATCGAGTTCTGTATTAGAAGACATGTGGAGAGAATGGATTATTTTAGTCATGCTAAGGTGAATGAATCACTAACAGTTTAACTCATCAACAAGATGTGGTTTAAACTTCTGTATCATGGAGTAAGTTGCAATCTAGAATCAAAGATTCACCATTAAATCATAATGGTACCATATCATACCTCAGACTAGGAGGTCAGGGACATGAATAACCCTTTGTCATTTAAGCACCGGATAAGTAACTCTTACGATGATGACTATGCATTCAGGATAAGCCATTGGGTTATGCTCAATGCTTCAGCAGAACATAAGACTTGATGCATACGAAAAGCATGCTTCCAGGGAGAGGGTCAGGTAAAGATGATTAAATTAAAAATAAACACCCCAACCTTTCTATCAATATTTTTTTATTTAGACCAGACAATCTCACTTTGAGAGTTTATACAATGCTAGACAATCTGCGTGAGGGGGTGACTCAAGCAGATGGTCTCGCTGATGAGAAACTTAGAGAGATTTAGTCACATACAAGATCATGCTTCTAGGAACAATAATGTGTCAAAAGTTGCATACTAGGCTTAGAGTTGCCACCATTGGATTCCTTTCCAAAATGGTACAAAAGAATACAAAATAATTAGTCAAACAAGAAAATAGTTTAAACAGGGAAAAATGTGCAACTTTTTCAGAAAGGTGATAAAGACTTGTTCCATCAAATCTTTGGAATTGAATGGTCATTAATGCATTTCCATTTTCAGAGATATCTTCCACTTGGATTTTTAGCTATAAAAGAGGACAAACAAGATCAACCATATCACACAAAAAAAACATAGTATATAGCGTTACAGAAGGATTTCAGCTTCATGTTTATCAGGAGCAAGAGAATAAGTGAAGATCAGTCTTTGTAACCAACGAGTTAACAAGCTTGAATCCATAAACCATCATGTCTTCAAGATCAACATGAGGTCATTTGAGGTTTTATAGGATCATGAGTCAGTAGATGAAAACAATACTTACTACATCGATGGTTTCTCTTTGCATCTATAATAGTGAGTGAAGGCGAAAGAGGGTATCCTCAAGAAGAAGATGACATGATGCCACTCTTTTTCTCAACACCAAGAGCATTGAGATCTTTCAAGAAGGCTTCAGTCCTTACAAAAACTGAAGCAATAAGATGCAGATAAATCTTAGATAGGCTTGAAAGAAAATACATGTAAATACAAAATGTAAGAATTTGCAATAATAATAAAAGAATCACTTGTTTTTTGTGTTTTTCATAAGACATAAAACAGTTAGAAAATGATTAATAGATTGAAAAAATGCCAAGATCTACAAATAATTTGTTCAAACTACTTTCATCCAATGCCTTGGTGAAAATGTCAGCTAGTTGATCAGTGGATGGGATGTAAAATAACTCCACTTTTCCTTTTTGAACTATGTCCCTGATGAAATGATGACGGATGTCGATGTGCTTGTTCTTGGAATGTTGTACTAGGTTTTGTATCATCTGAATGGAACTGGTGTTATCACAGTAGATGGGTGTCTTCGAGAAGATTAGACCATAATCCAAGAGTTGATTCTGAATCCATAGAATCTGAGCACAACACCTTCCAGCGGAAATATACTCATCCTCAGCGGTAAAATAAGCCAATAATGTCTGCTTTTTCCTGGACCAAGTTACCAATCTATTTCCAAGCGTTTGAGCTCCTTCTAAGGTGATTTTACGATCAATGCCACAACACACGCCATGAACAGAGTCGATGTATCCCACCATCTTGAACTCAGAGTGTTGGGTCAAAATATGGTCTATACTTTGCTTTTCTAAGCATTTATTGTTTTTAGTCTTGGGCCGAAAATAATATTTGGTTTATTTGTAGCTTGGACCGAAATCCATGTGTTTTCGGTCTAGCATTGGGTTTGGCCTTGGGTTTGCGGTCCATATATATATATATATATATATATATATATATATATATATATATATATATATATATATATATATATATATATATATATATATATATATATATATATATATATATATATATATACATATATATATATATATATATATATATATATATATATATATATATATAGAAGTAGGGGAGGCCTTGAAGAGAGAACACAAGGGTAGGTGCTAAGTGTGTGTAAATCAAGGTGTTCTAGAGAGAGAAACTAGAGAGAAGAAGAGTGTGTGTGTGTGTGTTGATTTTATGTGTATGGAACATCATTCATATTATTGAATACACCATAGATTCATCAAGTTCTTCTTCTTCTTCTCCTCCATTCTATCTTGCATCATCCACTTGATTGGGATTTCGCACCATCAAGTGGATCTGATTGATACATCAAGCTAATATTTGGGACTTACAGTTGGTATCAGAGCTTGGAATGTATCAATATCTTTGGCAAGATCTGGAGCGTTTTTGCACTTTTTCTTGAAGGATTTTGCGTTTTTGGATAGTTTTTGACAAAATATTGGGGGTTTGTTCTTTGTGTTTTTTCATTAAAATGGCTTTTTGATCGAGTTTTGGAGCTAAAAGGTGAAAAAACGATGTTTTTGGTCGTAATTTGCGAAGGTCTGTCGGCGGTTTTCGGTCGGAAACACGTTTGCGGCTAGAGTTTGCAGTCGGAAACTCATTTACGGCTAGGGTTTCACGCTCGTTTACAGCTAGGGTTTCACGTTTTCGGTCAGACCTCGATCCTCACGGCGGCGGCCGAAATCTCGGATTAGGGTTCCTCGGCGATTTCGGCTTCCGAAGAGTTATTGGCCCAACTCATTTGCGGTCCACGGATTATCGGCCTAGCACTTCGGATCCAGCCTTCGTATTCGCGGCCAACAACGAATAAATCAAAAATTCGGTTTGTAGCAAGATTCGAACCCGGGTCACACGCATACACAACCCACGCCTTACCACTCCATCTAGCAAGCCTCATGTTATTTCTTCCCGATTTAATTCAAATATCCTTTTTTCGGTCCAGTTTCGCAATTTTGACAATTTTAGCCCAAAAATCAATTTTTCAAATTTTAAAGTTTCATTTTCAACCCAAAGCTTTGACTTTTATTTTTGACTTCCTAAAATGGACTTTTGACCCTAAAAATTGACTTTGACTTTCAAGTTTGACCTTGGACTTTAAGCTTTGATTTTCTCGTTTAACCTTCAAATTTTCACTTTTGGCTTTTCGGTTTGACTTTTAATTTTGACTTTTTAAATTTGACTTTTAAGTTTGAATTTTTAAATTTGACTTTTAAGGTTGACTTTCGAGGTTTCAAGTCAAAGGGCATTTTTGGTAAACAATGAGTTCCACAAACATCCCGATCAATGAAGTTTCATGCTCTCAATCTTGTGAAGCTACAATTAAATTTCTTCGCGAACAAATTGATTTGCTAAAAAGGGAAAATGAGGACCTTAAATATGAAGGATATACACTTAGGAAAGGTAAAAAAAACCCTTAAAAGCACAACTAGAAGCCAAAACAAAGGTCTTTAGAAAACGTCAAGAAGAATACAGTAATAAATGTGTGAATTATGATTATGTTATGGGACAGCTTGCCAGTCTAACTGCCTAGCTTGACACATTGAAAAACAAATTTGAAAATGCAGATTTTAACTTCAAAAAATTTCATGTGTCAAGTGAGAAAGTTAAGACTATGATTGAGAAACAACTAAAATTTAAAGATAATCAAAACAAGGGTCTAGGGTATCACGATGTTCCACCTCCTTTTAATGATAACTACACTTCTATTCCACTAACCGAGGAGGAAATTGCAAATGAAGCACATCTTCAGTATGGCCAACCCCCTGCACCAGCTTCAGTTAAGACTGAACAATCAGGGCCAACTGAGGGTGTTGAGGTGAAGGATACTAATGATTCTACTTCTTGTGCAGGTAAAGTAGTGGAAGATGAGGACAATGAGAACAAAACTACTTCTAGTTCTGTTGATTCTGTTGACTGTCAAACCAATGTCTCCTTGAACTCTGAATCTATTGCTTCTAACTCAGTTACTTCTAATCAACCTGCTATTGGTAAATACAGGCCACCAATTCAAGCTAAACAGAGTGCATGTTGCAAGTGTGCTTGTGGGAACAATTAGAGACAAGGCAAGGGCATGCTACCACGGGCAAGCAGAAACAATTCCTACGTGAAGAAAAAGATATGTTTTCACTGTGGAACACCTGGACACATTGCCAGAAATTGTCCTAATCGCGCATACGTTCCGTATTACGCACAGGGATGGCGGAACGCACAAAGAGGGAGCTTTTCCAAAAGAAGCCCTTCAAGGTCACAATCGCGCAATGGTGATTGGAACACGCAAAAGGCCAAGAATCCAACTCCCAAGGTCAAGAAGGGAATGCTGGCCAAGAAGTCCAATCCAAAAGATGCTCCAGTGAAACCAAGATCAGTTAGATCAAAGTCATCTCGGCAGCCGACTTCAAGTTCAAAAGCGAGCGATAAGGCACCCATCCGAGCGAGCAAGAAATGGGTTAAACCCGACTACATATGGGTTCTGAAGGTTCACTCTCCCAAATCTTCTAATGACTCTAATGTTTCTTCATTCTGTATGTGATAAGCAGGACATGTCATGGGAGAGAGTACCTTGCGTAGACGGTAACGGTCAACCCAATTTCAAAATCGACTGGGTTCCAAAGACCAACTGATCTCGCTCAGTGTCGGAGCAGCTATGGAGGCATATCATCAGACTTCGTTTTGTTGATAGTAGCTGTTCCAGGGACTTGATAGGAGGCATCTCTCAACTGTACAACACTCAGAACTTTGTTTGAGAGTATATGTTCTTTGCGGGAAAGAAAGGAAGAAAGGAAAGGATCATAAATGGGGATTGTGCTTAACGATGTGAAGAATTTTCGGATCTGTTCCGAGATTGAAACACAGCTAAGGCTGAATTCGTTTCTGCTTGCGTCTTCAATTGCTGACTTTCGGTTTGAATTCTTTCGATGCTCCTGAGTTTTTCTTAAAATGATTCGTTTCAATAACAAATTTCTTTTATTTTTGCGAATTTATTTTATTTCTTCCCTATGCTCATTTTATGGGGGAGAAATCAAAATACAAAACAATAAAAATTAAAAAATTAAAAAAAAATGTGTCTTTCTTTGGTAGGTAATCATCAGGGAAATTATATGAAGTTTAGTGATAAAGGGCAAGTTAAATTGCTTGACAACTTTGATCCCAAAAGCATTTTATATTTTACTTTTGTTTTTGATTAAAAATTTGCATATAAGAAAATATCAACAAATTTAATCAAAAACAAAAATAAAATACAAAATTCCTTTAGGATAAAAGTTGTCAAGCAATTTAACTTGCCCTTTATCACTGAACCTCATATCATTTCCCTGATGATTACCTACCAAAGAAAGACACATTTTTTTAGACCGTAAGACCAACAAGAGCTTCAAGAATGTAATGTGGCCTCCTACAAAGCAGATGACACAGATTCCTATTGTTAAGCATTTTTTTGATGGATCGCTGAACAATATGGAATACTGGGTTTTTGATGAAGCCACAACCTCTGTTGTCATCAAATTCCCGGCATCTTCTCCTTTACTCACAGAAGCCTTGTTCCAAAACTACTTCATTAAGTCTTGATAAATGATGGGATTTGACGTGAAAGCATATGCAAGGCAGCATCTCTTAAGTCCATGAATCATGGACCTAAATTCTTGGTGTGCTGCTGGAGGATCAAACAACAAAGCAGCAATATTGTGGTTATCCGAAAATTTCAAGTCTGCCATTTGTTCTATAAGATTCAAGGATCAATTTTAGATGAAAAACGCAAAAAGATGGTGAATCGGTGATGATGAATAGTAACTCGTGAGAGAGAAGTGGGAGGGGTTTGCGGCTAAGAACGAAAAAGTGAGGGTAGTAGGGTTTTCAGCTGGAAACCTTACCTTTTATACGCTGCACCATTTCCGGCCCATATCCCATGGGCTGCAAACCCAAAAGCCTCAAATCTAAACCCAATACATCCAAATTTAATAAAAGTGAAGACACTTTGAATACTTAAAACTAAAAATAAAATAAAATAAAATCTAAAAAACTTAAACTAAATTAATTTTGTTTAATTTTTAATTTTTAGAAAATAAAAATCAAAATCAAAATAAAATAACACTAATTTCTCTTTACCATTGCTAAAATTAATTTTATGATTTTCGGATCAAAGTTTTAAGACAGCCTTAATCTGTTTTTAGTACCTCCACCTTCATGAATAGAGTTGGTCAATCGCCGGTATTGTGGTCCACTTAAACACGAAAAATTGTGACGAATTTGGACATGCTACAAGTGACAAGATTTTTGAACCTATATACCTAAATAATACTCCTAGAGGGACCATTTAGTTGATGTTACCTACCAATTGTAAGTACCCAAATCTGGAACCAACTAGTGATCAAACACAAGAACAAGCAATAATCAATGAGAACAAGAAGGAGTAAAAGCAAGAATGATCCAAATTGCACACGTTTCTATTGAACCGCAAACGTCTAGTACAATGGACACACACATACAACCGTTTTGACACTAGTATGGCTCTGATAATTAAAAAAAAACAAAAAAATTTCAAAAATACAAAAATATTTTCATTTATGTTTTTATTTCTTTTTAAAAAAATCCAAAATCCAAAAAAATAGTGTTTTTGAGCGTATTTTACTTTTATTTTTATTTCTTAGTGTGCTAAGTTTACTTTTATTTTTTATGTTTATCTCAAAAAAATTTCATTTGTCTTGGAAAGTGAATTCAGGAGATGATGAGACTCAAGGAGTATGTATCGAAATATTCTGAGCAAGGAGAACAAACCTGAAAGTGGAAAGGAATTGACGGTCATTACACTTCACACTACTTTCACAAGCAATTGGCGGATGATTCACATGCGAGTGATAGACTCTTCCATATTGAGACATATACCAGTCTTAATAGGAGTCTTTGCATCAAATGTTAACGATCAAAGGTCATTTTCACCATGACCAATGTGAAACACCCAACCATTCTTCACCTATATCTAAAATTTTCTCCATCAAATCACTTCCACGTACCGGTACCTCTTGATGTTCGAGTATAAAACAACTCGGCTGACGGTTGCCAAAACGTCTGTGTTTATGATCTTAGATGTTGTTGTCACCATGACTCTATGTGAAACCCAAAATCCAAAACCATTTATTAATGAACTGACGGTGAACATTTTATATGTTCTAGATTTCACCCATAAAAACACGGATAATGGCTCATACCTGGTGTGACATTGTACAAAATTCCAGTCAGGCAGTTTCTTTTTAAGAACTATCGTATCTAAGGAATTGAAAGTCTGAAATGGTACAAATTGTCAGATTGGTCTTGTAAGCTTTCTTTACCTAAGAACTGTCACGGCACCAGGGCGATTCACCCATCAGGGAAACAGGTATCGTTGAACGTCTCGCCAAGGGCCATGTTAACTCGTTAACTTGATAACTGTATTGAGATCTATGATCAAGGATATACAGGGGCTAACATCAAAACTAGCGAGGAGTAGTTCTCCGATACTCAACAAATCACAGTGCGTTCCTCCGAGTTCCCACAGATACTGCGAGAAGTCTCTTTCTGAGCCAAGGATTCATCCTTGAACAACTGTGGTGAAAAGGATCTTTATGATTCTTTCTGTGATCTACGGGGACTTTTTAGTCACGGTTACTTCTCAAGACGCATCAGTGATCATTCAAGAACATTCATTCGAAGGAACTAGAAGTGAAGATCATTTTTCAACATACAATCTTTCAACCCCAGAAGCAAGGTGAAGCTGACATGAAGATTATGTGACAAGTTGCATTGTAGCCTCCTCAATCAATTTGTTGCTATCTATGTACCTGCTGAAGTGATCTAGAAGTTTCATCCTCTATTCTCTCTAAACATTCTCAAGCTGAAAGTGTAGATTTTCAAGAATCCATACAAGAAGCCTCCACACCCAATGTGGGTTCAAAGTCAAATTTTTGAAGAAATGCCCAATTGTTCAAGATAATGTCACTCACTTAGAATATTCATTTGTTCATCTTTAAGCCGTGAAGAAATCGAAGATAATCGTTGAAGCCAAGCTCATAGAGTGAAAACTGAGAAGAAATGCAAGCTACAATCCAAGGGGAGTTTGTTGGGTCAAAAACTATGGTTTATACTTTGCTTTTCTAAGCATTTATTGTTTTTAGTCTTAGGCCGAAAATAATATTTGGGTTGCTTTTCTACAATCCTTGGGTTTGCGGTCCATATATATATATATATATATATATATATATATATATATATATATATATATATATATATATATATATATATATATATATATATATATATATATATATATATATATATATATATATATATATATATATATATATATATATAGAAGTAGGGGGAGGCCTTGAAGAGAGAACACAAGGGTAGGTGCTAAGTGTGTGTAAATCAAGGTGTTCTAGAGAGAGAAACTAGAAAAAAGAAGAGTGTGTGTGTGTATATATCTTATGTGTATGGAACATCATTCATATTATTGAATACACCATAGATTCATCAAGTTCTTCTTCTTCTTCTCCTCCATTCTATCTTGCATCATCCACTTGATTAAGATTCCACACCATCAAGTGGATCTGATTGGTACATCAAGTTAATTTTTGGGACTTACAGAGAGTCAAAAGGATACAATAACCTAAGATTGGGTGTATGCTTTAAGTACCGGGAAATCCTTTTGACAGCGTGAAGATGAGATTCCTTAGGACTGGCTTGATAACGAGCACACAATATGGTAGAAAACATAATATCAGGGAGACTGGCTATAAGGTAGTGTATAGAGACTATCATTCCTCGAAACAGAGTTGCATTCACATCAATGCCACTTGGATCAGTGCCAATAGACGTTGATGATACATCGAAGTCTTTATCGGTTTGCAATTAGAGAAACCATACTTATTCAGCATATCTGCAATATATTTAGCTTGACAAAAAAAAATACCATTAGTTAGTTGTTTGACCTACAAGCCCAAAAATAAAGTTAGTTCAACCATCATGCTCATCTCGAATTTCTTGGCCATGACCTCCACGAATTCTAAACTTAGGTTTTCATTAGTGGATCCGAAGATGATATCGTCTACATACACTTGAGCAAGAATGATATGAGATCCTAATGGCTTTATGAACAGAGTATTATCAATATTTCCTGGTTTGTATCCACTTGAGAGAAGATAGCTTGCCAATGTGTCATACCATGCTCTAGGAGCCTGCTTTAAGCCATAGACAACGGTATCAAGATGATACACATGATCTGGAAACTCTTCATTTTCAAACCATGGCGGTTGTTTTAGAAAGACTTCTTCTTGAATATTTCCATGTAGAAATGCAGTCTTGATGTCTATTTGGTAGACTTTGAAGTTCTTGAAGGAGGCAAAAGCTAGGAACAGACAAATTGCTTCAAGTATTGCAACATGAGCAAACGTTTCATCATAGTCTAAACCTTCAAGCTGACACAACCCTTGAGCCACAACCTAGCTTTGTTTCTTATGACGATTCCATCTTCATCCATTTTGTTCCTAAAAACCCAGCGAATGCCAATGATAGTCTTTCCTTGAGGTTTGGGAACAAGATTCCACACGATGACATTTGAATTCATTCAGCTCATCCTGCATGGCTTTATCCCGGTCAGCTTCTTTTAAGGCATAAACGACATTTTTTGGTTCAATCATTCAAACAAAGTTTAAAAACATGCAGAAGTTGTTGCTGACTCTGCTGCAATTGAGAATCCCAGAATTTACATCTAAAATGATTTGGGATTCAGGATGATCTTGAAGGATTCTTGGATAACAACTTTCGTTTTCATTGCTTTGGGCAGAGTTTTCCTGATTGGATGGTTCAGCTTCTTTAGGGATAATAGGCTGATCTTCAGAGATAGGTTGTGATTTTATTATCTGATCAGCATTGGGAACAATGGGATCAGCGTCATTTGACAAGAGCTCAGGAACAGGGTCTGAAGGACTGTAAGTAAGTTCATTCAGAATTGACGAGGGATGATTAACTCGATCATGAATGAATGAGTCCTCTTCAAAAGTGAGATGAACTGTTTCTTCAACAATTTTCCGTGAAAGATTAAATACTTTGAAATCCTTGGATACGCTAAAGTGTCCTAGGAACACTCATTAATCAGCTTTACCTTCGATCTTTTGATCTCTTTGATTCAAGATGTAGCAAACACATCAAGCACATGAAAATAAGAGATGTCTGTTTTCCTTCCTTTCAGTAGTTCATTTGCATTTTTCCTATGACGCTTAACAATAGTAGACCGGTTTTGGGTATAACACGTTGTATTGACAGCTTCAGCCCAAAATGACAAAGAAAGACCAACTTCAACGACCATAGTTCTTCCAGCTTCAGTGAGAGTTTTGTTTCTTCTTTCTGTAATACGACTCTGCTGAGGAGTTCTAACTGCACAAAAGTTCTAAGAAATTCCTGAGATTGAGCAAAAGTCCTCCAGAGAGGAGTTTTTGAATTCGGTTCCATGATCACTATGTAATTGCCTTACTTTGTGTAATAGAGAACTTTCCACTTTTTGATGAGAGCAATGATTTCATCAGTGACATGAACTTTCTTCCTTAAGAAGACTACCCATGTAAACCTCGAAAATTCATCCACAATGACGAGAGTGTATTTCTTCCCAGTTCTTAACTTAACTTGAACAGTTCCAAACAGATCCATGTGAAGGAGATGAAGAGGTTTGATAATAGAGGAGCATGACTTTGGCTTGAAGGAATACTTGGTTTTCTTCCCTTTTTCACATGTTGAGCATAGCTTATCCTTGACAAACTGCATTTTAGGAATTCCTCTTACAAGTTGATTCCCTACAATATTCGAAATGTTCTTGAAGTTCAGGTGTGACAGCCTCTTATGCCACAACCAATTTAGATGAGACTAAGCACGAGAGAAAAACAACGAAGAAGAGAGTTGTCAGCAGAAAACATATCCAGAACATAAATATCATTTTGTTGATTTGCATTAAGAATAGTGACATTCTTTTGATCAACAACATTTCCTTCTCTCTTGTTATATAAAACTTCATAACCAACGTCACATAGTTGGCTGATAGAAATGAGATTATGCTGAAGACCTTTCACATAAGATACATTCCTAAAAACAATAGAATTGCACTTGATGTATCCATAACCCTTTGTAGTTCCTTTTCCATTATATCCATATGTAACAGTCGGACCATCCTTCATTATGAAATCTTCCAAGAGTGACTTGAATCCTGTCATATGCCTTGAACAATAGCTGTCTAAATACCAAATATGCTCTTTTCCCTGAAACTAATATATACAGTAAGACATAACACACAAAAAATACATATACAACACACTGACCCATTTACAAAGGGTTACTCACTAAAAGATATTATAACAACCATCAAGGAGACAGTTCAACAAGTTTCCCTTTTTGATCCACTTATCATTGTGAGTTCTGATATTGTCAGCGCGAACGAAGTCCTTTTCAAAAGTGCACTCCCTGGCTTTGTGAGAGGCATCACCACATCGATAACTGACTTTGATTCCAGAATTCTTTCCCTTAACATTAGATTTTGATTTATTTTTTACTATAAAATTTAATTTGAGAGTTCTGGGACAAGGGATGTCATCGATGTTATGCTCAGATACTACATTCTCATGAGGCTCATGATGCATTAAAGAGTCATTAGAAATGGAAGACTTTGATTGATCTTAAGGTTCAAAATTGATTACTGAGCACTGAGGAAACACGCTAAGAATCTCGTTTATAGATAAACTTTTCCATTACATATAGGAAACTTTAGAAAAATATTAGTGGAAGGAAGAACATACTCACAATGAGAAGGTTGGTGAGAAGGATCAAGAGCATATAATTTAGAAATACATTTGGTAATGCCATTAGAATCAATACAGCAATGAGTATCAATTAAAGATTGATTTATAAAATGAGAACTCACAAATCTACTATTAAGGTTTTCCTTTAAGCAGTCAGCTTCATAAAAGGTTTGTTTAGTCTCAACAACTTTGGTTAAAGCAATAGCACCTTCTATATCACCTCCAAAAATTTTCTTACACTGATCAGGAATCTAAGCATTAATGATTCTTGTGAGATTAAAGAGAGAGGATGCACAGTTTTTCAAAATAATTTGAGTGCGATTAGCATGATCAACAACTTTTTCTTTTTCAGTGTAACGAAAATTATTGGTCAGCGAGAAACAAGTGTTTTCCTTTTTAAGAGCAGAAAGAGATTTTTCAAGAAAAGAGTTTTTTCTTTAATTTCTTTAACTCAAGACTGAGAGATGATTTTTCTTAATTTGAGACCAATAAATTTAAAGTTAAGATATCATTTGAGTCATTTTTTCAATATAATCAACAGAGGAGAGATTTAAAAGATTCTTTACATGATACACTAAGGTATCGTCCCACTACATCCCTCATTGGAAGAGGATAGGATATTATCATCTTAGAATTACTTGTGATGCTTTCCATGAAGTAATCTCTAAGTATGGGTTACTCTAATACTAAAAATTCCCATTTAAGTACTCATGAGTATTGTAAGGTCACGCCTTATGATCTGATGAGTCAAACACATGACATGCTGATAGATCTGCGCCATCGTCTACTACATTTGCAGCACCAGCGTATCAAGCTTATCAGTGTCAGCTTATAGTACAATTATCCAATTGTAATCTTTTCTATATATTAGGTAGTGATATAGATAAGTACAAAATAGATCACAGATTCGGTATCATTGTGATAAGATCGATTCTTAGTGTAGATTAGACACAATCCCTTGAATCATGGGATATACATGTATAGATTAGTATATATACAACATTAGAGAAAACCCTAATGTTATGATCGTGGCTTTGTGTCAATCGTCAGTGTGACAAACTCGTCTTCTTGGTGACTACAATACCTCTTTCTTGGTGAAAGAAACAATTTCGAGAACTTTTGTGTTATTTAATTTCTTTTTATTGTTTTGCTTAGATTAGTTTAACGTTTGTTCCTAATACTTGAAGTGTATCCGATCGATACAAACCTTCAATTGGTAGTAGAGCAGGTTTTTGATACACTCAAGTACTCATGTCAACCTCTTTTACTCCAAAATCAACTATTTTCAACAAGATTCCTTCGTTTGATAAACATAACTTTTCTGAATGGAAATCAAAGTCCATGGAAGCTCTCGAGATCATGGACCATGATATGCTTCTTCTCCTCAATAAAGGTCCTATCGCCACTATGCATCAATCATCCAATGATGGTCCATCTGGTACCAAGCTGGAATGTAAACCTATTCCCGGATTCAACAAGGAAGAGAAGAGGATGTTGAATCTCGATGTAAAGGCGATAAATGCTATTGGAAGCTCGCTCCCATTTTCTGTCTTTTATTTGGTTCAAAACTACTCAACAGCTCAAGAGATGATTATTACTCTATCATCTACTATTAAAAAGGACAAAACAATCGCGTTGTAACAACGTGATTTATGGACAAAACAATCGCGTATACTGGTAATTTTAGGTGAAAAATCACGTTGTTTTCTAATTCGAAAATGAGAGTTCTATCGATATAATGAGATTGATGGAGCTTTTATTTAGGCATATGTAAGAGATTATAGAAGCTTCAAATGAGGATAAGGTCGTGTATAAATTATTCTAATGCAATTTTTGGTTGCACAAAGCTCATTTCACTAGGTGCCTCGTCAATCTAATGGTATAATGATCGATTTCACTAAGAATAAGGCGAAGAGGTTGGGGAAAGTTTTGAGGTTTTCATCCAAGGTTCAGGGTTTCTTTATGATTGTTTGATCATTACCCGAAGGATCGTCATATTCTATGTTGCATTCCGAGAGTCAAGGTTGGTATGTATCTGGTTGAGTTGGCCTAAGGCTGTGATGCAGCAGACGTCATTCGATATTGGTTCGAACCCTAAATGTGGGGCAACTGGGTATTCTGCTTGGAGGATCATCAACTGGTTTGATTTTATGGTTTCAGCACAGTGAGTCTGAGGAATTTGTAGTGCAAGTATGCTGGATTTTTGGTTTGCGATTATTGTGGCATAAGAGTTGGGAAGTTCTTGTTGCATTCTCAGGGATTTGTCGGAATCCCTCATCATTACGAAATAATTACGGATTGGTCAAATCGTGACTGTAGAGTTAGTTGTCGTCGGGTTCATGCCTTTAGGAACATGTGTGTTATCCTTACATCGGAAGCTATTGGAAAAAGATCTTGTTTTTAGAATGCAGTCCCTTTTGGTAACGCTAAAGATTAGGTTAAGTGGGCGCTTGAGCCGCTCAGGTTGAATACCAGTTGTTGAAGGAATGGCCAGCTCACTATGTCGACCACTATCTATAGTAAGGGAAGAGCGGTTGTTGATTTATCAACCAGCCTCAGAGTTAGGTATGTGTATTTTTTTGCATGGGATTTAAGTCGAACCATTGGATTAGTTATGTATCCACCTTAAATAGTTGGTTATTTCATTCATCGTTATCAGTTGAAATTGACCAAAGGTTTTGAGTTGTATCAGTTGAAGGTGCTATGGTTGCATCAATATTTCTTCAAGTTTCGTGCAATGTATATCTTGTCTCCTGGGTATGTGTACCCTCAATTTTTGTTTGTGGAATTATTGGTCATTGCATACTCAAGTTTGGCAGCTTCCCTTTTGTTTCAGAAAGTTAGGATAGGCGGAGCGGCGTTGTTTAATTTTCAGTTAAGACCTCAGATCTACGCAAAATCTAAATTTTGTAGGTCGCATCAGCCACACTGGTTATGGAGTTGATCCAATCATGGTTCTGACAGCATTCTGGTTAATTTTGGAATTTTCCTTTGAGCAGGAAGTTTTATTAGATAAGTTGTGCATTGGTAGGATCTATTCAGTTTATTTAAGTTTGGGATATTGCTTTGAGTTAGAACTCTTGGGTTCTTAACATTAGGGGTTGTGTTCTGATGTTAAAGCTATTGAGTGTTGTTTGAATAATTTGAATTCTCTTATGCTTGGTAAATTCAGGTGTGAATGTTAAGAACTAGATACTTAAGTTATTGGGTTGGCTTGGAAATTTGAGTGGTTATGAAGTCGTGAGAGTTTAGCCAAATCCAAGTGGGGGAGAACCGCTTGAGTTAGATGGAAGTATTTCCAAGTGAAGGTCATCCCGTAGGGTAGCTGGTTCCATTTTTTGTCCGAATTAAAGCCTATGCAAGGAATAATGTTTAGCAGTCAGTTGTAATCGAGGAAGAAGATGTTGAAGAGTCAAGGTTATCTCGTCTGAAGGATTCAAGCATTAGGCAGCAACACAAGTTTGGGTCAGTGTCTAGGACCTGGTTAAGGGTAGTGTGAGGGCCTCTCTGCCTGTTCTTGTCTGATTAATGCTTTGGGGTTCGATGCAAGACCCGACCACCTAATAGGGTCTAGTATACTAGGGGTCCGTCTCTTGTCAGTTCTCTTGCTATCTTCGCTGGCTTGTTTGAAAGACCATGCGGGAGCCCATGGCAGTCGCAGGAGTCTTGTAAGACTACAATCTGGCCATAGCATTCACTTGTCCGAGTTAGTTCGTTGCAGTGGTGATTGTAAGACTTTGGGAGGACGATAGCGTCCGCGTGGGTTGAGTCATACCCGTTATTGTTGTTTAGTAGCTCCTTGCTGAGGTGTGACGGTTGTTAGATTCGTGTTGTTGATTAGGCTCATGTAGCTTTTTATTGTGGAGCAAGGACAATGTTTATGTTAACTTGGGTGAGACCCGTGGGAGAGGCGCGTTGTTTATGTTATCTTGGGTGAGACCTGTGGGTGAGGCCCGTTGTTTATGTTATCTTGGGTGACACCCATGAACGAGGCTCGTTGTTTATATTATCTGGGTGACACCCGTTGGCGATGCCATTGTTTATGTTATATTCAGTAAGGCTCCAAGGCGAGGCATGTTTATGTCTTGGTAGGTTTTGTTCGTGGTCTTGTTTTGCATCAGTGTACGAGGTGTTCAACGACTGCAGTCAGCCGTGGATTTCGTATTTCAGTTATTAGTAGGACGGTGTGGGACCAGGAAGATCTTGGACAGATCGAATTTGTGAATTTTTGGTCCACATGATTGATGTATAGGTTATTATATTCTTTATTTGTTGGGGCCAATGTTTGGATTCGCCTTTGTATCTGAGTATGAGCTTGTCGGCATCGGCGTTGGTCATGGAGTCTGTTTTGCAGTTATCAGTAAGACGGTGTTAGGTTAGGGAGGTCTCGATAGGACCAAATCTACGAGTCTTTGGCCAGCATGGTTGATGTATGGGGTGTCTCTGTCTTCCTGGGGGTTAGGAATGACCTCTGAGTCTTCACGGTATGGGCGAGGGAGTTAACTCTTTTTGAGGTTGGTTAGTTGGTGTTTGTTTCTTTGTCGGGTTGTATATTTCTCGGTAAGGATTGAATCGGATTTTAGCTTTGAAGGAAGTGTCTGTTTAGAGCATTGTTTCAGATCTGCAGCGGATGTGATTTCGACCTTTGAGGGCTCTACCTGGTTATGGCTTATGAGTCTGGTTTGGAAATCCATTGGTTGGTAATTATGGATGTTGGCATTCTGAGTGGCGTCATCTTGTGTTGAAGAGGTCGGGGTTGGAGAACCTACAAGGGGTTCGGAGGGCGTTATGTGAGTAATTTGTAAGGACATATTTCAATGACAAAATCTCATTTAAGTGGGGGGGGGGGGGAGTTGTAACACCCGTTTCCCATATCGGATCAATTAAAGACTAAAAGGAGTCAAAGATGTGGTTTTGAGGAAAATTACATGCCACGACGTGGTGGGATAGTGTCCACGACGTGACATGATGATTAAGTGATCGCATGTCCAGACGGACGCCACGACGTGGCAAATAGGATGCCACGATGTGGCAAGTGGTTCAGCCCAAGCTCATAATTTTTAGGGTTTCCTTCGTGTTTAAGGGCCTTAACTCTAGGTTATTCTCTTCAGCCTAATCTCCCCATTTCATAACCCTACCCTCCTTTAAGCTTTTAGAGCTCATTTTGCAAGTTTTGGTAATTCTCAAGGAAGAAGGTAGAAGTTTGGTACATAGATCCAGCAAGCAATCCATCCCCATACTTGTGTGCATCTTCTAGACCATGTGTGGGTTGTAGTACCAGTTTCTGGACTATTTGAGTCGTGGCTCTTTGACTGCGAGAGTGATGTGAGTCTTCTCACTATACTATGTAGGATGCTAGCTAACTTTGTGACTCTTGTATTGTAAGTTGGGCTGGGCCCGTTATGGTTGGTGGGGTTTGATATTATGTATGGTATGTGGTATTTTGGGTAACTCACTAAGCTTTGTGCTTACGGTTTATGTTTAAAATGTTTTTTAGGTACTTCCGGTTCCAAATGCAAGGGTCCAGCTTGATCGAACTACATCCCCTAGAGATTTATTCCGCACTGACTATATTTTATTTTACACTGATGTTTTGAGAATAATTTTACTCTGATGGTCTTTTGGAACAAATGAATGAAATTTGTTTATTAATGAAAATGAAATTTTTTTATTAATGAAAATGAAATTTTCACTCAGTATTTTTGGGACGTTAAATGCTTTCTATTAAGACTTATTTGGATATGTATAAATCTCTTAAAAGTAACTTATTAACAAGTGTTATACTAGCATATGTTGGTGGATTAATTATTGTTTGGTGGATACTTCTAGAGAACTCTTCTTTTAGAGTTTCAAGACATTTTCATCAACTTCAACCTCCCATGAGGATCAAAGTCTTCAAAGGTTATAATACTTTTCTTTCTATGGTTGTTTTTATCTTTCTAAGTCTTGCAAAATGATCTTTTGTTGGGAATAAAGCTAGTTTTATTTTGTTCAAAATTGAAGTCTTTCGTTGCTATCTTTGTGTTTATGAAACAATTTTTGAATAAAAACCCAACAGATATATGTGGGGTTTTGCTCTATAATTTCGTTATACATAGGGGTGCAAACGAGCTAAGCTACTCGTGAGCTACTCAGGATCGACTCGGTAAAAGCTCGACTCGAGATCGAATTTTAAAAAGCCCGAGCCGAGCCCGAGCCTAATTTTAGGCTTGTTTATTAAACAAGCTTGAGCTCGAGCATGTATAACAAAGATCGATTAGGCTCGCGAGCCTAAACGAGCCTATATATAAACATACTACATATATTTTTACTTTTATATTATATATATTAAAATATAAATTTGGAAAATTATGCAAGTTGGTTTTGGGTATCCCGTACATATCAGAGAGCTTCATTCACGATTTCATATCAAAAAATGAACCGACAGTCTGCCTCTCCTCAACTCTCTCCACCGTTTCTGTGATCCATTGATCCGACGAGTGATATCGACGGCGACCACGCACTCCATCCAGCACGACGACGACCATCGACGTGTGCCCTCCAATCGACCATCATCATACGACATCAAGCACCGTCATCCGATATCTAGTTATCTCGAATTAAGGAATGCACTCTCATCTTCACATTCTTCCTTAATTCCGATGACCTCCATACGACCATTTTCTTCGTACTGTCATTTCCCATTGTCAATTTGTCATCTCACTATCTGTTTTTTTTTTCTGCTGAGTCGATGCCTCAAACGTAAGTTATTATTTTTTTCATCAATTTCTTTGGTGACTCAGACACATACTCACATCTATTTCATGTTGCATTTGTTTAGTTTTACTTAGTTGAGTATGATTAATTGATTATCAAATAACTCATATTATTCATGGCTGGTAGTTCAAGATCCTTATCAGGAAATAAATTAATGATGAACTGAATATGCTTGTTATTTATTAAATGTACATAGTTTGACATATGTCCTTCCATAAACCATGCTCATGTTTTATGGATGGTGGTGTGAGTTCAAATCCAATGGAAGGGGTTGACAATAAGGAGTAATCTGCTCCTATAAATCTAGATGTTGATGAACAACCAAATCCTGAAAATCATATTCCAAGTGACAATGGCAGTATTGGACAGAAAAATACAGAAATGAAAGGGGGGGGGGAAGAGGAAATAGTAGTGAAAAAAATGAAAAAAATATCCAAGGCATGGGAAGGTTTCACTATAGTGACTCTATCTAATGGTACCAAAAAAGCTCAGTGTAATCATTGTAAAACAAAGTTAAGTTATAGTGGAAGCGGGACTACATCAACATGTTCAAGTCACTTGCTTATATGCAAGACAGATAAAGATTGTGAACACAAGCAGAATTTATTGAATTTTACACCTATTAGGTCTGATGGGGATGCAAGACATGAGAGGCTTCCTTCATTAATCAGGCCTGATGCAAAGTATGATAGTACCAAAATGAGAGAAGCAATAGCTACTTGTGGTACTGAGCAACCTTTTGTTGTTGTGGAGGATGATTTGTTTGTGCATATGATGAAGACAGGTACTCCATTGTTTGAGAAAACAAGAAGGACTTCAACCAAATCGGATTGTTTTAAGATATACGAGAATGAGAAAAAAAAACACTGAATGCTCTTACAAAAGCAGCCTCAAAACTCAGTTTGACCACTGAGTTTTGGAATTCATCTCATCAGAAGATTGAGCATATGGTTATCACAGGGCACTTTATTGATCAAAATTGGAGGTTTGATTTCCTTCTATATTTTTTAATAACTTTGTCCATTTTATTTAATATATTTATATTTGTATTTGGACTTACTTTTGTACATTGCAAAAACGTTTCTTGAGTTTTGTACATGCTCCTCCTCCTCGTACCGAACTTGATATTGCTGATGGTATTTATAAATGTTTGAAGGTTCGGCAAATTGAGGAAAATATATTCATGATATCTATAGACAATGTTTCATACAATGCCAGGGCATTGACAAAACTGAAAGAATTTTTTTCTAGAGTGAGAAAACTCACGTATGGTGGTAAGTTGTTTCATGTTAGATGTTGTGCACACATTTTGAATCTTCTTGTGAAAGATGGTCTTGCTATGACTGATTCTGTTATCGGGGAAGTTCGGGAGGATATAAAATAAATTAACAATTCTGAAGCGAGACTTCAAACATTTTCAAATATTGCACATCAACTACAAATACAAGATAGAAAGTTATTGCTTGATGTTCCTACACGATCGAATTCAACCTATGATATGTTGTCGGTTGCATTAAAATTTAAAGATGTTTTCCCAAGGTACACATCAGATTTTAATAAAAATAGTTTTGAATGTTGTGATTTTTAGATTTTCAAATATTACACATCATTAAGTTTTTGTGATTTTCATAGATTTGCGGAGTACGAGCCACATTCCATCACCTGCCTAACGACGAGGAGTGGGCACATGTGGAGAGCGTATGTGAAATCTTGAAGGTTTCCAAGGTGCATATTACTTTTATTTAAGTGTTCTTTCAAATATGTTGCCATGCCTAATAATAAAGCAACTTACTTTGAGGTATGCACAAATGTCATTTCTGGAAGTGATTATCCAACATCTAATCTGTATTTGATTTAGGTGTCTAAATTAAAAGAAAATTTGTATAAACGTGCTCTGTCATAAAATGAATTCATTAGGACTATGGTGATTAAGATGAAAGAAAAGTTTGACAAATATTGGGGGGAGTGTCATCTTGTTATAGCTATAGCTTCAGTGTTAGATCCAAGATTCAAAATGAAGTTAGTAGAATTTAGTTTCCCAACCATATACCCCAATGTTGAAAAGAACATTCAAGAGGTGAAGAAATCACTTTATGAAGTGTACGAGGAGTATTTGGAAATACATGATGCATAAGTCTGAGAAGCTATAACGACTGCAAATGGATGCGAAGGAAGTGATGTTTCAAAAAGAACATCACTCGGGTCGGGATGGGAGGATTTTGGGGAGTTTATAAAAAATACAGATTTGGAAAGACCAAAAAAGTCAGAATTACATATGTATTTAGAAGAAGGTGTTTATAGGGACTACAGACAAAAAGGAATGGATTCATTCAAGGCTTTGGAGTGGTGGAATATTCATAAACTAAAGTACCATGTCTTATCGAAGATGGCTATGGATGTGCTTGTGATCCCGATTTCTACCGTTGCATCTAAGGCAACATTTAGTGTTGGGGGTAGATTAATTGATCGATACATATCTTCATTGGCACCGGACACTGTTCAAAAGTTGATTTGTGGAGGAGATTGGATTAGACATCGTTATGGACTCAAGAAAAAATTGAAGGTACATTTGAGAAACTTAAACACATAAACTAACAATTGATTATTTAAATTTACTAATATTTGATCGTGTTCAGTTCTTTTTACACAAAGAGGAAATGCCCATTGAAGTTTTATTACCTACGGGGACAAGTAATAGTTAAAGGTGTAAGCCATTTTAATCTACTTGTAATTTTATTGGTTTAATTACATTATATTGCACATCTCATCAAATGTTTTAATTTGCATATTTTGATGGATTGAATTTGCTTCAAGGAATATTGGCTTTTGAGTTTTGATAATATGTTAGGTTAAAATTTAATCGTTTTTATAGTACTTTTGTAATTTGAACTTCTATGATAGGAAGACTTTCTTTTGGATGATTTAATCACATTTTAGGTTTGTATTTTGGAGTTTAAAACTTATGTAATTTGAAGATTTTATTTCTACATCTTGGATGGAGTTTAAGTAGGTTGCACCTTATCTATATCGGGAAACATAATCTTGAACACTGTGAGTGACCCTTATCTATGTCTCAGGTTCATATAGATATCATAGAACAAACGGATGGTCAATCACTTATCTAAGGGTTGAATCCAGATTAGATCAGAGTTCAGTAGTTGCATTGGATTGCTGACTCTCATTTGATTATTAGAAAAGTATTAGACCTCGTATAGTTAATGACTTGTCCAAGTGGGAGACTGTTGGAAAGAGTTTCCAAGGTCATTAACTAGTGGTAATATTTTTAATAATAACATGGTCCTTTTGGGTTGCCCTCAAGAACCAATTTGAGTAAAATAAATAAAGAAGAAATTAGTTTATTAATTATTATGGTTTAATAATTAACCAGAAACTAACTGTGACAACCGTCAATTTTTGGCCAAGTCAAAGTCAACTAAAGTCAACAAGTCAAACCGGTCAACTCATCTAACCCTTGTATATTAGGGTTTCCGTTACGTTTCTTATTGTAGAACTCGCAATCCAAATACAAAGTATCAATTAGAGTTTTCACGTGTTCGGAAATTCTAAATCCTAATTAGGGCAAGTGATGAAACTATTCGATAAAACATTATTCCTTAACCCTCGGGGGCATATAACAATCATAACGAGACTTAACGAGGTTTACAAACCTTGCGTTACAAAGCCAAACACTCAAAAAGGTCACAAAAGAAGTCTCTCCCAATCTCTTTAACTCTATCTCTCTCTACCTCAAATCTCTCTAAGTATGTGAAATCTCTCCCAAATCTCTCTAAGTATGTGAAATCTCTCCCAAATCTATCCAAGTATGTGAAATCTCTCCTAAATCTCTCTCTGTATGAGAAATCTCTCTAAGTATGTGAAATATCTCCCAAATCTCTCCAAGTATGTGAAATCTCTCCCAAATCTCTCTCTGTATGAGAAATCTCTCTAAGTATGTGAAATCTCTCCCAAATCTCTCTCTGAATGAGAAATCTCTCCAAGTGTGTGAAATCTCTCCCGAATCTCTCTCTAAATGAGAAATCTCTCCCAAATCTCTCTCTGAATGAGAAATCTCTCCAAGTGTGTGAAATCTCTCCCAAATCTCTCTCTGTATGAGAAATCTCTCCAAGTGTGTGAAATCTCTCCCAAATCTCTCTCAACTTCTTATAATCACTCGGGGCATCCCGACCCTTAATTTAATCGAAAACCGCTCGAAAACGGAAGTTTACGTGAAAAACAGCCTTAAGGAGCCGAACCCTATTAAGGAGCCGAACCTCCCTTAAGGAACCGAAACCTCCTGAGAACCGAAACCACCTCCTGAACCGAACCTGCTAAGGAACCGAACTTAACCTTCGGTCCGAGAGGCTACCTTCGGTCCGAGAACACTACCTTCGGTCCCTTCTGATGAGTCGCCTGTGAGACCTCTCGGTTCCCATGTACAATCGAACCCTACCTTCGGTTCTATGCTCCTAAGGAGCCGAACCTTCGCACCTTCGGTCCTGAATTTCGGATTTAGCAATTTCTACCCGGTTTTCAATATTTTTAGCGTTTTGAGCCCGTTTTTCGTGATTTTAACGCGGGATTTTCACCCAAACTCGTATTTTAACATAATAAACCCTAAATATTCATATTTTAATTATATTTTGGGGAAAATCCTTGCCGAAGGATAAAATCTAGTAGGTAAGATTTATGGGTGGAGTGTTGACTTTGCCTTAGTGTATGACACAAGCAACCACTCCATACCCACTCAATGACCAGCCCTTGTCCTTCCACCATACCTGGTCATTTCATTATCCTTTCCCACCATTTTTCCAGCCACACTCTTGGTCAAAGGCTCGAAACCCTTATCCCTCCTCACATTTCTCTCATTTCTCTCATTCTCCACCAAAGAACAAACTCCATCCTCTCTCACTTCTCTCTCTAAATTTCGAGATTTCAAGGCTGATTTTCAAGTTCTTCATCGACTTTTGGTAAGTAATATTATCCTTCATATGATTATTCCACCTCTTTCTACTCAAATCATAGGTTGCTTACACAAACTTCATCATATTTGTGTTAGTTCTTCGAATCTTCAAGCAATCTTCTAAGTGTTCTTGAGTTGAACACTACCTTTCTTCAACATCCACCCACTGAAATCACACAAGGTGAGTTCATACCCCTACATTTTCATGTTTTCTTCAAGTTTTAGGGGGGGAGTACAAGTTAAAACACCAAAAACTTAACTAAATTCAAACAACAGCTTTCATCAGAAAAGTTGAGTCTTATTCACGGACTGTTTTTACTATCTTAAACATAATATATTTCAAAACTGTTTACTATGCAAATAGTTCAGGTTCATACCTTTAAAATGACTACTTCCACATCTCCATACGATTTTTCTACGATTTATGGTGATTTTTACAAAACGGCATATCCTTTCATAAACGAATCCGGACCAGTCTGTGAATATGAACATTTTAACTCAAGTTAAAGACTTCTAAAAATCATAATAAAATATACGAATAAACTAGACACATTTTTTGAACTCTCAGAATTTACGGATTCAGTTTTCGACTTCGTATGATTTGTCTATGATTTTTTTTCTTAAACAGTGTAGAAAGGTCAAAATCTAGATAACAGCTTATAACTTTCATCACACTTTGTAACTTGTTGAGCAAAGTGTTAATCTTTGAGGATTTCATATTTTATATGTGTTTCTTGTTGTGGTATAATTATATAACAGAAAATACTCACTGAATTGTAAGAATCCTCCACCATTACCATTAGTACAAAACAAGGCATGATAAACATAGTTATATTTTTGCTATACATTCGACTTACATAAAAAAAGGGTTGTTATACACCACAAACAAACATGCTAAACTATAATAGGTATAGTTAGGTTGCATATACATTACAAACATTTTGATAAATTATAATAGGTATAATTTATGTTCATTTACATTACAAAAAGTTTTTTTTACAAAAAGGGTACAAATACAAAGTACCGGGTTTTCATACAAAAAGGGGTACAAATATAAAGTACCAGATTCATACAAAAAGGGGTACAAATACAAAGTATCGGGTTTATACAAAAAAGGGGTACAAATACAAAGTACCAGGTTTTCATACAAAAAGGAGTACAAATACAAAGTACCGGGTTCATACAAAAAGGGGTACAAATACAAAGTACCGGGTTCATACAAAAAGGGGTACAAATACAAAGTATCGGGTTCATACAAAAAGGGGTACAAATACAAAGTACCGGGTTCATACAAAAAGGGGTACAAATACAAAGTACCAGGTTTACACAAAATGGTTTTTATGATATTAAAACTACATATCGTTAGAATTGTTAGTTTTCAGCTATAATTGCTAAGTGTACATGTTAGAGTTATATAAAATTGAATTGAAATCGACTTAGAATTGGTGGGCCCGCCTTATCTCCTATTCCTTGTTTGGTTGTGGACCTAGGGCAGACCCATTATATTTAACGGTTTATTTAACTTAAATTTTATATAACTTATATACGCTGAGTGATTATAGAAGGAATCTATGGTTCTTTCTAGGGTTCATTATCGCATAACATAGGAGCATTCATTTCACACTTAACTAAGAAAATATTGGATTTTCTGGAAATCATACTCTATCGCTTTTACAAGGAAAACGGTTTCTTTCTCAAACAAAACTCTTATGAACTCACTAACTTAATTGTTGACATTTTTCAAAACTACTTGTATTCTCAGGAAATCAGTGAAACAGGAAAACATCAGCACTTTGAGGATGGGACGTTAAATCGTCAAACAGTTTATTTTGTCATCATAATGTAATTGATTTTGAAACATGTAAACATATACTATGGTGTAACATTTTCAATTATATTTATGATGGTTGTATTTACTTTGAGCACTATTATACTCGTTGTTGTGATACTTTACATGAAGTCCTCCACCCCCGGACGTTTCCGCCATCCTTGGTTTGGGGGTGTGACAGATTGGTATCAGAGCATTGTTTATAGTGAACGAAGTATATCGAACCACATAAGATATACAAACTATAAATGCATTGGGACAAAAGTCTCTGATTAAACGTTTTCGAAAGACTATACTTTTAGAAATAAATAGTTTCTTGTTAAAATCATACATTCATGCATGCATACTTAGGTCAGCATCATACTAGAACAAAACAAAAGTAATGATTGTTGAATGTCACAAGTAGGCTTGGGGATGTATAGTTAGGTATGGGAATGACATAGCCTGATCAACTATGTCTAACCCAGAAGTGATTAGCATATGCCCGGGAATGGTTGTGGTGTTGCAACAAGTCTAAAAACTTACCAACTCTATCTACGAACAAACATTGAAAAACATAAGTCAAACATTCAAAATACTATAGGAGTATTTTGTGCTACTATAACCAACTTATGTGAAAACTAAAGACCCCTATTAGTAGGTTTATAATGACTGAGTGCATACGCTAAGGTTATACATAATTAAAGATATTATAGACTCAGAATCTATGACTATTGCTCTACTTCATGTTCCTTATTTGGTTGTGGACTTAGAGTAGAGTCATTTATCCGAAGGTCTATTCCATCTCAGATTATGTATAACTGGTATGCACTATGTGATTATAGACATGACTGATAAGGATCACCCCCTATAAGTAATTATAGGATTAGACGCCTATTAATCATCTCTTCTACCCCTATTCTCGCACAAGCAACATGACAAGAGCTCAACTGCCCGGAGACCCCTATTCTCCTACCCAGGAAGATGGTGGTTAGAACGAAGAAATCCCCGGAGAGGACCCTGAGGAAATAATAGAGTAAGACCCAAAGACAATTCAGATGAAGATCCGGAGGAAGCGAAACCAAAAAGAAGATAAAGACAAAGAAGAAATAGGAGAAGACTCTGACGAAGAGCCCGAGGTCTACAATACACCCTCCAGTCGCCACACCCCGACGAGGCTTCCATGGTCTGACACCTCGATAAGTCGTAGATCTACAGAGACGGAGTTAGGAACAAGGTTAATACCCTCCCCATGACATGGATGAGGTTTCTGCAACCTCAACAGAGGAGGATTAGTAGACAGGGCTCTCCTCGTCATAATACGCTGCGTCATTCACTTAAGCGTACAAACACGAGCATCGGTCAGTCGAAATCGTGGAGGTTGGCACTACCACCAAGATCACCGCAATTCGCCTTCGTCACCTGGATGGAAACCATGAACAGATTAGAAACCACATCAAAGCCTTCAGAGGGAAGTGACCACAACCAGATCCGAGATCTGGAGTATCGGGAACTTCACATAGCGTTAGAGAAAACGTGTGGTAAAAGCATAACATCAAATGGCAGATGCCAGGGCAGAGGATAAGACAATGAAGACTTTCACGCCCCACGAAACATCACCCGCCACGAGTAGTGGGTACACTACCGACATATCATTACAGACTCAAACTCCTGGCGTGCGTTTGAAACACTGCCTCGTCCTATACTTAAACTCGACCTTTCAAATGTAGAGACTACACTATTCAAGGGGTCGTGTCACCGTCAAAGTTTTTCCTTACATTAACAAAAACGTAGACCTACTATAAGGTCAAACTTTCCTGAACTCTATGAACTAGAGAATATCAATAAAAATTGGCATGCATTTTATTTCATTGGGAGTTTACCACATATTTCATAACATGGTATTACAAATGATTTACTTATGATGACTCTAAAAGTACTTAATGTATACCTCAAGGTTATGTGTAATCAGGAGACGATCGACTTAGAAATGGTGAGTCCGCCTTGGGTCCTGTTCCTTGTTTGGTTGTGGGTTCAGGGCAGACTCATTAAGTTCAACGGCCTATTGGATCTTAATTATACACAACTGGTATATGTCAAGTGATCTTGGGAGGAGATCAGGCATGGAACAAATCACAAGATTACATTTGGGTCACTACTAAACTCATAAATTCATTCATATGGACTTTCTTTATGAATTGCATGCAAGATACTTTTAAGTCGGAGCATAATACAGAAAAATCTAGTTCAATAACAACCGACTTGTCACTGCTATTGGGAACTTACCGTCTGTTCATCTTTACAAACTTATGACAGAACTATGCCACCGAAGAAAAATTCCAGACCTTCAGGCAGCGCAGCACCACCACCACCTCCGCCACCACCTCCACAGTTTGATCCCGCAATGTTCTAAGCTACAGTAACAGCAACCGTGGCAGCCGCAATCTCACAAATTGGTATGAATGGTATCGGTGGTGCTGGATCTGGAGCCACAAACTCTAACCACGGGGACAGTACAGGACGTACGAGGGAATGTTCTTACAAGGAATTTACTAGTGCCAAACCCGATTCTTTCAATGGAAGCGAGGGCGTCATCACATTGATGCAATGGTTCGAAAAGACCGAAACGGTCTTCGAAATTTGTGCATGCCCCGAAGCAAGCAAGGTTAAATTTGCAGCTTACACTTTCTCTGGCCGGGCCCTCACTTGGTGGAAAGGCCACGTTAAGTCACTAACGCTTACAATGGCTAACTCGTTAAGCTGGGAGGACTTAAAGACGATGATGCTGAAGGAATATTGCCCAAGGGGCGAAGTGCAAAAGCTAGAGCAAGAACTGTGGACTCTTAAGATGACAGGCTCTGAACTTACGACTTATACCGCCCGATTCTGTAATCTAGCACTCCTTTGTCCCGCTATGGTCACCCCGGAAGACAAAAAGCTGGAACGATATGTCTGGGGATTGTCTCCCCAAATTCAAGATAGCGTGTTAGCCTCAAGACCAACTACCTTCGACAGCGCCAAGGAGTTGGCACAACAACTCATCGACCATCGTGCCAACCATGACACTACGACAACCACCCCTAATCAAGCAAGAGGAGGGAACAACAAAAGAAAGTTTTGGGACAACAAGAAGGACCAACCAGCCCAGGACTTCACTAAGAAGCAACAGATCGTTGCTGTTCATGCTGCCACAACCCTCGCCACGCCAGCACCCATAAAACAATACGCTGGAACCCTTCCGAAATGCAACAAGTGTAACTTCCATCACACTAGGGCTTGCCGAAAGATGCATTGCAAAAATTGCAACAGAGAGGGGCATATTGTCCGTTTCTGTAAGGCACCAGCACGACCCATCAACCAGGTCCCTGAAATTAGAGTAAGCCCAGCCTGTTACAAGTGCGGCGAAACGGGACACTTTAAAAGGGACTGCCCAAGAGCAAGAGATGTCGGTGATGGTGGAAGGGTGCTTGCGATCACCGCAGGAGAGACCACCCCGGAACCGCCCGTAAATATCAGTACGTGTTTCTAACATCGACGTTTAAATTTTAAAATTTCTTTTTATTACTAAAACTAGAATCGATTAAAGTATATCAACCATAAATCTCGAGAACACAGCAAAACCAGAATAAGTCTTATCTTCTATATAAAAATGTAGGGTTTTTACTAGTGAATCTATGATGGCTAGTGTAAACATTATGGTCATATACCATTAAGATTCTATGGACTTAGAATGTGTGATTCCGCCTCATTTCCTGTTCCTTGTTTGGTTGTGGGCTTAAGGCGGGGTCACTCATCCGAACGCCCTTGCAATCTTAATGATATACGATTAGTTTACACCAAGCGATTTTAAAAGATCTGGTAGGACTTATATGGCAAATTTCATCACAAATTGTTGAAGCATTCGTAATACTAGTACTTACAAATTACATTATAAAATATTCATAGTGGTAATACCAAGTATAAAGCGGAGAGCATAAAGGCACACGTAGAATACATTATCATTCCAAAACAATAACTCCTTTTAAATCGACTCAGCTCAAGTTACAATAAGAAATTCCAAGGTCATCATTTAACATCAGGCGGGTTGTTCCCCACCATAATCAATTTCTTGTACTACGAAAAGTTCCCCCATCTTTCCTCCAAATTCTTGAAGTCCCAGTCGAAACACTAATTTCGGGACGAAATTCTTTCTAACAGGGGGATGATGTGACAACCGTCAATTTTTGGCCAAGTCAAAGTCAACTAAAGTCAACAAGTCAAACCGGTCAACTCATCTAACCCTTGTATATTAGGGTTTCCATTACGTTTCTTATTGTACAACTCGCAATCCTAATACAAAGTATCACTTAGAGTTTTCACGTGTTTGGAAATTCTAAACCCTAATTAGGGCAAGTGATGAAACTATTCGATAAAACATTATTCCATAACCCTCGGGGGCATATAACAATCATAACGAGACTTAACGAGGTTTACAAACCTTGCGTTACAAAGCCAAACACTCAAAAAGGTCACAAAAGAAGTCTCTCCCAATCTCTTTAACTCTATCTCTCTCTACCTCACATCTCTCCCAAATCTCTTTAAGTATGTGAAATCTCTCCCAAATCTCTCTAAGTATGTGAAATCTCTCCCAAATCTCTCCAAATATGTGAAATCTCTCCCAAATCTCTCTCTGTATGAGAACACTCTCTAAGTATGTGAAATCTCTCCCAAATCTCTCCAAGTATGTGAAATCTCTCCCAAATCTTTCTCTGTATGAGAAATCTCTCTAAGTATGTGAAATCTCTCCCAAATCTCTCCAAGTATGTGAAATCTCTCCCAAATCTCTCTCTGAATGAGAAATCTCTCCAAGTGTGTGAAATCTCTCCCAAATCTCTCTCTGAATGAGAAATCTCTCCAAGTATGTGAAATCTCTCCCAAATCTCTCTTTGAATGAGAAATCTCTCCAAGTGTGTGAAATCTCTCCCAAATCTCTCTCTGTATGAGAAATCTCTCCAAGTGTGTGAAATTTCTCCCAAATCTCTCTCAAAATCTCTCTCAACTTCTTATAATCACTCGGGGCATCCCAACCCTTAATTTAATCGAAAACCGCTCGAAAACGAAAGTTTTCGCGAAAAACAGCCTTAAAGAGCCGAACACTCTTAAGGAGCCGAACCCTCTTAAGGAGCCGAACCTCCCTTAAGGAACCAAAACCTCCTGAGAACCGAAACCACCTCCTGAACCGAACCTGCTAAGGAACCGAACTTAACCTTCGGTCCGAGAGGCTACCTTCGGTCCGAGAAGACTACCTTCGGTCCCTTCTGATGAGTCGCCTGTGAGACCTCTCGGTTCCCATATACAATCGAACCCTACCTTCGGTTCTATGCTCCTAAGGAGCCGAACCTTCGCACCTTCGGTCCTGAATTTCGGATTTAGCAATTTCTACCCGGTTTTCAATATTTTTAGCGTTTTGAGCCCGTTTTGAGCCCGTTTTTCGTGATTTTAACGCGGGATTTTCACCCAAACTCGTATTTTAACATAATAAACCCTAAATATTCATATTTTAATTATATTTTGGGGAAAATCCTTGCCGAAGGATAAAATCTAGTAGGTAAGATTTATGGGTGGAGTGTTGACTTTGCCTTAGTGTATGACACAAGCAACCACTCCATACCCACTCAATGACCAGCCCTTGTCCTTCCACCATACCTGGTCATTTCATTATCCTTTCCCACCATTTTTCCAGCCACACTCTTGGTCAAAGGCTCGAAACCCTTATCCCTCCTCACATTTCTCTCATTTCTCTCATTCTCCACCAAAGAACAAACTCCATTCTCTCTCACTTCTCTCTCTAAATTTCAAGATTTCAAGGCTGATTTTCAAGTTCTTCATCGACTTTTGGTAAGTAATATTATCCTTCATATGATTATTCCACCTCTTTCTACTCAAATCATAGGTTGCTTACACAAACTTCATCATATTTGTGTTAGTTCTTCGAATCTTCAAGCAATCTTCTAAGTGTTCTTGAGTTGAACACTACCTTTCTTCAACATCCACCCACTGAAATCACACAAGGTGAGTTCATACCCCTACGTTTTCATGTTTTCTTCAAGTTTTAGGGGGGGAATACAAGTTAAAACACCAAAAACTTAACTAAATTCAAACAACAGCTTTCATCAGAAAAGTTGAGTCTTATTCACGGACTGTTTTTACTATCTTAAACTTAATATATTTCAAAACTGTTTACTATGCAAATAGTTCAGGTTCATACCTTTAAAATGACTACTTGCACATCTCCATACGATTTTTCTACGATTTATGGTGATTTTTACAAAACGGCCTATCCTTTCATAAACGAATCCGGACCAGTCTGTGAATATGAACATTTTAACTCAAGTTAAAGACTTCTAAAAATCATAATAAAATATATGAATAAACTAGACACATTTTTTGAACTCTCAGAATTTACGGATTCAGTTTTCGACTTCGTATGATTTGTCTATGATTTTTTTTTCTAAAACAGTGTAGAAAGGTCAAAATCAAGATAACAGCTTATAACTTTCATCACACTTTGTAACTTGTTGAGCAAAGTGTTAATCTTTGAGGATTTCATATTTTATATGTGTTTCTTGTTGTGGTATAATTATATAACAGAAAATACTCACTGAATTGTAAGAATCCTCCACCATTACCATTAGTACAAAACAACTCGTATAATTATATAACAGAAAATACTCACTGAATTGTAAGAATCCTCTACCATTACCATTAGTACAAAACAACGCATGATAAACATAGTTATATTTTTGCTATACATTCGACTTACATAAAAAAAAAGGGGTACAAATACAAAGTACCGGGTTTTCATACAAAAAGGGGTACAAATACAAAGTACCGGATTCATACAAAAAAGGGGTACAAATACAAAGTACCGGGTTTATACAAAAAAGGGGTACAAATACAAAGTACCAGGTTTTCATACAAAAAGGGGTACAAATACAAAGTACCGGGTTCATACAAAAAGGGGTACAAATACAAAGTACCGGGTTCATACAAAAAGGGGTACAAATACAAAGTACTAGGTTTACACAAAATGGTTTTTATGATATTAAAACTACATATCGTTAGAATTGTTAGTTTTCAGCTATAATTGCTAAGTGTACATGTTAGAGTTATATAAAATTGATTTGAAATCGACTTAGAATTGGTGGGCCCGCCTTATCTCCTATTCCTTGTTTGGTTGTGGACCTAGGGCAGACCCATTATATTTAACGGTTTATTTAACTTAAATTTTATATAACTTATATACGCTGAGTGATTATAGAAGAAATCTATGGTTCTTTCTAGGGTTCATTATCGCATAACATAGGAGCATTCATTTCACACTTAACTAAGAAAATATTGGATTTTCTGGAAATCATACTCTATCGCTTTTACAAGGAAAACGGTTTCTTCCTCAAACAAAACTCTTATGAACTCACCAACTTAATTGTTGACACTTTTCAAAACTACTTGTATTCTCAGGAAATTAGTGAAACAGGAAAACATCAGCACTTTGAGGATGGGACGTTAAATTGTCAAACAGTTTATTTGTCATCATAATGTAATTGATTTTGAAACATGTAAACATATACTATGGTGTAACATTTTCAATTATATTTATGATGGTTGTATTTACTTTGAGCACTATTATACTCGTTTTTGTGATACTTTACATGAAGTCCTCCACCCCCGGACGTTTCCGCCATCCTTGGTTTGGGGGTGTGACACTAACTGGCAAAATATTTTGGTAATTAATTAAATAGATTAATTAATTAAAAGGGTTGAATATTATATAATCAATGGTTGGTTAATTAGAATGTTCCAAAACCCTTAAGGAAGTAGGGTTGGACAAAATTCACTCCATCTCACATGGGATGGGAGGTGAAATTTGAATTTGGTCTCCATCTGATGGGTTTTGATACGAAATATAAGTTTGTTTTTCACAAAAATCGGCAACGGAAGACTTTGAAAAATAACAAGTTTATTTTTAGTTCATAACAAAAACAAACCGTCTAGGATCCATTTATAGAGGTTATAATGAAATAAAAAAACAACCATATGATGTTTTAGAAATAGCCTTTGAAGCCTTTGAACCCACTTGGTTTTGGGGTGTTGATGAAGATAGCAAAAATCAAAGAATATGATTTCTCTACAAGTATCCACCATCAAGATTAAGGCACTTGGAATTCTAGTTCCTTCTTGTATAAAGTACTTCTTAAACCTTTAAGTGCTTAACTCAAATAAGCACTAAAGTAGAAGCACTTTGAACCACCAAAGACTTGAATGATCTTCAAAAGAAAAGCAAGAGGAGTAGCACTTTGCTACTTACGGTTTTGGTGAGAAGAAAGGAATAAGAAGAGAGTGTTTCACTTACCAAAAATGCAAGCCTCATGCATCTCTTATATAGTCCATGCAAAGTAAGGCCTTTTGATTAAAGTACTCTAAATTATTTCTAGCCTTTAGAAGCATGGGAGACAAAGCATGGAGGTTGACTAGCAACCCCCATATTTTAATATTTTTTGCCATACCTCTTGAAAAGAGGAAGATTATTTAATTTTTATAAACTCTAAGTTTATAAAATATAAACTTTGTCTTTAGGTAAAAGACAAAAGAATCCAACTAGTCCAAAATGTTGTGTATGACTTATTAATTCATACCATATGAAATAATAACTAGCTATACTCTCTTATAATTATTATTTTCACAAAACAACAATTATTCCCTAATTAAATACAAGAATTGATATTATTTATTAATAATCATATTAATAATAAATATACAAAATGTGTCAATTTGATAAATGGTTGACCCTATAGGATCATATATTATTAGCAATATCACTCAATAATGATTCTTGGGCATATAGATTCAACACCATCCCACATAGGATGGGAGACAAAACTAAGGAAATTATCCAAGGCCATAAATAGGGCTCTATGGATCTCATAATTCCTTGCACCTTGGCTTGACAAATTCGCCAACTCTATTCCTCCCTCTATAGGGGATGATTTCTAACCCTCTTAGGGTTTGTGAAATTAACACTTCTCCTGGTTATTTTATTCTCTCTTTGGTGTTAATTGGGTGTGATACCATTATAGGGATTATGGTTTTGATCCTTACATCCAAACACAGTGGCATGCACATGGTCTCAAGCAAGAAGGTCACTAGCAGGAAAAGAGGTATGTAGTTCTTCCTTTTTTATGTTTTAGTATGGTAGCAGTAATAACATGAAACTTAGATCCTTATGGTGCATAAACACATAGAATTTTTGTTATGATTCCACTACACATGATTGTGTGTTAAGATACAAATAAAATCCAACAATCTCACATTCATACGGATATCAAACATCAAAGGAATATTTGATCAGTTATCTATGGGTTGTATCATAACTTGGAGTTATGAATATGGCAGTGTTTGTTAGATGGCACACACTCTATTGATTCCTAGTGAATATTGAGCTAAACATTGTTCGGTGACTTGTATAAGTGGGAGACTGTTGGAGTTAGTTTCCACAATCACAGCAGTTATAAATATTAATATTAATAGGAGGTTCCTTTTGGGTTAGACGCAAGGAAAGATATTAACAACAAATGAGGAGATTTTTATTGGGGTATAATTCGATAATTAATTAAGTGTTTAATTAGTTAATAGAAACTTATAGACTTAACGGGTTGTAAGTGTTAAGATTTGGAAGTAAAATCCTTTGGATGATTACCAATCTTATGGATAATTAAGTAGTGACCAAGCAATTATCCCATAAGGACTCTAAACTCTCTTTATAAATAGAGAGGCATAGGACCAATTTTTATAGGCATTACAAACCCTAAAATTTGGTTTCCCTCTCACACATTCTCTTAATCCCGAATTTCCTTGCGGATTATGACGCGACTCTTAAATCACGACGTGATTTTCAATCAAAAGGATAAATCGTTTACGCGTTAGTGTTGATCATCGCGGGGTCTTTCAAGTGGTTGTTTTGTTACTTCTTGGGTGCGACTATGAAATAGGAGTTTTGGTTTGGACTCTATACATACTCTCCATCAAGAACTTAGAAGATTTGAAAGGCTTGAAGGGTATGATTCCTATCTTTCTATGGTTATATTTAGTTGCATTTGGTTTCGTTGAATATGGATCTAATATTGGATTACGGGATTGCTTTTTATATTGATTTTGATGTCCTTTATGGCTTTTTATATACCCATAACCCAACAATAAAGGGATTCCAACAATATAAGGGGGTCAATTACAATGAAATATTATTTATGGTTGTGAAGATGACCACAATCAGAATGGTCCTTGGTATTGTCGCTACAAAATATTTGCATCTACAGTAGATTAACATAAAGAGAGCTATCTTACATGATGATCTTGAAGAAGATATCTACATGCCAAAACCCGTAGGTTTCTGATTTTTCAGAAAGAAAAACTAGTGTGAAAATTGAAGAAAATTATGTATGGACTGAAGCAAGATCCACAACAGTGGTACTTGAAGTTTGATGACTTCAGGATGATGAATAGGTACTAAAGATGTGATAGTGATCATTGTTGATGGATTATTAAGTCCAAGGCATCTTGCTTTATGTTTGTTATGACAAATGGTATATATAGGAGATCAACAAGCTTAAAAAGCAGTTATCCAGAAAATTAGAGATGAAGGACTTAGGGGTTGTAAAGGAAAGGCTTGAAATGAGAATAGTCATAAATAGAACTTCATGAACACTAAACTTTCACAAGAGAAGTACATTCCAAAGGTTTTAGAGACGTTTAATATGGAAGATGCTAATGTGTAATGACCCTTAGGAGTCACTTAAAACTCTGGAATAGTAAATCCTCGAAGACCAAGTAAGGCAAAGAAGATACATTGAAGGTCCATTACGCACCCACATCTGGTGTATCTCGATGTACGCAATGGTGTGAACCAGGCTAGATATTTCTCATGGCGTAGTGATAGGTTTTCTATATAGTTACTTAGACTAACAATAGCAGTGGAAACATACAAATTAATCTAAGGCAAGCAAACAAGTAAAACCTACAAGGATATTTAACCTAAATAATAAGAAAAACTACAAGAGGGATCAAGAACACTAACCTTTAGCAAAACCAATTTGCTTAAAGAGTGATGAAGATCTCGAAATAATCCAAGCAAAGGAAGATGATAACCAAAGTAGATTACATCTAATGGTTTACATCCAATAAGTTCAAATTATTAGATATTAATAATATTGTCCACTAAAACAATAGATATTGACTAAGGAATTAACCAAAAGAGAAGAGAAAACTCTTAGTCTGTCAAGCAAAGAAGAGTAGGATGATTTTATGAGGTGCCAGGGAGGGGTATTTAGAGTTTCTGGTTACTTGGAAAGAAAGTTGATTTGAATTGGTAACTAGATAAAGTTAATAATTAAATAATCCAGTTTATCTAAATTTAAATCTCCTTCCCATAATAGCATGGGAAGAAAATCCCAAGGCTTATCCCTTGATGATTTTCGCCCCTCATCATATGGGATCCAGAACCTTCCATTATTCAACTATTGAATAATTAACATTTAGTCCCTGCACTTTTAAGCAGTACAAATTAAATCCCAATTAATTCTAAACTAGTTTCTAATTAATTTATCATCACATGAATAGTAAATAAAGTATTTTTATCTCTCTCATAGCATTCTAATACTATATGTATCATTGAGGGAAACCTAAAAAGGACCCTACTATTAATGTAAAGTCATACCAATTAGTTATGACATTGGATACTATTACAACAGTCTTCCACTTGGAAAAGTCATCAACTACTATAGGTCACAAGGCTCCCATTTAATTAGCAAAGTGTGCCTCCTTAGCAACTACCAAACTCTAATCATATTCTTAGAGACAACCCTTAGATAAGTGATCAACTATTCTTTCATTCTACAAGATACCATATGATCCTGAGGCATGGATGTGAATAAATCTCATGGTCCAAGATTATGTTTCCTAATTTTGGATAGATGATGACCTTATTAGACTATAGGATTGAACATATCAAGCTAGTCCAGGCTGGGCCCAACACTATAATGTCAACATCAAATCACCAAGGGGCCCAAGATATCGTTTTTCCTATTAAGGTAAAAGGAGCAAATAAACTTTGACTACATAATTACAACTGACTCATCATGTCATACATGGACATATATTTTATAACATCTAGTTACAATTGCTTTTATGTAATACCAATGCACAACATAATTGTAAATTATAACTTATACATATGTGCTTAAAGAATAGAAGATATTATCATCTTAGAAATACTTGTGATTTTATCCATGAAGTAATTTCTCTAAGTACGGGTTTTCCAATACCTAAATCTCCATTTAAGTACTCATGAGTGTTAGTCGCATCTCCATGATATGTCTAATCTCCACTAGCCATCAACTAATACTCCATGACAGTCTTTAATCACTACTTACTCCTAAGAGTGTGACTGATTGTGGAGGTTTGAGTAACTTAATGCTCGGGAAGTGGATTATAAACATGAAAAACTGAAACACGATAATAAACAATCGCATATGGTAGTTCACTAGCATATAAATCAATCACTACTATCTATCACCAAAATAAATTACAATTTATTATTGTTATAATTGTTTCTAATATCAGCTAATTACTAAAACTAACATCAGCTCTCATGCCTATTCTCTTAGCATTTTTAAAGTGCTTGATCTTACACAACGCCTTTATGAAAGGATCATCGGACTGTCTTCTGATGATAATCTATTCACCATGATGTCTCCCTCTTCCACCCTATGTTTGATGTTATGGTATTTCCTGAGTATGTACCTTGATTTCCCATGATCCTTAGGTTATTTAGCCAAGTTTACTTCACTCCGAGATCACCAATGAAATTCTTTAACCATGTTGCTTCCTTTGCGACTTTACTAGCTACAATATACTTAGACTTACAGATAGATTTTGACATTGTCTTCTGCTTGGAACTCTTCCAGGTTACCGTATCACCATTCAACAAGAATACCCAACCGGATTGTGAACAACTGTCATCTCTATCTATTTGGAAACTAACGTCACCATACCCACTCACTCTGAGTTCATCTTTGCCACCGGAAAACAAGAACATATATTTTGTTTCTCTTAAATACTTAAGAATATTCTTTACTGTTTTCCAATGACTTCCGCTAGGGTTGTCCTAATATTGACTCGTCATGCTCAAAGCATATGAGACATCAGGCCAAGTACACGTCATAGCATACATGATTGATCATATAGCCGAAGTGTATGGGACTCGACTCATTTTGTCCATTTCACCACTACTACTAGGACATTGAGTCTTACTTAATTTCAAAGTATAGTACATTGGCAGTTCCCCTTTCCTGGAATTTTCCATATTCAACCTCTTCAATATCTCATCTATGTATGTAATCTAGCTAAGTCCTAATAGATGTTTTGATTTATCTCTATAGACTCTTATCCTAAGTATATATGTTGCCTCTCCTAGATCCTTCATAGCGAAACATTTCTCAAGCCAAGATTTCACTTTGCAAAGTTGAGATATAATTTCCTATATGTAGTATGTCATCCACATACAACACTACAAAGACTACAACACTCCCACTAGCTTTGACATACGAGCATGACTCGTCTTCACTTCTAGAAAATCCAAACCATTTGACGTTTTAATGAAAGAAAGTATTCCAGCTACGAGATGCTTGTTTAAGTCCATATATTGACTTTTCAGGCTTTCAAAACTTATTAGGATACTTGGCATGGTCAAAACCCTCTGGTTGTGTCATATACACATCCTTTGTTAATTTTCCATTAAGGAAAGCGGTTTTAACATCCATTTCGCATAACTCATAATCATAGAAGGCAGTAATGGCAAGCATTATCCTAATGGACTTGATCTTAGCAACTAGTGAGAAGGTTTCATCACAATCAATCCCTTGGGTTTAAGTATATCCCTTCCCCACCAACATGGCTTTGAATGTGTATACATTCCCATCCACGTTTGTCTTCTTCTCGAAGATCCACTTACAACCCACCGTCTTTATGTCGAGTGTGTGATCAACCAAATTTTAAACTTGGTTATCATACCTTTATTGAATCTCACAATCCATTTTCTCTATCAATTGGGCAGTCTCAGGCGCTGCCATCGATTCCTTGTAGTTAGTTGGCTCATCCAAATTTACAAGTGTTTTATCACTAGTAAACGTGTCCTCATCCAAAGTAATATGAAAACAAATCAGGACGCATACTAACTCTACTAGATTTGAAAAGAGGTAATGAATTGTCAACTGGTTCAACATGTGTCTCAATCTTAGGTTGTAATGTCAACAAAAGTTTCATCATTGGTTGACTCTTGAATTTCTTTAAGATCAATTGTACTCCCACTGTCCTATTTGGATATAAGTTCTCTTTCTCGAAAGACTCCTCTTCGAGCTACAAAGACCATATTTTCTTTGGGTCTATAGAATGAGTAACCAAACAAAATTTCATGGATACCCAATGAATAGACACTTCTTGAATCTGGCTTCAAGTTTATCTTAGGTCTCGTGCCTAACGAGAACCTTACAACCCCATACTTTAATATGTGAGAGTGAAGGAGGTTTGACACTCCATATTTCATGAGGTGTCTTGGAAAGCTTCTTCGTTACAACAAGGTTTAAGAAATGGGTGACTGTCTCTAAGACATACCCCTAGAAAGTTGGGAAAGAAGCTCGACTCATCACGGAACGAACCATGTCTAATAAAGTTTGATTTGTCCTCTCAGCAACACCATTAAGTTGTGGTGTTCTAGGAGTAGTCGATTATGAAACTATTCCACATTCCTTTAGATAGTCGTTGAAGTTAATACTAAGATATTCTCCTCCCTTATCAGATCGAAGCATCTTTATATTCTTGTCTAATTGATTATGTACTTCATGTTTAAACTTTTTGAACTTTTCAAAAGTTTCTGACTTATGTTTAATCAAATAAAAACCATATCTATTGTAATCATTAGTAAATGTCACGTAGTAGCGGTTTACGTCCCTTGTGGCAGATCAGAAGGATCCACACACATCGGTGTAAATTATGTCCAACAATCCTTCACCTCTTTCACATGTCCCTGTAAATGGTGCTTTTGTCATATTTCCTAATAAACAAGACTCACATTCATCATTTGATTTTAAGTCAAATGATTCCAAGACTCCATCCTTTTGGAGTTGGGCGATGTGTTTCTTTTTTATATGCCCAAGACAACAACGCCATAAGAACGCCTTTTTTAACATATTAGAAGAATCAATATTCAATAGATTTTTAGGTATATTATTCACACACACAAAATTTTTATACACACCATCACAAAGATAAACTTTGAATATAAAGAACCATGTTTATAAACTAAAATATTTCCATCAATGTCATCAAATGAATAACAAAAACCTTTTTTAAACACTGCATGGAATGAAATTATGTTTCTATTCATCTTAGAATAATAACAGTAATTTATTAAATCTATTCTAACTCCACTATAAACTAAGAGCTAATAAATCCTAATCCTTATGACATGTGTAGTGCGTCTATATCCCCATGATCATATTCAGCCCCCCATTTCTGAGCCTCTCACTTTCCTTTAGTCCATGAATATCATAACAAATGTGAAAACCACATCCGGTATCAAGGACCCATGAATTTAAAGTTGTAGTGTTATAGATTTCGACCATGTACATACAAGAGGAGGAGCCAGACACCTTGGCTTTAGCATTCTTTATCTCTTGCAGGTACTTTGGGTAGTTTCTCTTCGAATGGCCATTTTGGTTATAGTGAAATCAGGTAGCCTCTTTCAGATCATTAACAGGTAGAATATCATACTTGGCCTTTCCCTTTGACCCTTCACTAGACTCTCCATCAGGGAGTTTTCCCTTTTGACTTAGGTTAGGAATAAGTCTTTCTTTTCTTTCCCATACCATATTAAATGGACAGGACAGGAGCAATTGAGGTAGAAGAGCCATGAGACTTTCTGTTAGGTCATAAATTGTGGTTTATACTTTGCTTTTCCTAAGCTATTAGAGTTCTCGGTCTAGGACCGAATACACCATGTTTTGGTGTTGTTTGGACCGAAATCACATGTGATTTCGGTTGGGCTTAATGTTGTTTTGTTTGGGTTTTGGGTTGGGCCTTGGTTATTAGGTCTAGGTATATATAGTGTTATTTAAGCCTTGTAATGTGTGAGAGACATTTTTGTGGTGGCCAACAAGCCAAGAACGAGATCTAGAGAGAAACAAGAGAGAACCGTGTGTAATCAAGAATCTTATGTACCAGACTATCTTGAATATAGTGTGCATTGAAGGTTAATCATCGTGTTCTTATTCCATATTATATCTTGCATCATTCTCTTCATTGGGATTGTGCACCATCATAATGAAATCTGATTGATACATAGCGATTTTGGGACTTACAATTGGTATCAGAGCAAGGATTGGTAGCAATCGGGTTATTGCAAAATATTAAGAGTTTTCCTTGGAGTTTCTTGGTGTTTTTAATTTATTTTTTGACAAAATATTGGCCATTGTTCTTCGTGTTCTTCATATTTTCGACTCTTTGATCGAGTTTGGCATTAAAGATTTGAAAATCTCATGTTTTTGGCAAGTTTTGGGTGTTTTTGGTCAAGATTTTGTGAGATCTCAGCGGCTGCTTCGGTCTTCGATCAAACCCTAGAAGATCTCGACGGCCAGCATCGTTCTCGGTTACGGCAAGGGTTCTCGGTCCGCAACCTCGTTCTCGGTCTGAAGCTTCGAAGGTTCTCGGTTCGGACTTCTCGGCCTCGCTTCTTGGTCAGACTTCTCGGTTTTCAAGATCTTGGTCAGGAAGCCTCGCATTTTCGGTGCTATTCTCAGATTTTTCAAGATTTCGGTCAAGAGGCCTCGCATTCTCGGTCTAAAACTTAGTTTTTGGTCCAAAAGCCACGTTTTCGATCAAATAACCTCGTTTTCGGTCCTATAGCTTCATATTTGGTCAAAAAGCCATGTATTCGGTCAAATACCCTCGTTTTCGGTCTAGAAACTTTTGTTCTCGGTTAAGGTTATTTTTTCTTTTGGACAAAAAGTTTGACTTTCAAGTTTGACTTTCAAGTTTAACTTTCTAGTTTGACTTTCAAGTTTGACTCTCAAGTTTGACTTTCAAGTTTGACTTTCAAGTTTGACCTTCAAGTTTGACTTTCAAGTTTGACTTTCGAGGATTCAAGTTAAAGGGTTATTCTGGTTTTTGGTCAAAAACAAATTACTAAATCATATTCATTTTGGTAAATTATGAGTTCTTACAACAACACAAAAGAGGTAAGTGAAACCTCATGTTCTCAATCATGTGAAGCTAAAATTAAACATTATCGCGATCAACATGAGTTATTAATCAGGGACATAGAGGACCTTAAATATGAACAATATACTCTCAGAAAGGCCCAAAAATCCTTGAAAGAAAATTTTGAGGCCTAAACCAAAGATCAAAAAAGAATTAGGGAAGAATACAACACTAAATGGGAACACTACGATTATGCTAAAAAGGAGATTGCAAAGTTAAAAGTCGAACTTGATGCATTAAAAGCTAAATATAAAGATGCTAAATTTAACTTTAAGAAATTTGACTTGTCAAGTGAGGTAGTTGTGTCCATGATAGAAAAATAGTTAAAATTTAAAGATAATCAGAATAAGGGTCTAGGGTATCACAGTGTTCCACCTCCCTTCAATGATAACTATACCCCGCCCCTTGAAAACAATGAGGTAGAGATACCTGCTCAGTATAGCCAGCCCCCTGTACCAGCTTTAGTTAAGACTGAGCAATCCGGTCCAACAGAGAATATTAAGGTGAGCGATAATAATGCTTCTACTTCATATGCAGGTAAAGTATTGGAAGATGAGAACAAGGAGAAAAAAAATAATTCTAGTTCTGTTAATTCTGTTGATTGTCTAACCAATGTGTCTTTGAACTCTGAATCTGTTGCTTCTAATTCTGTTACTTCTAACAAACCTGCTGTTGGTAAATACAGGCCACCAAAACAAGCGAAACAGACTGCTTGTTGTAAGTGTGCTTGTGGGAACAATCAGAGACATGGCATGGGCACGTTACCAGGGACAGGCAGAAATAACTTCTACGTGAAGAAACAGACATGTTTCCACTGTGGAACACCTGGACACATTGCCAGAAATTGTCCAAATCGTTCATATATTCCCTACTATGAACAAGGTTGGCAGAACGCGCCTAGAGGGAGATCCTCCAAAAGAAACCCTTCGAGGTCGCGTTCACAATGGTAACTGGAATGCTAAGAAGGGCAAGAATCAAACTCCCAAGGACAAGAAGGGATTGTTGGACAAGATGCCAAATTCAAGAGATGGTTTAGTTAAACAATGATCGGTTAGCTCAAAGTCATCTCGGCGGTTGGTTTCAAGTTCTAAAATGAGTGCTGAGGCATCCATCCGATCAAATAAGAAATGGGTTAAACCAGACTACAAATGGGTACCAAAAGTTCACACTCCTAAATCATCTATTGATTCTAACATTTCTTCATCTTCTGTGTGTGATAAACAGGATATGTCATGGGAAAGAGTACCGTGTGTAGATAGTGATGGTCAACCCAGCTTCAAAATGGACTGGGTTCCAAAAAGCAACTAATCATGCCACTGTGTGTCGGAGCAACGGTGGAGGAATATCATCAGACTTTGGTTTGTTGATAGTGGCTGTTCCAAGCACATGACATGAGACATCTCTCAACTGCACGACATTCAGAACTTTAATTGAGAGTATGTGTTCTTTGCGGGAAGGAAGAAAGGAAAGGATCACAAATGGGGATCGTACTTAAAGATGTGAATAATTTTTGAACTTGTTAAATTCGTTCCTGAGTTGAAACACAGTTAAGGCTGAACACGCTGCTGCATCTGTGTGCTGTTCTCAGGTCATCCAGATGCATCTTCATTTGCTAAATTACGGTTTGAGTTCTCTCGAATCTCCTAATTTTTCTTAAAATGATTCGTTTCAAAGACTAATTCTTTATTTTTGTGTGTTTGTTTAAATTTGCGTATTTATGTTATTTCTTTTCTTCCCATGCACAAATTAAGGGGGAGAAATAAAAAAATAAAAAAAAAATAATAGTAATAATATAATAAAGCAACATAAAAATTATAAAATTAAATTTCCAAAAATATGTCTTCTTTCGAAAGTATTTTTGGGAAGTGATATGAAGTTTAGTGTTAAAGGGCAATTTGAAATTCGTGTAATGCACTGAAACTAAATTGTTTAGACTCTGTATTCAATGTGCTGGTAGGCACGAAGGATTCAAAAGGACTAGACATTGTTGACAATGAAAGGACTTGACAGTGTTAACTCATCTGGACTTAGATAGTTACATTCGGACTCACCATACGACGCTTGGATAGATTGAGCGGTGAGATAAACAAGGGAGCCTACGAGATATATTAAAGTTACCTACCATCTAGAACTGTGGCTCAACACTTCTTCGATGTACAGACTTATGTCCTTAATTCTGGTACTGATAGGGTGACTGGGGTGTTTTGATAAAATGGGTCGGTGTGAAATTGTTTTTCTTTCTTATCCTCTATGTCAGTCATATGTTGCCCCATGTGCGTGATTGGAAGAAATCAGACATCGGACGCAATATATGCATCTCTATTTCTATGCATCTCTCTCTTTATGCATCTTTCTATCTATCTATGTCAGTCATATGTTGTCCCATATGCGTGATTGGAAGATCCGACCTGGGACACAACATATGCATCTTTCTATCTCTCTAACCCTCTATCTATGTTAGTCATATGTTGTCCCTCTGCGTGATTGGAAGAGATCCGACCTGGGATACAACATATGCATCTCTTTATCTATCTTCTCTTTCAAATAATTGAATACTCACATAAAGTAAAGAGCTCTTTGGAATTCCTTGATTGTTAGGGTATGTAAATGGGGAACACGTTCTAATGAGCTTAAAATTGAATTGGTTCATGATTAAAGCTTGTCTGTAGATCTCACTGCTGAATTTAAGTGGACAACAATATCCTTGGTCGTCGTCAGCAAAATGGTCTATTTAGGAACATTATTTAGGAATATAATCACAATGTCTTGTCATTTATAATCTGTCCAACTTGTCAATATCTTTTGTGTTTAAGTGGACCACAATATTGGTGATTGACCAGAGCTAAACATGCAGGTGTGTGCTGATAAACGATATTGAATTGCTTGACAACTTTGATCCCAAAAAGTTTTAAATTTAGTTTTTATTTTTGTTTTGTTAAATTTGTTCATATTTTTCCTCTATGCAGAAATTTAGGGGGAGAATTGAAAAACTCAAACAAAAATCATAAAATTTAAAAAATCCAAAAATATGTTTATTTATGTTTTATTTTCTTTTTAGAAAACTAAAAATCCAAAAATATTTTATTTTTACTTTTGAGTGTATTTTAATTTTAATTTTATTTCTTAGTTATTTCTATTGTGTGCTAAGTTTATTTTTACTTTTATTTTTTATCTCAAAGTTTCGTTTGTCTTAAAAAGTGAATTCAAAAAGAAGAAGAGACTCAAGAAGACTGTATCGGAAATTTCTGATCAAGGAGAAGAAACTTGGAAAGGAGTTGATGGTCATTACACTTCACTCTATTTTCACAAGGAATTGAAGGATTGAAACTGTACAAATTGTCAGTTAGGCAGTATCTTTCTAAGAAATGTCGTATTTAAGAAATTAAAAGTCTGAAACTGTACAGATGTCATGGCACTAGGGCGATGCACCTCGCAAGGCACAATTATCGTTGAACGTCTCTCCAAGGGCCAAGTTAACTTGCTAACTTCAAAAACTGCATTGAGATCTTTGATCAAGGATATGCAGGGGCTAACATCAAAAAGGCCACGAGTAGTTCTCTGATACTCAACAAATCGCAGTGCGTTCCTCCGTGTTCACATAGATACTGCGAGTAGTCTCCATCTGAGCCAAGGTTGGGTCCTTGAACAACTGTGGTGAGAAGGATATTTATGATTCTGTGATCCACAGGGACTTTTTAGTCATGTTTACTTTAAAGAAACATCTGTGATCGACAAAGAACACTCATTCGAAGGAACAAGAAGTGAAGATTATTTTTCATCATTCAATCTTTCAACTCCAGAAGCAAGGTGAAGCAGTACTTGAAGTTATGTGACAGATTGCATTGAAGCCTCCTCAATCAATTTGCTGCTATCTATGAACTTGCTGAAGTGATCCAGAAGAATTGGTCTCTCTGTAATCATTTTCTCTGAAGTTTTTCAAAGCTGAAAGTGCTGATTTTCAACCTTTACAAGAAGCCTCTACACCCAATGTGCGTTCAAGGTCAAATCTTTGAAGGAAGTCCAACTGTTCAAGATAAAGTCATTCATGTAGAAATTCATATGTTCATCTTGAATTTGTGAATAAATCGAAGATAAAAGCTGAAGTCAAGAACGAAGAGAATATTGAGAAGAAAAGAAAGCTATAAACCAAGGGGGAGATTGTTAGGTCATAAATTGTGGTTTATACTTTGCTTTTCATAAGCTATTAGAGTTCTCGGTCTAGGACCGAATACACCATGTTTTGGTGTTGTTTGGACCGAAATCACATGTGATTTCGGTTGGGCTTAATGTTGTTTTGTTTGGGTTTTGGGCTGGGCCTTGGTTATTAGGTCGAGGTATATATAGTGTTATTTAAGCCTTGTAATGTGTGAGAGACGTTTTTGTGGTGGCCAACAAGCCAAGAACGAGATCTAGAGAGAAACAAGAGAGAACCGTGTGTAATCAAGAATCTTATGTACCAGACTATTTTGAATATAGTGTGCATTGAAGGTTAATCATCGTGTTCTTATTCCATATTATATCTTGCATCATTCACTTGATTGGGATTCCGCATCGTCATAGTGAAATCTGATTGATACATAGCGATTTTGAGACTTACACTTTCTCATGCCCGCCTCATCAGTTTGCAACAAATTGTGGAGTTGTATCAAAGTGGCTAGTATGTTGTTCAAATGATAAGTCAAAATGAAGTGATCATAACAACTCGGCAACGAGTAAAGACCATGTCAATAGTCAAGTCCTTATCGAAGTTCACGCTGAGCTTCTTAAGTCTTTCAATGTGTCTCTACATTTTCTTTATGTGAGCACACACAGACTCTCCTTCCTTTAGCTTGCACACCATTAAGGTTTTGAGGACTTAAAGTGTTTTTTGCCTCGCCTTCTTATGGAACATTTCTGCAAGTTGCAAGTTCATCTCAAACGCCTAAGTATCATCAAAGGTCTTTTGGAGCTCTAGGGACATTTTTGCTATCATGACGCAAAAGACCCTCGTGGCGTCATAAACATGTTGTTTGTAAGTAGCAATTTCTTTGGGAGTGGCAGTATCAAAATCAATCTCGGGAATTTGGTTATCGAGAACATACTCCTTATAAACAAAGATTGTGAAAAAAAAATAATGTAAAATGTTTTTATAGTTTTTTTTATAAAACTTAAAAGGTTGGAAAAGAAGTTAAAAGAAGTTAAAAGAAGTTGTGAAAAAAGTGATAAAAAAAAGTTGTAGAAAAATGTAAAAATTTAGAATTAAAAAAAAACAAATCTATAAAATTTTGTGCAATAAATCTTCAAAAGTTTAGAAAGTTATAAACAATGAATTTGAAAAAATTAATAGTTTTGGGGCAATTTTATGAAAAAAAGAAATCCGAACCAATTTGTAAAATAAATTAGAACTTTGGAAAAAAATATAAATATATAAATGATATATTAAACTTGTAATAACATATCAAAACGTATAAACTTTATGTTCGTTATTTTTTGGGCTATGACTTAACTGGATTAAAAAAATTGTTCACATTTAGGCAATGATGTTTCTATCATGATCAGGAAAGCCTCCTTCAATTGATATGTGATAACAAGTCAATACCTATTGGCTCGAAATTGAAGTCACGAATGAGATACGCGTCCCAAACAATGACACAATCTGAATTATACGCACTAATTTGAGAAAGGACGAACAAAAGTTTCTTGGTTAAAATTATTCAAAAATTAATTTACAAATGATGATCAAATGGGTTATTTATAGTCTAAAAAGCGGTTACAAAAATAAACTACTCACTAAAAGAAAGTGCCTCTAAAAGGCTTATTAGAAGCTAAAATAACGGAGAAAAAGCCGTGACCAGTAGCTAGGAACTCCCACCCCTAGTCCACGTGAGTTATCATGCAACCCCACGTGTCATCGATCCCAAAAGTAACTTTCGTATCCAACAGTAAGCATGCTTCGTTCGGAATCGGATGCACAAGAGTCTGTTGCCTGCCAAAATTGTTTGCATCCAATAGTGTTTCGAAATTCACCATCAATACTCATTTTGGAACCTGAACTCATCTCAGAATTTGAATGCATTTTGGAACCTGAACTCATCTCGGAATTTGAATGTATCTCGAAACCTGAACTCATCTCGGAATTGGGACTTAGTTCGGAACTTGAAGGGTCTTTTGAAGGGTCGTCTTTTTCAATCGTATCAAATATAAACAAAAAAAAATTCTCACATTGTAATATTTATTTATTAATAACTAATTTCACTATTAAATTGAATAACTAATTACATGATATAATATATAATAAAAAGAGCTACTTCTTCGATAGAATATCTTGTTTTCCAAATGATGGTTATGAAATTATATATTATATTGAGAACTTAGATGTATGACTTAGTTTTCAACAAATCTACTATGTAAAGTTTTTGCCAAAGAAGTAATTAGATCTATAACAAAGTAAATGAGAAAAAAATAGATATCTATAGAAAAATACATTTTCATTTTCATTATAGAAAGGAACAATGACTTAAAAATGTAATATATTCTTTAATTTATACATATTCGATTATTGGGTTTTTTTTTCCATATGAACATTTAACTTGTTTTTTATCCACATTCAATTCATATAGTCAGCCACTCTAGGTTAAGTCGGCTTAAATAACTTAATAGGATAATATATTTTTCAGTTTGTACACATTTACTCTTTAATGTTTTTGTACACATTTAGTCCTTATGACCGGTATCCTCAGATTTTGCTGACGACATCTTATATGGGACAATCATTAATGAGGTGTTCTTATACGTGGCTCGTCCTTCACTTATATCAGTAACTTAATTCACAAATCGGTCAAATAATGTTGGTGTCATAGTTTTCTCCAAGCAAAAGATGTCTTTGTCTTCGGTTTCTTCTATCTCCATAACAGACAACAAATTATTTGTCTTGGAAATTCAAATTCGAGTTGGGATGAAGCATCTCGATGTCTGCTATGGATATAGATGAAACTTTTTATCAGTGTATTCTTTTGTCTTGAAAGTACAAATTCTTGTCTATCTTAATTTTTTGTCTTGAAAATGCAATTTCGAGTTAGGATGAAACAATCACAAAAAAACTCGTTGGTTAAATGATAATATTTTGTATATGACTATTGAACTTGTTTTATCTATTAAAAAAGATGATAATATTTTGTGATAAGTAATATTATTATTATTTTTGTTCAAAAAAGGGTAATATTTTATGATATGTAATATTATCTTTTTTTGAACTACTAAATCAAATTCAATGATGAAACATGTATAAAAAAATATTGTTGGTTAAATATAAAGAAAAAAACAAAATTCATTATCTAGTTATTAACCTTTACTTTTTATATAATAAATTGAATTTGTTAGCAATTTATAAACAAATTAAATAATTTATTTTATAAAACCAGTAATAGTCTTAAATTTCCACCGGTAATTATAATTGTATACCGATAACTCCCAATATTCGTCGGTTTTAACTTGGTCGGTCAATTTCAATTAAATTTTTGCACATGCCTACCGTATAGAACTCTATATGCACTTACTAAAGCCTATATAAATGATTGAAATGGATGTATTTATTCTGGATTCATTGTTTATGACCACTTCGATATCGGCGTCTTGAGTTTACACTCAATCGATAATGTGCTATTGTAATTTTGTATTTTAAGAAATATGTATCATATATTTAAACGTCTGTCATTTGTAAATTGTCAGGGTTAAAACACGTTTTTGAAACCAAGCACTTTAAATTAGTCTGTTTTTTTATTTCGCTAATGTTCACAAATCTAAGTTTTACTATTGTAGTGGATGCATATTATATTACGACTTACGAGCTTATTTACACTATCTCATCAAGAAATTAGCCACACAGCCCGATGATATTTCAAGTTTTGTACGTTTAGTGCTTGACAACTTATTACCTTCTTTGAATACTTATAATGTTACAAATTGGGGTGTTAGCTTGACAAATTATTACACATTAAGGTTTTAGTTGGGAAATATGTCTAATCTATTTAAAATTACAATTTAGTAAATTAATAAATAATCTAAAAATTGATATTAAAAACAAAAAATAAATAAATAAATAATAAAAGTTATTCGGTTTTTTTTGGACTATTCGGTTTTTATTTTATAAACCGAAACCAATTTAAAATCCAAAATATTAATTCGATTTGTTAAAAACTCATCCAAAAATCTGAATATTCGAACCAAATTATCCAATTCGAAAATTCAGTTTTATCGGAATAATGAGTAACATTGACTACGAATAGATATATTCAATATTTCTTACCTTACTACTCTATTATTATGGAGTAAATTACCTAAGATGTGTGTAAGGTAGTTGGACATAAAGATTTTTCAGTTCATGTGGATATAATTGTGTACATACATGAATGTGAAATTGTTTACATCAACTTTAAATGAGTTGTGAATTTATGTTCATTTATAAATTTCCGGTAGATATTGGTTAAAAGTTATAACACATAAATTCAAAAAATTAAAGGTCACATTATCCTACTAGTTGTTTTATATCCTAGTTATTTAATACTGCAAAACATTTAGATAATGGCTTGTAAAATATTTTAACCAAGGGAGAATTAATAAAATATTTTTAAAAGATGTTATTTTGTAGATACAAATGCCTCCGGTTTTAACAAACTATCAATTACTAGTGTCAGAAAATTTTACAAATGATATAGTATAGGTTCAACATCAAACTTTTAACTTTTAATAAAAAGAAAAATTTTAAGTAGCATTTGGTATAAGTCCAAGGTGGAACTGGACTGGACGGAAATGAAGAGGACTATAATTGATTAAACTACAGACAACTTCTATATTTGGTGTCATTAGAACTCGACAAACAAATTATGGTAAAATTACTAAATTATCCTTGAGAATTAACATGTGATAATTATAAAAATTCCATATAATATTTAAAATTTAACATATATATATATATATATATATATATATATATATATATATATATATAGTGGCGGAGCCAGGGCTAAAGTAAGGGGTAGCACAAAAAAATTTGTGTAATATACAATAAGAAAAACATAAAAACCGCAAATTCATTAGACATAAAGTTCAACTTCCATAACAAAGTTACGTTTTAAAGTTCACATCTTTGCTCTTTCATTTTTCGAAAGCGAGTAATTACGTTTTCAACCTTAACATTCTCAGGTGCTTCCTTTTCTACACTACAAATCATTCATAAAATCGTCACCTATTCTATTATGCAAATCGGTCTTCAACAACTTCATTATAGAAAAACATCGTTCAACGGTTGCGGTTGCGGCAAGCAAAACCAAAGTTAGTTTTAATAATCTATAAACCAAAGGAAATGTAACACCCAGAATCAGAAAGACCAAGAAAAGAAAAGAAAGGCTCTGAGTCAAGAGTCAACTCGTCGAGTCCAGGGAGGAACTCGACGAGTCGAAGCGGGATCCGGGGTTTAGAGTAAGTGACCGACTCGGCGAGTCGTCTAGTGGACTCGGCGAGTCTGGTCTGGGCGAGAAAAACCCTAATCCCGGGGGTTGTGCCCTATTTAAAGAACATTATATCCCTTCCTCCAGCCTCTTTACTCCCCTTTTGAGATCCAGAAACCCTAAATCGTGAGTGAGAGCCCTTGGAAGCAATTTAGAGCCTAGATAAGTGATTTTGGTGGAAAGGGGCTTGAAGATCAAGAGGCTTGCTGCAAAGGAGCGGTGTAGATCCGGGATCTACTTCAGTTGGAGCATATATTGGAGGTAATAAGTTGTTGCTTTGGCTTTATTGCAAATAGATCTATCTTATGTTTGAGATTTGGGGCATTTTGGACATGATTGAGATCTATGTCGAGTTAGAGGCCTAGATCTGAGGTTGCTACCTCAGATCTAGACTTGTGATGGTCCAGAAGGTCATAAAGTTTATGTCAATAAGTTATTGGTGAAGCCCCTTGCCTTAAACCCTAGACCTAGAGTGTTTTGGGCCTTTAGCTCCTTGGTTTCACGTAAAGTTTGCAACTTTACGTGAGGGATAGACTGTAGAAGAGTGGATCTATGGATTGGAGCCCCTACATGGCTCGAAAAGCCACTGTATGGATTGAGAACTGGAGAGACTCGGCGAGTCACATGGGTGTACTCGACGAGTTGTATGAATATGTGCATGGGCTCGGCGAGTTAGAAGAACAACTCGGCGAGTCTGTTGAAGATTGCCTAGGACTCGGCGAGTCTGTTCTTGGACTCGACGAGTCAGGTCGCAGAACCCCCAACCTCTTCTGGTTAAGACGCAGATCAGTGAGTTGAGCGGTGACTCGGTGAGTTGGACAGGATGGGACTCAGAGATCGTTGAACTTGACGAGTCCTGGGGTGACTCGGCGAGTTGGATCGTATTTTGAGAGCTTCTGAGTTTAAGGACTCGGCGAGTCTTCGGGTTGACTCGGCGAGTCGAGTCAACTGGAAGGTCGACTTTGACCAGGACTTTGACCTTAACCAGAGTTGACTTAGTTTGACTTCTAGAGTTCACTTTTGGAACTAAGTGTTTTATTGATATTAGTAGCTCGGGGACCTAGCTGAGCAGCGGTTCAGAGAGTGGTCGGACAGCAGCCAGAGGGTTATCAGCAAAGTCAGCAGTGCGAGGTGAGTCTCCTCACTGTTTTTATGGGTCTACGGCCACAATGCCGACCCATTTAGTTTATGTATGGTAGGAAGACCCGGGGGTTAGCCCTAGGCATTATGCATGAAAGACCAGGAGGAGGCTCCTGGCACACAGTATGTTATTATGTATGGTAGGAAGACCCGGGGGTTAGCCCTAGGCAACATGTATGAAAGACCAGGAGGTGGCTCCTAGCACACTGTATACTATTATGAATGAAAGACCATGAGGTGGCTCCTGGCACACTGTATGCTGAGTAGCCTAGTAGAGTAGTATGTATAGTTGTCTTTGTGATGCTTGCATGGAAGACCAGGGGGTGGCCCTTGGCACTTGTCTATAAGACCCAGGGAGTGGCCCCAGGCTTGACAAGAAAGACCACGTGCGGCCCGTGGCAATACAGCAAGACTATGTTTGGCACATAGCACTTTACTTGATTATGGATATGTTTGTTATGTATGGCGCATGATTACGTATGGTATGTATGGATCAGTTGGTTTGTATGGTATGTGGTATCTGGGGAACTCTCTAAGCTTCATGCTTACGGTTTTTAGTTTTGGTTTCAGGTATTCAGTTTTCAGAAGAGGAGCTCGGAAGGGTTGCAGTGCACACACCATGACAAGTTAGCCTGGGATGTTTACTCTGATAATTAAACAAGTTTTTTGGAAATGAAACTAGGATTTGTCATATAAACCCTTTTAGTATGTTTGAATGACTTAATGCTATGAATCAGTAATGTTTTTAAAAGAAATTTTTGGACTCAAAATCCGGGATGTTACAAGTTGGTATCAGAGCCTTGGTTTGAGGGATTCGGGTACACTCTCGGGTGTGTCTGAACTCAAACTGAGGAAGTGGTATAAAAATTTCAAAAGGAAAAACCATATTTATAAAAGGATTTTGAGGAAAGAAAAGGGTTTTAGAAAAAGAAAAAGGAACTTTCAAAAGAGAAAAGGGTGTGGTGCATGCAATCAGCCGAGCTCAAGTAAGTTCTCCCCAAATTACCCATACAAGTTTATGTTATGTTATGATTATGAGAATTGCATGCTAGATTAGGGCTAAGGATCTAGGAGGATTCCTTATATGCTTATTGTATGTGCTTGTAGACTTGCATGCTAGTACTGACCAGTCAGTAATAGGATAGCCTGTTTAGGTTATGCCTGATTGTATGAGCCTTTGAAGTGCATGTACAGATTCCTGATTAGAGGATAGAATGATTTGATTGGAATATGATGGTTAGATTTTCCATGGTCTGAATGTTGCTTGCTTTGTGCTTTGTGAGACTCTTAGTAATGTGAGCTAGCTATATTCATGAGGTAGCTAGTTGACATTACTGGGAATCTTTCAGCAGCTGAGGACTGGGTGAGTTCGAGAACCTAGGAAAGCCGAGGATGAGAGTAGTGCTGGGAGCAGTGTTAGTAGTAGTGAAAGGGACTTGGTGAAGTTGAAGCAACCCTTGAGGAAAGTACGGATATATGTGGAAGGTAGTATGTGCCCGTACTACTGGAAGCAGAGGATCCGTACTCGAGTCAAGGAGGGCCGAGATGGAACCAGGAATCTTGGATAATGTGTGAGACCTCTCGAGGTATGTTTTGATCTGGACATTTATGTGTTTATCTACAGTATGGTGACCACGCGACAAGGAGCAGGAGGCTCAGGATCTGGATCAGGATCGGGCTCGGGCGCGGGATCCGAGCAAGTTGATGATGGGTTACGCGAGTTCATCGCGTCTGAGATTACGAGAGGCATCCTTGAGGCGACCCCGGTCATTTTCGGGTCGATCAAGGAGGGGATCATTGAGCTGATGGAGGATCGCCTCCGAGCTTTCAGGAGTGATTTGGCGTGTGGCCAGATGAGTACGCGCACACTGTCCTTCAAGGACTTCAGAAGGAGTGGTGCGCCGGATTTTCACGAGGTGAAGGACCCCATTGCTGCCAGGAGATGGATCGCAGACATTGAGTCTGCTTAGTTGACGAGCTTCTGCCCGGAGGGGTCGAAGGTCCGCTTTGCGGCGGGATGTTTGAGAGACAGAGCTAGAGATTGGTGGGAGTCGGTTGGTGACTCATTGGGAGCCTCGGTCGTCGAGGCTATGACCTGGTCAGACTTTGTGACCAGGTTTAGGGCGGAGTTTGAACCGACGGTGGAGCTTCAGCAGCTGGCCAGAGAGTTCCTAGACATGAGGCAGACGATGGAGTCGGTGGCGGAGATTACCGCCAAGTTTCGGGAGAGGGCCTTATTGGTGCCTCAATATGCAGGGGATGATGAGATGCAGAGGACCCGCTATCATGACATGTTGAGAGCTGATATTCGGGAGCATGTCAGCTTCTCGGCATGCCCGACCCTGGACTCTATGATTGCCAGGGCGCGGGAAAGGGAGATTGATTTGGAGCACATTGCGAAGAGGAGGTCGGATCAGACGTATACTTTGGAGGGTCCCGGGAAGAGACCCAAGACTTCAGATCAGCGATTAGTAGGTTGGCAGGTCCGAAGTCAGTGCAGCACGTGCGGGAAACCACACGAGGGAGTTTGTCGTTCCAGGGGTTCAGGCTGCTACAAGTGTGGCAGTGATGGTCACGTCAGCAGGGACTGCCCACAGGGGGAAAGCCCATTATGTTTTCACTGCAATCAGGTGGGACACAAGAAGGCCGACTGCCCGACGGTGACGGGAGGAGCAGGGAGTGCGTCTGCCCCGACAACTTCGAGGATTACGGATGGGTGAGAGGGTAGGGCCTTGTAGTGACAGATGAGGGAGATCTGGATTACAACAGGGAATGTTGCAGGTACGTATCTATGGCTATTTTTCGATTCTATATGTATTAGGGTTGTTCTTACCCTGGACTCAGGTAATAGTATGTATGAGTTGTCTCTCTGCTTGTATTCGGATTGTACTTTCAGAATTGTCATATGCCAATTGCATACCGGGAACTATTAGTAGCTAGTGTAGGGTCATCCCTCACTTCGGGTTCGAAGTGTCCAGTATTATCTCGATTATAACCAAAGCGGTTCAGGAGCGTTGCGTGGAGGTTGGTGGACAGAGTCCATGGAGTAGCCCTCCACCATCATTAGGGTTTGGTGGTTCTAGTCTTGGTACTTGGGATAGCTTTTGGAAGCATCAAGGGAAGTGGTCTATCACTGATGGGGTTACCCTGAGCATTAGTCATTCAGACCTTAAGGGCATTAGTTGGAGCTCAGGGGATTATCAGTATCGGGGATGCAGGAGGTGTTCATCTAGTATTCGGTAATTGTACGGTATTTGGAACAGACTAGTGATGGATCGCTAGCGACATCAAGGCGATGGTAGTTATCATGCCTTTTGTGCAAGGGAGGAAGGAATGGAAATCGTCGGGTTTTCGCGTGCAGGAAAGACTTAGCTGAAGTTAAGTGGGGGAGAAACAATCATGTTATGGGAGCAGAAGCGGTTTTGAAAGTAGGATAAGTTTCGCTCTCCTGTCAGGAAGAAAGACGGCCCAGGTGGCTATATGAATTGAGGACAGTGTGAATTGGAAGTTTGGAAAAAAAAACTTGCCAATTGTGAGACCTCATTCTCGAGATGTCTGGTAGCAAATCGCAGAGGAATCGGTTGGGAGTTCCAGTTGGGACATGAGTACCACTTGGGGGTACTAGATTGTGCTTGTATGCTCGGCTATGGGTTAGTCGTAGCATCCACTAGCAGCCAGTCGGTGTGGAAAGGTGTTCTCAGACTACCGGATGGCCGTAGCATTCACCAGTGGTCAGATAGTAAGAAGAGTGTGGTAAGACTGCGGGGCGGTCCGTAGCAATGGTTAACAGATAGCGTCGAAGTATGGTGCGACTGCGGTGTGGCCCGTAGCAATCGTATGTGAGGATAGTTAGACTGCGGTGTGGCCCGTAGCATTAGTTTAGTAAGACTGCGGTGTGGCCCGTAGCAATCGTATGTGAGGGTAGTTAGACTGCGATGTGGCCCGTAACATTAGTTTAGTAAGACTGCGGTGTGGCCCGTAGCATTAGTTTAGTAAGACTGCGGTGTGGCCCGTAGCAATCGTATGTGAGTATAGTTAGGCTGCGGTGTGGCCCGTAGCACTAGGTTAGCAAGATTGCGGGGTGGCCCGTAGCTTTAGTTGGCTGGCAGCGCAGAAGTGTTGTAAGACTATGTGGGTGGCCGTAGCATTCACTAGTTGACAGAGCGAGTATAGTAAGACTACAGGGTGGCCCGTAGCATTCGTCGGTCCCTATTCGCTAGTGCGAATGTATCAGGTGTGTGATTCAGTGGCAGGGTTTTTCAGATAGTTAAGTTCAGGATGGGGCAGCCGCCCGGATGTGAATGGGCCACATTATGGTTGGGTCCGGAAGCCGGTAGGTCATTGGAGACCAAGAGTGGCGTAAGACTGCGGGTAAGCCGTGGCATTCATTAGTAGCTTAGTTTGCGGAGTGTGGGCGGGGGCCCGTATCTCCGAGGTAGCATGAGGGAAACCGGTATTCCGGGTAATGGTAGATCAGTTGGGACCATGGCGGTCTCGGATCATCCGGTAGACGGATGGGAGTCAACAGGACTACAGGCAGGAATGATGGTAAGGGTTTCAGTGTGAAAAGCCGTGAGCTGATTGGATGATGCAAAGCTGCTCATCGCGGGATCAAATGATCTCAGAGTAAAGGATTTGGCTCGGTGACGCCGTTCTCGTCTGAGCCTTAAACGTAGCAGAGAGGGATCTGCTACCCGAAGGATTGTCTGAATTCTCACGATTGGGTGGAGCTTTCAGTATTGGAGCATCGTATGGGGGTTATTCCGTGAGTATTGGTATGATGGCCGGCACTAGGTGTGGCCGGGATTGTGGTTCTAGCAGAGGATCGGTCCTCGAAGGAAATTGGGAAGGTTGTTGCTTGTGGAAAGTGCCTTAGAAAGGCCAGTGACAGTGTAGGGTAAAAGGGTAAACCCCTTGCGAATCAAGGGTAAGTGTATCAGGAGTATCGGTATGATTACCGGTTGGATAAAAGTGTTGTACTCGAGGGTAGTAAGTAACGGGTTATTCTGAAGATGACATCTTCAAGGTTTGGATCGGATGGGCGGAGTGTGTACCTAGTGGTAAAGTGGCGACCAGATGGTAAGGTAGTTGGCCGTGGCAGACTTCGAGGACGAAGTCTGGTTTAAGTGGGGGAGTGTTGTAACACCCAAAATCAGAAAGACCAAGAAAAGAAAAGAAAGGCTCTGAGTCAAGAGTCAACTCGTCGAGTCCTGGGAGGAACTCGACGAGTCGAAGCGGGATCCGGGGCATAGAGTAAGTGACTGACTCGGCGAGTCGGCTAGTGGACTCAACGAGTCTGGTCTGGGCAAGAAAAACCCTAATCCAGGGGGTTGTGCCCTATTTAAAGAACATTACATCCCTTCCCCCAGCCTCTTTACTCCCCTTTTGAGATTCAGAAACCCTAAATCGTGAGTGAGAGCCCTTGGAAGCAATTTAGAGCCTAGATAAGTGATTTTGGTGGAAAGGGGCTTGAAGATCAAGAGGCTTGCTGCAAAGGAGCGGTGTAGATCCGGGATCTACTTCAGTTGGAGCATATATTGGAGGTAATAAGCTGTTGCTTTGGCTTTATTGCAAATAGATCTATCTTATGTTTGAGATTTGGGTCATTTTGGACATGATTGAGATCTATGTCGAGTTAGAGGCCTAGATCTGAGGTTGCTACCTCAGATCTAGACTTGTGATGGTCAAGAAGGTCATAAAGTTTATGTCAATAAGTTATTGGTGAAGCCCCTTGCCTTAAACCCTAGACCTAGAGTGTTTTGGGCCTTTAGCTCCTTGGTTTCACGTAAAGTTTGCAACTTTACGTGGGGGATAGACTGTAGAAGAGTGGATCTATGGATTGGAGCCCCTGCATGGCTCGAAAAGCAACTGTATGGATTGAGAACTGGAGAGACTCGGCGAGTCACATGGGTGTACTCGACGAGTTGTATGAATATGTGCATGGGCTCGGCGAGTTGGAAGAACAACTCGGCGAGTCTGTTGAAGATTGCCTAGGACTCGGCGAGTCTGTTCTTGGACTCGACGAGTCAGGTCGCAGAACCCCCAACCTCTTCTAGTTAAGACGCAGATCAGTGAGTTGAGCGGTGACTCAGTGAGTTGGACAGGATGGGACTCAGAGATCGTTGAACTCGACGAGTCCTGGGGTGACTCGGCGAGTTGGATCGTATTTTGAGAGCTTCTGAGTTTAAGGACTCGGCGAGTCTTCGGGTTGACTCGGCGAGTCGAGTCAACTGGAAGGTTGACTTTGACCAGGACTTTGACCTTAACCATAGTTGACTTAGTTGACTTCTAGAGTTCAGTTTGGAACTAAGTGTTTTATTGATATTAGTAGCTCGGGGAGCTAGCGGAGCAGCGGTTCAGAGAGTGGTCGGACAGCAGCCAGAGGGTTATCAGCAAAGTCAGCAGTGCGAGGTGAGTCTCCTCACTGTTTTTATGGGTCTACGGCCACAATGCCGACCCATTTAGTTTATGTATGGTAGGAAGACCCGGGGGTTAGCCCTAGGCATTATGCATGAAAGACCAGGAGGAGGCTCCTGGCACACAGTATGTTATTATGTATGGTAGGAAGACCCGGGGGTTAGCCCTAGGCAACATGTATGAAAGACCAGGAGGTGGCTCCTAGCACACTGTATACTATTATGAATGAAAGACCAGGAGGTGGCTCCTGGCACACTGTATGCTGAGTAGCCTAGTAGAGTAGTATGTATAGTTGTCTTTGTGATGCTTGCATGGAAGACCAGGGGGTGGCCCTTGGCACTTGTCTGTAAGACCCAGGGAGTGGCCCCAGGCTTGACAAGAAAGACCACGTGCGGCCTGTGGCAATACAGCAAGACTATGTTTGGCACATAGCACTTTACTTGATTATGGATATGTTTGTTATGTATGGCTCATGGTTACGTATGGTATGTATGGATCAGTTGGTTTGTATGGTATGTGGTATCTGGGGAACTCACTAAGCTTCGTGCTTACGGTTTTCAGTTTTGGTTTCAGGTATTCAGTTTTCAGAAGAGGTGCTCGGAAGGGTTGCAGTGCCCACACCATGACAAGTTAGCATGGGATGTTTACTCTGATAATTAAACAAGTGTTTTGGAAATGAAACTAGGATTTGTCATATAAACCCTAATTAAACAAGTGTTTTGGAAATGAAACTAGGATTTGTCATATAAACCCTTTTAGTAGTATGTTTGAATGACTTAATGCTATGAATCAGTAATGTTTTTAAAAGAAATTTTTGGACTCGAAATCCGGGATGTTACAAGTTGGTATCAGAGCCTTGGTTTGAGGGATTCGGGCACACTCTCGGGTGTGTCTGAACTCAAACTGAGGAAGTGGTATAAAAATTTTCAAAAGGAAAAACCATATTTATAAAAGGATTTTGAGGAAAGAAAAGGGTTTTAGAAAAAGAAAAAGGAACTTTGAAAAGAGAAAAGGGTGTGGTGCATGCAATCAGCCGAGCTCAAGTAAGTTCTCCCCAAATTACCCATACAAGTTTATGTTATGTTATGATTATGAGAATTGCATGCTAGATTAGGGCTAAGGATCTAGGAGGATGCCTTATATGCCTATTGTATGTGCTTGTAGACTTGCATGCTAGTACTAACCAGTCAGTAATAGGATAGCCTGTTTAGGTTATGCCTGATTGTATGAGCCTTTGAAGTGCATGTACAGATTCCTGATTAGAGGATAGAATGATTTGATTGGAATATGATGGTCAGATTTTCCATGGTCTGAATGCTGCTTGCTTTGTGCTTTGTGAGACTCTTAGTAATGTGAGCTAGCTATATTCATGAGGTAGCTAGTTGACATTACTGGGAATCTTTCAGCAGCTGAGGACTGGGTGAGTTCGGGAACCTACGAAAGCCTAGGATGAGAGTAGTGCTGGGAGCAGTGTTAGTAGTAGTGAAAGGGACTTGGTGAAGTTGAAGCAACCCTTGAGGAAAGAACGGATAGCTGTGGAAGGTAGTATGGGCTCGTTTCAACAAAAAATAGAAACCTACTATCAAAATATATCAACTATAAACTTGATTTCAAGTTTCAACAACAAATAGCAAACCACAACAAAATATATCAACTATAAACTTGATTTCAAGTTTCAACAAAAAATAGCAACCTACAATCAAAATATATCAACTATAAACTTGATTTCAAGTTTCAACAATAAATAATCACTAATTATTAACCCTAAGTCCGTAATTTAACAAACCTAATTTGTAATTTTTAATTTTTCAACACAATGCCGAAAGTAGAATTTGAATTAACTAACAATATATAATAGGATTGAGTTTTTTTATTTACATACTTGTTTCATTGTGCACTTTGATCACTCACCACTATCCACCGAAGGAGTTCGCCAGAATAAGCCATCGGCAGCAGCAAATCGTGGCAGAAGGCAAGACAGCAGCAGTGCGAGTCGTGTTGCGCAGGGGAGAGCATTCGACGATCATAGGTGACGTTGATTTTGCTTTGTTGAATTGGTTCTTTTGATTTTTTTACAAAATTGGGCTTCTACCTCTTTGTTTTAGTAGTTAATTTTGTTTATTCGATGTGAATTATGAACTTTGTAGGTTTCCATTTTGCAATTTAAAATTTGTGCTCCTATGTTGTGAAATCGAATCACCAGTGAATCTGAGCAAGAAAAAACATTGTTTGATTCAATTTTGTTGAATTCTATTCGGAGAACGGAAGGGATGTGGAGAAGAAGCTTCAAGAGTCTGGTGAATGGATAGTTGAATAAACTGAAGGCCCATCTCTCTCTACTGGTAAATCGATCATCATTTTATTAGCTATGTATAAACTTCGATGTGGTTAATCTTCCTGATTCAAGTGGTTTTACACATTTCAGGGAAGAATATTCTGAAGTTCGTGTTCTTATGGATTCTTCCATTGTGGATCATATTGTTTCTTGTGGCTTCTGGGGTTGTGAAGCTGCCAATAATCTCCCAATTTCTTGATGATCAGCTCATGTGAAATGAAACCATCCAATTTCTCAGGTTTCTTCTTCTCCCAAATCACTTCGATCTTGTGGCATAAGCATTTGATCCATGAACTTATTTTTTTGGCTTTATAGGGACATAATGTGAGTTTTTTTGGTCAAAATGGTCACTATCGCTTGGTGTACCAGCTATTAGAGTTTGAAAAGGACTAAAAGAGCACGTCGTAACCTGCCTTATACCCCCCCCCCATAAATCCAGAAAATAACTTTGAGGACTAAATTGACCAATCATAGAAACTTTGTAGGGAATTTGTGTCATTTCCCCATTAGTAAATGAATACATGCACATCAAAATTATGAAATAGAAACAATTATTGTGTTTCGAAAATGGTGATTGTATTTATAAAAAATAAATTCGAATTTATAGATAGATATAACTGATAAACATATAATGTACTAATAAAATTGGGACTGAAAATCACCTTAGAATTTTATATACACATTTAAATTAATAGGTGTTTTTAAGTGCAACATCCTATTTTCTGTCATTTCTATTTCATGGTAGTAGGCCGGAAGTCGAATGTGTAAAGGCATCGGGCCTTAAGGAGATAAATTTTAGTCCTTATGGACGAAGGTAATGATAGTTAAGAAATTTAACCCTTGAATTGTGTATTGGGCCGAATGGTAGAAAGGGGGAAATCATAGGTCGGGTTATTGCATGAAATATGGATTTTTGTTCGAGAAGTTTTTAGTCCAAGATATCTAGATAATATTTTGGGGCTCTTCAATACCTTTCTGTGGATATAAAGATCGTCGAAATCGGAGTTGGAACGAAGAAGTTACGACCGTTAGAAGTTAGGAAGGTTTTGGGTTTAGCCCAGTAAGTTGGGCGTACAGGGAGTACGATGGGTGTACTAGGCATGGATGATCACAGAGATTCAACCTGGTATGTTGGGCATACCATGAGTACGCTAGGCGTACACGATAAAAACCAAAACCCTAATTTTGAGGTTTTAAGCCTTATTTAAGCTCCTTAACTTCCCCACACCCTTTCCATTCTCATCCTCCACCTCTCCAACGTCCTCCCTTGAAACGTTAACCCTATTTTAAGACTTGTAAGCGAAAGAAGGTGTTTTTAGTGCTTTAGAGTGTTCTTGGTGCATCTTGGAAAAGAAGGAGCTTACTGGAAAGGTGTTGGTTGTATTGGAGCTTGTAGATCCAGACCTTGTTCACCTGGATCTTTCTTCTGGAGGTATAAAGCTTGAATGTTGATGATGCATTTATTAGATCTAGCTAGTTTCGGGTGTTATGAGATTTCGGTCACTTTAGTGCATAAAGTTTAGATCTTGAAAGTTTGTGACCTTGTTATGGATAAAGTTGGAAACTTTATCCATCTAAACATCATATTGATTTAGATATGAAGGTTGGAGACTTGGACTTAATGGATTGAGTTGAGAAAGATGCACTTTTGGTCCCTTTGAGACTTAAAGACAAGATCTTGGTTGTTTGGACCATCCTAATGGATAAATTTGGAAACTTTATCCATTATGGAGCTATTAGGAACCATAAAAATGTGATCTTGGTCCCTCTATCCCTTCCATGAAAGAGTTGTGCGTCTTAATGGATTAATAAGTTAGGGTTTTTAGCTTTTTGGACCTTTCTAGCCATGGAAAGTCATAAAGGTGGGAACTTTATGACTTAAGTCGATGTTTTGAGTCTAGAACTGGGATTTGGACAAAAGGCCTTAATGGATAAAGTGTTTAATGGAGGAGTGAGAACAAGCTGCATATGATGGGTGTACGTTGAGTACGTTGAGCAAACTCAGCAGTGTCACACCCCCGGACCAGAACGGCGGAAACATCTGGAGGCGGGTGACTTCATTGTGCCGTATCATAACAATTGAATATAAATGAAACATAGAGAATCCAAACATCATACATTGAGATAACAAACTTACATTTTTTTACATCGTTTATGTTCTTAAATTACACAAAAGAGACAACATCGAGTACAATTCAAATTACATCAAAATAAGCTTGAATCCGCATCCCACTACCTGCTTATTGATTTCCTAAGAATACAAGTTGTTTGAAAAGCGTCAACATAAAATATGTTGGTGAGTTCATAAGCATTTTGTATAGAAATCTTTGATAGTTAGAAAACCAGAAAATCCCATATTTTCTTATTAAAATAGTTGTAAGTCTTGTTTCCAATCGTGTATAATTACCTGTGTGTCTTTGTTATCGTTTTCGAATTTGTATAAAATTCTCTCCATAAAATCCTATATTTTCTGATGTATAGAATAGTAGTTTTGAAACCCTAAAACTTTGTGTGGCAAAGACTTAGTTTATCATATCCAAACAATAGTTGTTTATAATCGAAAGGTGTGACTTGTGTAATGTTGTAAATAATAATAATAATAGTAATGATAACTGTTATATTCTTAGTGAGTCGTTATAACCATACTAATATGATGGAGTGCATGTTCTGACGTTCTTCAGGCGTCGGTTATGTTTAAGACATTTGTCACCCTAGACTGGCCGGTCTAGCTATAGCGAGCAGCGAAGGTGCGGGGTGTCAACCCCGTATAGATCTATACACAATTTCTCGCTCCCCCTCCAGGAGACTCTGGTTATAACTCTTACAGGACTTTAAGCGTACACTATTATATATATATATATATATATATATATATATATATATATATATATATATATATATATATATAGGTACTGTGAAGATGCGTTTGACTAGAATACTAACAGGTGTTTGTATAAAAACTGTTGTAATCCATTATTTATTACATAAATAACAGCGGTGTACTCGTTGACTAGATATTTCGTTCTCGTTTGTAGAAACATCCCTTTTTAAATCATATTTGTCAAAAGGACTCAATATTCTCGATGATGAAAAAATGGTCCTTTATTTTATAATTTATCAAATAAGACTCATATTTGTCAAAAGGTGGCTCAAAGCTATGTGACTTATTGAAAGTGGTCTATTTCCTCCAAAATACTTGTTTAAGCAGTTTTTGACGTAAATACTTATGTTTTTTTCCATAAAAACTTGCAATTTACTTTTTTTATGTAATATACTAGCTCTTGCTTCTTTGTATAATTTGTGAAATGTGGTTCAAACACTTGAGACTTGCCCAAGATTTTGAGTTCTTGGAGTTTTCATAACCTTAGCACATATAGTTTAGCATACAAGCATAACAAGCAAATAAATCAAGTTTTAATGCAAGGTTTTGACTTGTATTCTCCCCCAAAAACAATAAAAACTCAAAAAATAGGGGTATGAAGCTCACCTTGGTTTAGCTTACTGTGTGATTGGAAGAGGTGTTAAGGAGTTTCCAAGTTCCAACACTTGAAAGGTTTGATAACTCTTTGAACTTTAGAATATCCTAAGAATATGTAAATATAATGGAGTTTTAGGAATAATGTGGAGAATCACTTAGTCAAAGAGGAGGAGATACTTACCAAAAATCTGTGAATTTCTTTGAAGGAATGGAACTTGAAGCTTGAACAAGTTTTAGAGCACACTTTGGAGTTCACAGATTGAAGATATGGGAAGTGGGATATGGAGGAAAGAGTAGTTCACGTTTTCTATAATGGAGGATAAGGGGTGACTTGACACTTGCTTGGAGTACTGGAGGGTAATGTCTATCACTAAGGGTTAATGCATAGATTACTGGGATTTGTATGGGAAATAGGGGATTTACATCACATCATAAAGTCAAACCCTCCTCTCTACCTTAGGATTCCTTTATAAATTTTTTGGATTTTTATTTTATGTAAATATGTTTAAAATAATCAAATTTGGCATAAAATAGGGGTTTAAGAGGTCTAAGTTAGGAAAAATACGAGTTTGGTGGGATTCCCGACGTCAAAATATCTTAAAATAAGGAAAAGGTCTGAAATGGTCTAAAATCCAGAGTCAAATGATGAGTTCTGGAGTCACACCATGAGTTCCGAAGTCCTCCTCAGGTTCCGAAGTCAACTCCCAAATTCCGGAGTCAAGGCCTTAGTTCCGAAGTCAGCTCTTATCCGGAACCACTACCTTTCGAAGCTGCAAACCCTTTCGGAGTGCGCAAGGCATTCCCGAGCAAAGCGGGAGGTTTCGGATCACGAAAATTCCAAAGCGAGATTGTCCAAGCGAAATCTTCCGGAGTATGCGAGTTCCGAAGCCAAAATAGGAGGGAGTTACAGATGCGAATTTGTCCGGATGAGGGGGGGTCCGAAGTCACTTAAGGGGATCCAAAATGAGCTTGTTCTTTCAAGTATTCTCCTTTCGTTTTGAGTTGGTTCTGACTGAGGAAATTTCATAGGAAGGTTTGATATAGATTTAAGGTACATAGAGAGATTTGTGAGAGACTTGAGATTCATAGAGAGATTTGGGAGAGATTTGAGATTCATAGAGAGATTTCGGAGAGATTGAGGGACATATATGCTTTTCATTATAACAATACATGGTTCATTAGGAATCACAATGTAAACTTTTACGTGTTAGTACAAGCCTTACAATAGTTGGTGTTTACATTAGGACAAAATTTCCTAGCTAAAAATGCTAGTTGTGACATCATTCCCCCGTTAAAGGGAATTTCGTCCCGAAATTCTTTTGAAAGATAGGATCATGAACGCGAGAATAAGTGAGGGTACTTCTGCTTCATCTGGTCTCCGCGTTCCCAAGTGAATTCCGGTCCACGCTTAGCGTTCCATCGAACTTTCACAATAGGAATGCGACTCTGTTTCGTGCGTTTTACCTCCTATCCATTATCTCGACCGGTTCTTCAACGAACAGGAGATTCTCATTTATCTCAATATCTTCTAAAGGAATAACAAGGGTTTCATCCGATAAGCACTTTTTCAAATTTGAGACGTGGAACACGGGGTGTACGTTGCTGAGCTCCGAGGGTAGTTGCTGATGGGTTTTGAGCACTAAAACATTCCTATGGTGTACATGCAAACCCTAAAGCTTTGGATCTAGTTTATCTAATGAACATGAAATAATCATCCAAAGCCATAAACCCTAGATCTAGCATGTGATAATCAAATAACATATGAATTAGGGTTTAGATCTTACCTTGATTGTTATGTAGCAATAACAATCTCAATTCCTTCTTGTAATTGGCTTCTAAAAGCTTAGAGTCACAAATGTCACTCCTCTAATGGCTCAGAAACACCAAGAGCAAGAGGATGAAGAAGGAGAAGAGGAGAGGCACTCAAAAACATCTAGAAACCCTAAGGAAACTCTTAGCCACGTTTTTGGTGCCCTAGGGGTCCTTAAATAGTGAGGCTATTAGGGTTATCTAACAAGGAAACCCTAATTTGACTGCTTAGGCCCTAAGCAACCCATTGAATCCTCCTTTAGAGGCCTTGGACGATTTCTAATGGGTTTCCCCATAGAATTCGTCCACTCCTCTAATAAGGAGTCCATTAGCCCAATATTCAACTATCACACAATTGATAGTTCTAGTCCCCTAAGTTTAATTAATCTCTTTTAGCCACAAAATTAATTCTTAATTAATTATTGACTAATATTAACTAAACAATATGATTTCTCCTTTAATATATTATTCTCATAATATATTAATAAAGCATAATTAATCCTCTCTCTCCATAACTCATCCTATCAAGTTGCTTTGGTGAAGGCAACTCAAAAGGACCATGCACCATCGGGTCAAGTACATACCAAAATAGTTATAGACTTAGACACTAATCTAACAGTCTCCTACTTGGATAAGTCTAATAACTATTCTGCGTATGACTTCAGATTCTGATCTGCAATCGTAGCTTTCAAAAGCCGCTGTCAACTCTGATCTTATCAGAAACGCGTCCTTTAGACAATGGATCATATATTCCTCCATTCTAGATATCGTATAGACGTGAGACATGGATTGAAATCATTCTCTCAGTCTATGTGTCTTTTCCCGATTTCTGATTTATGACAACTGACTAATTGAACAAATCAAATCAGTCCTGGCCCGGCCGAGCACTTTCCTTTGTCATCAATAATCATCGAGGGGCCTACAGATATCGCTTTTATCCCACTTTGGGTAAAAGGAACGGATAAACTTCGATTCAATGATCGCTTGTACTTACTCACCGAATCACACACAACAATATGTTTTATAACACCAAGTTACTGGTGCGTTTACATATTATCAATGTGTAACCGACTCACAAGATACAACTCACACATCTCGGTTTCAAGAATATAAGATATTATCGTCTCACCAATCACTCGTGATAAACTCCATGAAGCGATCCAAGTGAGCGTGGGTTTAATCCAATGCTCAAATCATATTCGTAAGCACTCATGAACGTTGTAGCAAACTTTTGCTATGTCTAATACACTTTAGACAATCTACACACCAATTCATGACAATCTTCTTTCATACCTACTCCCAAAGTATGAGCGACTGTGGAACGTTCGAATAATCTTATTATTCAGGAAGTCAAAACATGCAAATTGAAACGCAAGAATAATACTAATCTTATATGGCCCCAAACTTTTGAGTATAAATAAAACACTTTTATTTAATCACCATATTGATTACTCATTATTTGTTGTTTCGGGTAATCAACTTCTTACTTGAATTATAACGACAATTGTCTCATGCTCTTAGCATGCACACTATGTTTACTTATGGTCCTTACTTTGTGAAATAGTATAATTGAATAACATTTTCAATCACACTCATTTCATAATTCCCAATCCTTACCACAAGTGTGAGAATACCAAATTCTTGCCACTTATAGAATATGTTAGATTCTAACATTTTATGCAATGGTCCTTTCGTAATATCACGGCACAAAAGTCACCAAGACTCGGCCAATGAAATTACAAAATGCTCTATTGGAGACTGTTACAAGACAATTCCATAGATGTGAAGTCTCACATTCAAAGTACATTCCTTTGAACATCCTTCCTGCATAAAAGTTTCTAATCTAGACATAAATTTTTAAAGTTCAACTCCCAATATGGAAACATTTCCATATTTTCCATATGACAAATCATTCTAAATAGAATCATATCTATTCATAATAATGTCAATATGTTCCATTCAATACTTTACTTCCAACCGCGCACAAGCGACCAATCCTTGGCGAACCTTAGATTGTTCTTGACAGTTGTTTAACTAATTCAGTCAAATCCGGTTCTAGTCCTTTTTCCCTCTTAATGCCCTAGGCATTTGGAAAATTTAGAACGTCTGAATATTACAACGACATGATACTTTACCAGTCTTTTGCTATAATATTTTTTATTTCTATTTGCCATGTTCTCACAATTCGAACTATGAAGAGGGATGTCGTAATCATATTCGAGTGTGAGAACGCAACAAATATTTCCATATATAGAATTCTCTTACGTTGAATCCTTTCAACATAACATTGATATATCTTTTTGACTAAATTTTATTAAAATTTCTCGATCTATACCTTTAGATTTGAAACGAAGTATAATATTCTCTCCCTTAACTATAGCAAAACAACTTTTCAACCTATGCAACTTTGCAAAGTGAAACTTTTGTTTTCTATAATTAATAATGCTAACTTGCAATAATAATCATGCTCCCACTAACATGATGATTATATCCATACCAGCATAACATTTATGCTCCCACTAGCTTTGACACGTATTCAGAAAACAGTTGGACTTCTAAAAGTCAATACTTATTGACTTTCCAAAGTTCATATTTCCAATGCGATGTGCTTCGATAAGCCTTTATCTAAGCTTCTCAAATTCACACACATTTCCTTAGATAACTCACATGTGTGTCTAAACTAATTCAGAACTTTTATTACTAAGTCCCAAATGTTCAGACTAATTGCCAAATCTCACAATTCGAACTATGAAGAGGGATGCCGTAATCATAATCGAATTTGAGAATGCAATTTACATAATTGCTATCTCCTTAAAATCTCTCTTAGTGAAAGCGTTTCCTCACAATCATTTTCATGAAGGAGAGAAACCTTATGACACTTAGGTAGTGTTTGTTTTTTGTCTGCAGATCTGCATGGCCTCTTCTGTCTGCGTCGCGCAGACATTAGTCTTCGCAGACTGTTTGTTTTTTTGAAGACTGCAGACCTAAAAATGTATGCGCGCCCTCTTCTTGGCGCAGATGTGGACCAGAGTCTTCTAACATCTTCAGACATCTTCTAGCCTAAAAAAACATTTATATCTTTATTTTTTTTTAAGTTTTTTTTTAATTTATATTTTTTCTATCTTTATTAATGATAAACAATTTGAAAAAAAAATTACAAAACTTAAAAAAAAAACGTTCGACGATACAAACATGATATTTTTGACAAATTTATAAATAAAGATTTATTACAATAATAGTCGTTGAAGTTGTTTATATAAATATGAAAAAAAAATCATAATATATTCTTATATTTTTTTGCCAAATTTTGTAAAACATTATTTAATACAGTATCATCAATTTCTCGAGAAAATATTTATGGTACATTTTTAATAGATTTAATTGAAAAAATCGAAGTTTATTTCCATTCATTTATGTATCAAATTCTTTGATCACTAATTATAATGTTTAGTTATAACTTACAACCAAAGTTGTTGGTTTTTATCAAATATATACGTTAATTCATACCATTTTTATTTTTATTTTTTATACAATAATACATAAAAGTTGATCTAGATTAGTTAATTATTTATAACAAAGTCATAAAAATATTAAAAAATCACTTTGAAGTTTAAAAAAACCAGTTTATTTAGATTTCAGTTTATTTTAGTAGCCCGCAGATGTTAAAAAAAACAAACAGTCTTCTTTTTTCAGACTGCAGACGTTTGGTCCACCTCTTTTACTGCAGAGGTCTACAGATGTGGTCTGCAGACTGCATACATTTTGCCTCAGAAAAAACAAACAGCACCTTAGATTTTATGGTGCATGTGTTCCTATCCATGCAAATTTGTCATAAGAATAATCGTAAGATAATGTTTGTGACAAATTCAAACTCTTATGGACAAAACTTGTTCATTCTTAATTTCTTGCCATCAAGGGTCCCACCATTGCTTCCAAGTTATTTAGCAGCTCACCTATGCCAGTCAATGTACTTTCATTGATCAAGGTGGTTGCCCTTATGCATTCAATTGAGAACTCGTAGAACTCATATGCATAATCACTCAAATGGATTGGCACAGAAATAAAATTTTGTCAACACGATAGATTACAATCCTCAAGTCGTGTGCTAGTGTTTAATAAGTTTACTTCTTGATTTGTTCTTGAAACTTTTCAAGATCTTTACACTCCCACTGACCTCTCGACATATAAGATTCTTTTATCAAAAACATTTCTTGACAAAACAAATATTCAAGAGTCAGTGTGTGTCTTTATCAAGACAAACCTACACACAATTTGGTACTAGTTGGTCTTTGTCTTATCCAAGACATCACAACTTACCAAAATGCGCTAGTGTAAGAACATTCCTACTTAAGTTTATGTCACTCAATTCACAATCTTGGAGTATGACTCTAAGAATTGATTTTGGAACGAAGTATGATTCATCTTATTGACTTAACCCATTTTGACAATTCTCGACTCCTCTTCTTAACCATACTAGTGCACTAAGGTGTCCTTAGAGGATGAATTGTAATATGGTTCTTAAGACGATCATAAACATGATACAAAAGTACTCTCCCTTCTTCTTAGATTGGAGAAACTTTTATCTTTCTTGACTAATTGATTCTTCTTATTCGTTCTGCCATTCATTGAAACTTTTCAATGATTCAGAATCATACTTAATCTTTTAAGTATAATCATATTTACTAATCTTTTAGCAAATCATGACGAACATTTTATCGTTCTTTCTGGTGGACTTGACTAGTGCACAACATTGTGTACCAGGTCTCATTATCCTTTATTTGACTCAGATACTTATGTGAACAAGGAATTAGTCTCAATTTTCCAAATACGAAGGTTCTCATTCATCACACAATACCAGTTGCATGATTCCAAGTTTCTGTCCAGTTGGAACTTGGGCGATGAGAATCTTTCCTCATTTGGTAAATTTCTGACATTACCACAAATAAAATAACTAAGAATCAAATCCATTCACAATATTGCTAACAATAGAACCATCCAAACACCAATTTTCATAAAACCCATCGCAAGGAAACATAAATAAGATAAATCAAAATTTATTTTATTGCGGAAAAATATTGTCCTTACAATGCGATTACAAATGAAAACTATGTAAATATTACTTAGCAATCTATCCTAACTCTAAAGTAGTAGCTTAAATATCTGATCCTTGAATCATGCGATCGAAATCCATTTCTTCACGATCAGACTCAGCTTGCTCCTTCCTTTAAGCTTCATTTCCTTTCTTTGATCCTTCAAAACATCAAAATGTAATCTTATCACATCATGTATTAAGAATCTCCAAATAGGAACTTAATGGAGTTAGATAGTGGATTTTACCTGAAGCAGGGTCATACATCTTGACTCTCCCATCTCTTAGATCTCTCAGGTAGTCAGGGCAGCTTCGTAACCAATGCCCCTTCTTTTGGCAGTAGAAACACATGGATTCTTATGGAATGGTACACAGGACTATCTCAGACTCAGCCTTTCTCTTGCGTAGAGAAAACTTTTCTGGACTTCCAATGTTACCATTGCCCATAGAGGGTTGGGATATTGATTTACCAGACAAATTTGCTGACCAGTGCGCCAAATCATTTCTGATTCAGCAGCAATAAGCAAACAAGTCAAATCAATAAGGGTCATGTTGTGGTCCATCATATAGTACTCTCTAACGAACTTACCATATGATTTAGGAAGTTACTGAAGAACCAAGTCAACAATCAACTTCCTTTAAACATCGACACCCAACAATCCCAATCTATCAATATGTAACCTTTTATCCAAGACATGAGCACATATAGACTTTCCATTTTCATGTCTTTTGCTAATAGGGCTTGAGTGACCTTGAACTTTTCAATTCTTCGAACACGTGGGTCAGGGAGAATTATTGGAGGAGGTGGAGGAAGAGAAGCATGATTTCTATTTCCACAATCCAATCGTGGAACATCATCTTCATGTGGAAAACTTTTTCCAATGGATTTAGGAACACCATAGTTGTCAGACTTTGACATCTATGAAACGGGAGAAAATTCAAGTTCAATTGATTGAGACCTTAATAAAACACCCAAATGAGATATTAAGGCTAGGACCCAACACAATATCCTACAAATTGGAAGAGGGATGCCGTAATCCAACTCGCAGAACATTTGAAGGTAGGTAAATGACGATTTACCAATTTTCACCATGAAAAACGTAAAGAAGGTTAAGTTTTAAATGAATTGAAACTCCTAGATCTTTTGAGATTCATTGAACTTTTCAATGTCATGTTTAATCTCGATTATGCCATTCATTTGTGACTGGGATGCCGAGGATCACAAATAAGGTGTGAATAACCATGTGAATATACGTGGTGCCCTCAATGTTACAGTCACCTAATCGACGTGCCGGTTAACCACACACGCTCCATCGATCTATGACAAACATCGAGTCATCCTTCGCTACCAATGCCAAACCCAACTTAGTGTGCCGGTTAACCACACACGCTCCACTAATTGTCTCGACAAGGGTACAAAGTGTAATTCCATGGAATTGCATCGATTTCACTTTTTCCTAAAGTAAATAAGATTGGGAATTTTGTAAAAAAACATTTAGTTACTTTATTCATTATACTTTTAATGAGGAGAGGGTTTTCCCTATCCTACCCGTTCGGCTAACGACCCTCCACCAGTCAAGGAAGCGGTGGGTGAGAGTGGACACCCATTAAACGACCATTTTATAGGCCATAACCTTATACCCCCTTATAGATCGGCTTCGTGAATGAGGCCTACTAACGGTAAGACTAGCAGTTTAAGTTATACATATATAATATTAGACTTTTAATGTTATATATAGTATAAGGGTGTATTTTATACTTTTAAAATACTATGTGGGTTAATTTAATAAATTATACCTTTTAATTTAATTAAACATAAACCATGTCATTATGGATTTATTAACTCTCTTTTAATTATACTTTTAATTAAATTAATAAAACCATAAGGGTATAATTTCAACTTTTCAAAACTAGGGTTTTAGAATTTAAAATTTCAAAAATTAAACTTTTAATCAAAAATTTAAATTCCAAAACTTGAGGGCAAGTTTTGAAACATTTCAAAAAATTAGGGTTTAGAATTTAAATACTTCCAAATTAACCTTATAATCAAAAATTTAAATTCCAAAACTTGAGGACAAATTTTGAAACCTTTCAAAATATTAGGGTTTAACAATATAAATTTCAAAACTAAAACTTTTAAAGTTCAAATTTAAACTATAAAACCTAAGGGGTGTAAATTGAAACTTTTCAAACTTACTAGGTCAAATATTTGACTAATAATAATCCTATATTATCCATATTTAACCAAATCCATCAATTTTGATGAGGATAATCATTCCAAACTTAAAAATTCGGATTTTGACAAGAAAAACGAGTTTTGGCAATTATGCTCAACAAAATCTGGCAGAAAATTTGAAAATCCCGGCACCAGAGCCCTGGACTCGTCGAGTCCACAATGGAACTCGTCGAGTAGGACCTACTCGTCGATTCCATTCATGGACTCGGCGAGTCTGCCACTCAGAACCCAAAAATTTTCGATTTTCAAGCAAGCAATGAACAATTAAGCATCAATTCATCAACAAACAGCCTAATTCTCTGATACCACTGATGGGTTTTAAGCACTACAACATTCCTATGGTGTACATGCAAACCCTAAAGCTTTGGATCTAGTTTGTCTAATGAACATGCAATAATCATCCAAAGCCATAAACCCTAGATCTAGCATGTGATAATCAAATAACATATGAATTAGGGTTTAGATCTTACCTTGATTGTTATCTAGCAATAACAATCTCAATTCCTTTTTGTAATTGGCTTCTAAAAGCTTAGAGTCACAAATGTCACTCCTCTAATGGCTCACAAACACCAAGAGCAAGAGGATGAAGAAGGAGAAGAGGAGAGGCACTCAAAAACGTCTAGAAACCCTAAGGAAATTCTTAGCCACGTTTTTGGTGCCCTAGGGGTCCTTAAATAGTGAGGCTATTAGGGTCATCTAACAAGGAAACCCTAATTTGACTGCTTAGGCCCTAAGCAACCCATGGACTCCTCCTTTAGAGGCCTTGGACGATTTCTAATGGGTTTCCCCATAGAATTCGTCCACTCCTCTAATAAGGAGTTCATTAGCCCAATATTCAACTATCACACAATTGATAGTTCTAGTCCCCTAAGTTTAATTAATCTCTTTTAGCCACAAAATTAATTCTTAATTAATTATTGACTAATATTAACTAAACAATATGATTTCTCCTTTAATATATTATTCTCATAATATATTAATAAATCATAATTAATCCTCTCTCTCCATAATTCATCCTATCAAGTTGCTTTGGTGAAGGCAACCCAAAAGGACCATGCACCATCGGGTCTAGTACATACCAAAATAGTTATGGACTTAGACACTAATCCAACAGTTGCAGCTTATAGGTCACCGGACCAATTCGGGCAAGAATCTCGAATGGTCCAATGTATCTTGGGTTTAACTTTCCTCGTTTACCGAAATGGATCATCCCTTTCCAGGTAGAGACCTTTAATAGCACTTGATCTACGACTTGGAACTCTAGGGGTTTTCTTCGTTTGTCACTGTAACTCTTTTGTGGTCACGCGATGCTTGGAGTCGGGCTTTGATTTGGATTATCTTCTCTATAGTTTCTCGGATGATTTCTGGTCCGGTGAGGGTGCTGTTCGGAAATTGCCCTTTGGCCAGCCGTGTGTCACCTACTTCAGCCCAACAGAGGGGCGATCTGCACTTCCGGCCATACAAGGCCTCGAAGGGAGCTACTCCTATGCTCGTGTGGTAGCTGTTGTTATATGAGAATTCAACCACGGGCAGGTGAGTATCCCAGGCTTTGCCAAAACCTACTACACATGCTCGGAGCATGTCTTCTAGAGTCTAAATAATTCGCTCGCTTTGGCCATCAGTGTGAGGGTGGTAGGCAGTGCTCATATCCAGTCGGGTTCCCAATGCTTTCTTGAGCGACTGCCAAAAAACGAGAGGTGAATCTACTATCCTGATCTGAGATAATTGATATGGGGACTCAATGAAGTCTCACCACCTCTTTCAAGTATATGCGCGTTAGCCTTTCCATTTTGTACGTCTCTTTTATTGGCAGGAAATGGGCGGATTTTGTTAATCGGTCGACGATCACCCAGATGGCATCCAGACCATCTGCCATCTTGGTTAGTTTGGTTATAAAGTCCATTGTTATCCTCTCCCATTTCTACTCGGGTATTTCGGGTTGCTGAAGTACACCCGAGGGCTTCTGATACTCCACTTTAACTTTGGCACAAGTGAGACACTTGCCAACGTAAATGGCAATCTCCGCTTTCATATTCGGCCACCAATAATGTTGTTTGATATCCAGGTACATCTTGTCGGAACCCGGATGGATAGAGTACCTTGTGTTGTGACCCTCATTCATTATCACGTCCCAAAATCCACCGAACCTCGGTGTCCAGATTCGGTCCATAAGATAATAGTCTCCGTCTTCTTTGACCGTCAGATTTTTTCCATTCCGTGCAATGCCTCATTGGCGACGTTTTCTGGCTTCAAGGCTTCCTGCTGAGCCTCCTTGATTTGTGAGGATAGATAGGAATGGACGGTCATTGTCATTGTCTTTACTTGGCGACCCAAGTACTCCTTTCGGCTTAACGCATTGGCTACCACATTTTCTTTGCCTGGGTGGTACTTGATTTCGTACTCGTAGTCGTTTAACAGTTCGACCCATCTTCGTTGTCTCATGTTTAATTACTTTTGATTCAGAATGTGCTGGAGGCTCTTGTGGTCTGTGAAAATGGTGCACCTTGTACCATATAGGTAATGCCTCCAAATCTTTAAAGAAAAGACCACAGCTCCCAGCTCGAGATCGTGGGTGGTGTAGTTCACTTCATGGGTCTTTAGTTGCCTTGATGCGTAAGCTATCACTTTTCCGCATTGCATAAGCACACAACCTAATCCTTGATTAGAAGCATCACAGTATACTACGAAGTCCTCAGTTCCTTCTGGCAAGGACAATACTGGAGTGCTGCAGAGGGCTTGTTTCAGGGTTTGGAAGGCAGCTTCTTGTTTGTCATTCCAACGGAAAGGTACATCCTTCTGGGTGAGAGTGGTGAGAGGCTTGGCGATTTTAGAAAATTTTTGGATGAACCTTCGATAATAGCCAGCAAGGCCAAAAAATTGTCAGATTTCAGTTGGGGTTCTTGGGGTTGCCCATCCCTCAATAGCCTTGATCTTGGTAGGGTCCACATGTATTCCCTCTTAACTGACTACATGACCCAAAAAATTCCACTCTACTTCGCATTTGGAGAACTTTGCGTAAAGTTCCTCTGCTCTCAGTGTTCCCAAAATCTGTCGTAAGTGCCGGTTGTGCTCCTCCTTACTCTTAGAGTACACGAGTATATCATCGATGAAAACAATCACGAATTTGTAGAGAAACGGCCGACAGACTCGGTTCATCAGGTCCATAAAAGCTGCTGGTGCATTTGTGAGACAAAAAGGCATGACTACAAATTCGAAATGCCCATAACGGGTTCGAAAAGCAGTCTTTGGGATATCCTCCTCTCGGACTCTTAGTTGGTGGTATCCGGACCTCAGATCTATCTTGGAAAAGTAACTGGCTCCTTGGAGCTGATCGAATAGATCATCGATTCGGGGGAGTGGGTATCGATTCTTGACAGTAAGCTTGTTTAACTCTCGGTAATCGATGCACATTCTGAAAGATCCATCTTTCTTCTTGACAAACAGGACCGGATCTCCCCAAGATGAAAAGCTCGGCCTGATGAATCCTTTATCGAGAAGTTCGCTTAGTTGACTAGATAACTCTTGCATCTTGGCAGGAGCTAACCTGTAAGGTGATTTGGCGATGGGAGTGGCTCCAGGTACGAGGTCGATTCGAAACTCGACTTGGTGCTCGGGAGGTACTCCTGGCAAATCCTCGGGAAATACGTTAGGAAAGTCACGTACTTCTGGAATATCGTTAATGTTTTTCTCCTCCTTTGTTTTATCCACGACATGAGCAAGAAAGGCGTGATTCTTTTTATGCAAGCACTTTTGTGCTTGGATACAAGAAATGAGTCGGAGGTTTGAGCCGGGTTTCTCGCCATAAACTATTAGGGTTTCGCCGTTGGGTAGGTGAAGGCGAACGACCTTCTCGTGACACATAATTTCAGCATGGTGGGGGCTTAACCAATCCATGCCAACAATCACATCAAAGCTCCTAATATTAACAGGCATCAAATCAATTTGAAAGGGGTGATTATTTAATGCTAGTGTGTACCCTATGTAGATATCGTTGGTTGATTCTGTTTTACCGTTGGCCATTTCGACGTAAAAGTTTCGTTCAATTTGTGGGGATTTTGATTGAGTAGGTGCTTGAATCCGTGACTCACGAAGCTTCGCTCAGCACCACTATCAAATAAAATGCACGCATAAGAGTTGTTGAGAGGAAACGTACCAGTCACCACTGTTGGATCTTAAACCCGCCTCTCCTTACCCCATGGTTAGGACCCTTCCTGCGTTCTGGTTGTTGTTCTTGGGGCAGTTGCATTTAAAATGGTCGGTTTCCCCGCACCTGTAACATGCGCGGCTGGCTCCGGCGTTGTTGTCATTGGGCTGCTTGTCTTGCTGCGGGGGAATCTTGCAATACCGGACAGTGTGTCCTTTTCGATTGCCATTGGTGCATTGGAAGTCCTTGCATCCCCCATAGTGGTGATAGTTACACTTGTCACATTTGGTATTAGAACCCGCGTATGACTTTGTTGGCGCTGTTGTGGTTGAGGCTGGGGCGGTTGGGGTTGGTGCTGCTGGAGCGGTAACAGAATGGACTGCTACTGTCTGTAGTTTATTGGATGGCTCTGAATTCTGTCATCCCTTACGCTTGTTCTCCCAGTTTTTCTTGTTCCCACCTTCTTGTTTGCTTTCTCCCTCGGGTTCCTTGGTACTTTTCTTGTCGTTGTGATCATAAAGCTTCTTGGCTAGGCGCTTCGCACTGTCATGGGTCTCGGGTTTTGAGGCATTCACATTACCTTGAATGGGAGGTGTCAACCCCCAGATGAATCGCTCGACCTTCTTTCCCTCGGAAGTAATCATACCAGGACACAAAAGCGCAAGTTCATTAAACCTTGAGATGTACGTGTCAATGTCCGAGTTCTGCACCGTCAGGTTCCACAGTTCTTGCTCGAGTTTTTGTACCTCTCCTCGGGAACAGTACTCGGCGATTAACATTTCCTTGAGTTCTTCCCAGGACATGGCGTTTGCAATTGGAAGTGTCATGGCTTCAATGAGTCCATTCCACCACGACAATGCCTGGTCGATGAAAGTGCAGGCTGCGAATTTAACTTTACTCCCTTCCAAACATTCACATATCTCGAACACCGACTCAACATTTTTGATCCATTGTTTCAAAGCTATGACTCCTCCAGTTCCGTTGAAAGTGCGGGGTCTTGCATTGGAAAAGTCCTTATAGGTACAGGCCTTTACAGGTCCTTGATTCATCCCTTGGTGGGAACTTCCTGTCCGTTGGCCATTTCCACCACCATTATTTCTGTTTTGAATGTGATCTAGAGCCGCTGTTACTGCAGCTGAAACTGCCGCTTGAAAGGCTGTTGAGTTCATCTCCGGCGGGGGCGGTGGTGGTGGTGTTGTGTTGTTATTCCTACGGGTTGGTCTCCTCGCCATCTTTCTGTCATGGATCAGAAGGACAATGAGTATCCAATGTATTTTATTTCACGATTTCTTGATTTTATAATAATATCGATGATTCGGTTGCATACAAGCATGTGTGTGCATAAAATCAACATGTAATAATAGCGATAGAGCACATAACAGGTAACACATCATAAGAAAATAGATATACCCATTTTTCATTGATAATAATTCCTTGAGTACATGAAAATTTGCCTTTATAAGGCATACGATGCATGAAGTGAAATAAAATCTAACAGAGTAATGACTCCATGAGTAGTGTGATCACTTAGTCATGTAGTCGATAATACATATAGGAGTGCATAAAGGAAAAATCGAAACGGTAGCGAGTAAACGGGTACTAGTCGCGACGAGTAGGGTCTGGTGGTGCTGCCGATAAGGTAGATGCGCCCTGAAGTCTAGCCAGGTGGTGTTCAGTGTCCCTAAGTCGGGCTTCTAATGCTGCCTGGCGCGCTTGGTAGTCCCTGACTACCTCATGTGTCATCCTCTCCGTGCGCTCAACCGCAACCCTCATAGCCACCATTTGGCCAGCGGTTGCCTGTGTCTGCTCGCCAATGTCGTGCGTCCTCCTTACCATCACAGGTAGGGCTCGGTCTGCAGGTCCACCGTGACTCAAGTCGTAGTAGTCCCGGTTCATCCCAAATAGAGGCCGTACTCCTTGTTTACGACTCCACCTCCAAATCTCGTACGTCCATGGGGGCGTAGTACCATTGGGACCCATCCTGTATGGGGGCACCCTTGCCATTTGGGCGGATTGATAACTTCGGACTCAGCGTCCGAGTCATCAGCGTCGTTGTCATCCTCCTCCTCGTCCGAGTCGGCTACCGGTTCTGCTGGTCCTTCCATAGGCTCCTCCTCCTCAGGCTCCTCTTTTGGTTCCTCTTCGGGTTCTTCCTCTGGCTCCTCCTCGGGTTCTTCCTCAGGCTCTAACCATCCGCCATTCCCCTGGTTGGGGAAATAGGGATCTCTAGGATGATAAAATCCGGCCATAGCGTCTGCACGAGAGGTGAGAAACGTGTAAGGAGAGGGTGTGTAAATAGGTTCCAAAATACTCCTATAGTATTTTAATTGTTTAGGTTTGGGTCCTTAAAACTTTTTGGACATCGAGTTAGGGAGTTTTAGACTTGTTGCAACACCACTACCACTCCCATACACTTGTTGGTCATATCTCAAATAAATATAGTTGATCAGACTATATTTATTCCAAATATGGTTACATATCTGTCCAGGTTTGACTGTAGTGTTCAACATTTGAGTTCTGTTATGATACGGTCCTAGCGAGTATGTATAATTTTAGTTAGAGTGTTTTAGTCCCATTGTATTTATAGTTGTATATCTTGTATGGCTAGATTTACTAGTTCACTATAAACAATGCTCTGATACCAATCTGTCACACCCCCAGACCAGAACGGCGGAAACGTCCGGAGGTGGGTGACTTCGTTGTGCAGTATCACAGCAATTGAATATAAATGAAACATAGAGAATCCAAACATCATACATTGAGATAACAAACTTACATTGTTTTACATCGTTTATGTTCTTAAATTACACAAAAGAGACAACATCGAGTACATTTCAAATTACATCAAAATAAGCTTGAATCCGCATCCCACTACCTGCTTACTGATTTCCTGAGAATACAAGTTGTTTGAAAAGCATCAACATAAAATATGTTGGTGAGTTCATTAGCATTTTGTATAGAAATCTGTGATATAGTTAGAAAACCATAAAATCCCATATTTTCTTATTAAACTAGTTGTAAGTCTTGTTTCCAATCGTGTATAATTACCTGTGTGCCTTTGTTATCGTTTTCGAATTTGTACAAAATCGTTCTCTCCAGAAAATCCTATATTTTCTGATGTATAGAATAGTAGTTTTGAAACCCTAAAACTTTGTGTGGAAAAGACTTCGTTTGTCGTATCCAAACAATAGTTGTTTATAATCGAAAGGTGTGACTTGTGTAATGTTGTAAATAATAATAATAATAGTAATGATAATTGTTATATTCTTGGTGAGTCATTATAACCATACTAATATGACAGAGTGCCAGTTCTGACGTTCTTCAGGCGTCGGTTTTGTTTAAGACATTTTTCACCCTAGACTGGCCGGTCTAGCTGTAGCGAACAGCGAAGGTGTGGGGTGTCAACCCCGTATAGATCTATACACAAATTCCTGCTCCCCCTCCAGGAGACTCTGGTTATAACTCTTACAGGACTTTAAGCGTACACTATTATATATATATATATATATATATATATATATATATATATATATATATATATATATATATATATATATATATATATATATATATATATAGGTACTGTGAAGATGTGTCTGACTAGAATACTAACAGGTGTTTGTATCAAAACCGTTGTAATTCATTATTTATTACATAAATAACAGCGGTGTACTCGTTGACTAGATATTTCGTTCTCGTTTGTAGAAACATCCATTTTTAAATCAAATTTGTCAAAATGACTCAGATATTCTCGATGATGGCAAAATGGTCCTTTATTTTATAATTTATCAAATAAGACTCATATTTGTCAAAACGTGGCTCAAAGCTATGTGACTTATTGAAAGTGGTCTATTTCCTCCAAAATACTTGTTTAAGAATTTTTTGACGTAAATACTTATGGTTTTTGCCACAAAAACTTGTAATTTACTTTTTTTTATGTAGTATACTAGCTCTTGCTTCTTTGTATAATTTGTGAAATGTGGTTCAAACACTTGAGACTTGCCCAAGATTTCGAGTTCTTGGAGTTTTCATAACCTTAGCACATATAGTTTAGCATACAAGCATAACAAGCAAATAAATCAAGGTTTAAAGCAAGGTTTTGACTTGTATAATATACAATAAGAAAAACATAAAAACCGCAAATTCATTAGACATAAAGTTCAACTTCCATAACAAAGTTACGTTTTAAAGTTCACATCTTTGCTCTTTCATTTTTCGAAAGCGAGTAATAACGTTCTCAACCTTAACATTCTCAGGTGCTTCCTTTTCTACACTACAAATCATTCATAAAATTGTCACCTATTCTATTACGCAAATCGGTCTTCAACAACTTCATTATAGAAAAACATCGTTCAACGGTTGCGGTTGCGGCAGGAAAAACCAAAGTTAGTTTTAATAATCTATAAACCAAAGGAAAAGAGAGGTCCTTTAATCAAAATTATACCCCTTTGGTTGACTATCTACTTTAATCAAATATGCTCTCCTTATTTCATCCCTTTGATTATGATTATAAGATGTAATCTTTAGCCTATCCCCCGGGTCTGAAGGAAGATCATTCAAATCAAAACATTGTGATTTTTTGTGGTTTTTTAGAAGGTTCATTATATTATGGTTCTTGTGGTTTTGGCGTAGGTTAATTAGGTTGTGGAACTTGTGTACTTTCATTAGCCTTATTTTTTTTGGAAGTTCCTTCACCATTGTTGTCTCCAACATTTGATTGCCTTTTGAAAAAATTAGCAACATACAATCAAAATATATCAGCTATAAACTTGATTTCAAGTTTCAACAACAAATAGAAACCTACTATCAAAATATATCAACTATAAACTTGATTTCAAGTTTCAACATCAAATAGCAACCTACAACAAAATATATCAACTATAAACTTGATTTCAAGTTTCTACAAAAAATAGCAACCTACAATCAAAATATATCAACTATAAACTTGATTTCAAGTTTCAAAAATAAATAATCACTAATTATTAACCCTATATCCGTAATTTAACAAACCTAATTTGTAATTTTTAATTTTTCAACACAATGCCGAAAGTATAATTTGAATTAACTAACAATATATAATAGGATTGAGTTTTTTTTATTTACTCACTTGTTTCATTGTGCACTTTGATCACTCACCACTATCCACCGAAGGAGTTCGTCGGAATAAGCCATCGGCAGCAGCAAATCGTCGGCAGAAGGCAAGACAGCAGCAACGCGAGTCGTGTTGCGCAGGGGAGAGGATTCGACGATCATAGATGACGTTGATTTTGCTTTGTTGAATTGGTTCTTCTGATTTTTTGCAAAATTGGGCTTCTACCTCTTTGTTTTAGTAGTTAATTTTGTTTATTCGATGTGAATTATGAACTTTGTAGGTTTCCATTTTGCAATTTAAAATTTGTGCTCCTATGTTGTGAAATCGAATCACCAGTAAATCTGAGCAAGAAAAAACATTGTTTGATTCAATTTTGTTGAATTCTATTCGGAGAACGGAAGGGATGTGGAGAAGAAGCTTCAAGAGTCTGGTGAATAGATAGTTGAATAAACTGAAGGCCCATCTCTCTCTACTGGTAAATCGATCATCATTTTATCGGCTATGTATAAACTTCGATGTGGTTAATCGTCCTGATTCAAGTTGTTTTACACATTTCAGGGAAGAATATTCTGAAGTTTGTGTTCTTATGGATTCTTCCATTGTGGAACATATTATTTCTTGTGGCTTCTGGGGTTGTGAAGCTGCCAATAATCTCCCAATTTCTTGATGATCTGCTCATATGAAATGAAACTATCCAATTTCTCAAGTTTCTTCTTCTCCCAAATCACTTCGATCTTGTGGCATAAGCATTTGATCCATGAACTTATTTTTTTTGGCTTTATAGGGATATAATGTGAGTTTTTTTTGGTCTAAATGGTCACTATCGCATGGTGTACCAGCTATTAGAGGTTGAAAAGGACTAAAAGAGCAGGTCGTAACCTGCCTTATACCCCCCCCATAAATCAAGAAAATAACTTTGAGGACTAAATTGACCAATCTTAGAAACTTTGTAGGGAATTTGTGTCATTTCCCCATTAGTAAATGAATACATGCACATCAAAATTATGAAATAGAAACAATTATTGTGTTTCGAAAATGGTGATTGTATTTATAAAAAATAAATTCGAATTTATAGATAGATATAACTGATAAACATATAATGTACAAATAAAATTGGGACTGAAAATCACCTTAGAATTTTATATACATATTTAAATTAATAGGTGTTTTTAAGTGCAACATCCTATTTTCTGTCATTTCTATTTCATGGTAGTAGGCTGGAAGTCGAATGTGTAAAGGCATCGGGCCTGAAGGAGGTAAATTTTAGTCCTTATGGACGGAGGTAATGATGGTTAAGAAATTTAACCCTTGAATTGTGTATTGGGCCGAAGGGTAGAAAGGGGAAAATCATAGGTCGGGTTCTTGCATGAAATATGGATTTTTGTTCGAGAAGTTTTTAGTCCAAGATATCTAGATAATATTGTGGGCTCTTCAATACCTTTCTGTGGATATAAAGATCATCAAAATCGGAGTTGGAACGAAGAAGTTACGACCATTAGAAGTTAGGAAGGTTTTGGGTTTAGCCCAGTAAGTTGGGCGTACAGGGAGTACGATGGGTGTACTAGGCATGGATGATCACATAGATTCAACCAGGTATGTTGGGCATACCATGAGTACGCTAGGCGTACGCGATCAGAACCAAAACCCTAATTTTGGGGTTTTTAGCCTTATTTAGGCTCCTTAACTTCCCCACACCCTTTCCATTCTCAGCCTCCACCCCTCCAACATCCTCCCTTGAAACGTTAACCCTATTTTGAGCCTTGTGAGCGAAAGAAGGTGTTTTTAGTGCTTTGGAGTGTTCTTGGTGCATCTTGGAAAAGAATGAGCTTACTGGAAAGGTGTTGGTTGCATTGGAGCTTATTGATCCAGACCTTGTTCACCTGGATCTTTCTTCTGAAGGTATAAAGCTTGAATGTTGATGATGCATTTATTAGATCTAGCTAGTTTTGGGTGTTATGAGATTTTGGTCACTTTAGTGCATAAAGTTTAGATCTTGAAAGTTTGTGACCTTGTAATGGATAAAGTTGGAAACTTTATCCATCTAAACATCATATTGATTTAGATATGAAGGTTGGAGTCAAATGATGAGTTCCAGAGTCACACCATGAGTTCCGAAGTCCTCCTCATGTTCCGGAGTCAATTCCCAAATTTCGAAGTCAAGCCTTTAGTTCCGAAGTCAACTCTTATCCGGAACCACTACCTTCCGAAGCTGTGAAGCCTTCCGGAGTGCGCAAGGCATTCCGGAGCAAAGCGGGAGGTTCCGGATCACAAAAATTCCAAAGCGAGATTGTTTGGGTGAAATCTTCCGGAGTATGTAAGTTCTGAAACCAAAACATGAGGGAGTTCCGGATGCGAATTTGTCCGGATGAGGGGGGGGGGGGGTCCGAAGTCACTTAGGCTTCCGAAATGAGCTTGTTCTTTCAAGTATTCTCCTTTCGTTTTGAGTTGGTTCCGACTGAGTAAATTTCATAGGAAGGTTCGAGAGAGAATTGAGGTACATAGAGAGATTTAAGAGAGACTTGAGATTCATAGAGAGATTTGAGATTCATAGAGAGATTTGGGAGAGATTGAGGGACATATATTCTTTGCATTATAACAATACATGGTTCATTAGGAATCACAATGTAAACTTTAACGCGTTAGTACAAGCCTTACAATAGTTGGTGTTTACATGAGGACAAAATTTCCTAGCTAAAAATGCTAGTTGTGACAAGCAGCCTCGGACTTTGACTTTCGTTGACCGATGACTTTTTGACCAAGTTTGACTCAAACTTCAGGATTTTAGGCTATTGATTAAGATTCTATATGGTTCTGGTGTTAGTGGATTCGCGGGTGCAAGAAGTACATAAAAGGGATCGTATCGTAGTGTTTCAGAGCTCTTCGATTCAGGTAAGTTTTCCTCACTGTACTTTTAGGCCGAAGACACCAATACCGGCCCACTAGGTGATGTATCCTGGTATATAGGATTTTGTTATGTTGTGGTGATCTGTTGGATATGTATCATGGTATATAGGATGTTGTTATGTTGTGGTGATATGTTAGATATGTATCCTAGTATATAGGATGTTGATGTGTTATTGTGATCTGCTAGATCTGTGTATATATCCTTGCGTGATAGGATGTTGTAGTAGTGGTATATTGGTTATCCTCTAGTGAAATTCCCTAGGGGCTGTAAGTACTCATGTAGGATAGCCTGAGAACCCTTGATCTAGGCTTTCTTTCTTGTTCCTTGTTTGGTTGTGGCTCTAGAGTAGGATCATCTGTTAAGGTGGGTATCTCACCTCTAGTTACTTATGGTTACGCATTTCATGGATGATAGCTGGTAGCGGGACAGGGTGCTATGAGAGGATTAGTAGGCGGTAGTAAGTTGTATGATTGATGTTTTCCTATATTAAGTGCCAACTTGATCCTTTATTATTTATATGTCGATATATGGTGGTAGTTGGCTGAGGCGGCCCTGCTTTATGTTGTAGGCCAAGACACCCGGTGTGGGCCGGCTGTAAGCCGTAGCCACGGAGGATTGGGAAGAGCGGTTGGGTTGAGGCGGTAGGCCAACAATCCCTGGGTATTCCAACTCGATGGCATATTGTACCTGTTCCAAGTTGGCATTCCATTATGAGGACTGATTGGGCCTGGGCATTCCAATCCGATGATTGTGGTCCGTTATTCATGCTTGTATGTTTATCGTATGCGGTATTTTGTGGGAAAATCACTAAGCTTTGTGCTTACCCAATTGTTTATGTTTTTCAGGTTTTATCGGTGATCGTGGGAAGGCGAAGGCGGGACTATACACACTCATCAACAGCATTGAGGATTCTATGTTTCTTATATTACTCTAATTTTCAATAAATGTATTTTGGAATAAATGGTTTTCTTAATAATGGATTTATAATTGGGAAGTTTAACTCTGACAAAAATGAAAATTTTTGGTTGTGAAAATGGGACATTACAAGTTGGTATCAGAGCCATGGTTTGAGCGAATTGGAGGAACACTTGTGTGAATCCAGTGTCAAACTAGGATCCGAGAATTTCCATAATAATGTTTTATAAAAATAACTTATAATAAAAGGGTTAGGTTAGGGATATGGGCTCAGTCACTTGTCATGTTCTTGTTTGATTGTTGGCTTGGGATCGGGAACGTGGACCCTTACTTGACTTTGGTTTTACAGGAAGATGCGATGTGTAAAGTGTAAAGTCAACAAGAGCCTGAACAGGAGAGTGGTGCTGAAATACCTATATTTGTTATATGTGCTGAGTTTTAACTTTGTTGATATGTGAACAGTTAGAAAAGCATGTTAGTGGATAATCTAGGGTTCTTATAGGGACCGTTGGATAGAAGTGTCTGATTTCGGTGATGCCTTATGATATAGGGAATTGCTTGGCATATGTTACTTTATTGTGTGATTTTTGTGTGTATGTTGATTAGTTGTATATAGTTGGGATTAAATAGCCTTAGAATGATCTAATTAGCCTTACTTTATGTTCCATGTTTGGTTGTGGACATAGGGTATAGTTGATTATTCGACAGTCTATCTGACCCTGTATTGTGTACACCAAGCATGCACAAAAGTAACTAGTGGTGTGAGAGCAAGGATAATCGTAGGAAGAGTGCCTAGGAATTTAGTTGTAGCTCATAGGAGAAGTAGGTGTTAGCTCACATAGGATTGGTCTAGTGTAGTGACTTAGGACCTTGGGATGACTTCTGAATCGACTACGGATAGGTGTGGAAGGTAGTATGGGCCCATACTACTGAAAGCACAGGATCCGTTTGAGATTCAGGAGGAACCTCAAGGTTACTAAAGAGCTAATAGGAGGGTAGCCTGGTTTGATGAGCACTGTGTTTTATGTCTGATCTTTCCATGGTGAATTTTTCAGTATGGCTGTTATTGAAGGTTCAGGATCCAAAACTGGTGGCACTGGGGGAGCAGGCATGAGTGAGGAGGAGATCCGCGGGATCATTGTTGCTGAAGTAGTCGAGGCGATCAAGGAGTTGAATCCGAAGTTGTTTAGGATGGTCAATAGCACGTTGCTCAAGGAGTTTGACCAGCGTTATGACGCCGTCACACAGGTAGTTGTTGTCGCAGCCACAATTGCCATCGCCATTGCAGGATCTCAAAGACACGAATCGATGTAGTACCGAGAGTTCAATTATACAAAGCCTCCAGAGTTTAGAGGCGATAGGGACCCGATCATCGCTTCGCGATGGATTTTTGACATGGAGGGATGTTTCTTTACTTATTCATGTCCTGAGGGTCATAAGGTGAAATTTATGCTGAATCTTTTTTGTTGGGGTGTGAAGGATTGGTGGGAGTTTGTGACCCATGGCTTCTCGCATGTAGAGTGAGCCGCAGTGACTTGGGAGCAGTTTCTGGATATGTTCCGAGCGGAGTATGTTCCTATTGTGGAGGGGGAGCGACTGGTATAGGTGCACCTGTCTCTCAAGCAGATGACAGAGTCGGTGATGGATATTACCAAGATGTTCATGGAGAGAGCTCTTTTCTGCCCTGAGTACACCGTTTCAGAGCAGGCGCAGATTTCGCGATACTTGAGTATGCTCAAGATGGAAATTCAAGAGTTTATATCTACTCAGCAGTACCGGACCTTCACCGAGATCCAGTCAATCGCCAAGAAGAGGGAGATTGAGTTGGAGATTCAGCAGAAGGACGAGGGAACAACTTCAGGATAATATTAGTTGGCGGCCAAGCGGATCAAGTCCACTGACCCAGGTTCAGGATCAGCTAAGGGGAGGAGTTCCGAGAGTGGCAGGTGCGGGAAGTTTCATGATAGAAGGTGTCGACCGGAGTCCCAAAGACTGAGGTTTAAGTTAGCAGTTCTTCTATTTAGCAATTTATGCAGTATTGGTATTCATCTGTAATTCTTGTTTGTGTTTCAAATTTCAGTTGTAATCTTGGATGATCAGTTGAATGGAATTATCTTATTTATCTTTCTTTAAATTTATTTCTTGTTATGAATGGAATAATTATCATTGTCCTTGGAATTCATGCGTTTTGGAAATTTATGAATGTTGTGTGGGTTCAGGTTCTCCTATTTATCTGGATATCAGTGCTTGGGATCAAGTGGTGGAGTTCAAGTTAGTCTGAGTATCGAAGGATTGTGAAGTTGTCAGATTCTAGCATATCTCAAGTGGGGGATAGTGGAACCTCGCAGCATGACGACCTTGTGCAAAGGTTCAGTTCTCAGTCGGATTTCTCCAAGTTCAAGACTTTCGCGCAACAGCTGAATCTCGTGATTTCGCATCAAGATCATTGCCAGTTGTTGGATTTCCCTTCAAGTCATATTAGTTTTAGTTGTGATAGCATCTGTAGGGCGTGCTTGTTCTTTAGACTCTAGGGTGTTAGGATTCTAGGTTGAGGGATGTGATGAGGGATTCCTTGTCCTTTATTGTTTGATTAGGGATTGGAGGTCTGATTCACGGCCCGAAGACCTGGTAGGATCAGTTAAGTCTTGTAGGCCCGAGTGTTGTTGTTGGTTATTGGATTAGGGGTAGGCTCTAGTGATGTTGTTGGTTAGTGGATCGGAGGTAGGCCCGAGTGCTATTATTGGTTAATGGATCGGGAGTAGGCCCGAGTGCTGATGATTAGTGGATCGGAGGTAAGCCTGAGTGCTGTTGACAGTTAGTGGATCATAGGTACGTATGAGTATTGTCAGTGAATACCTAAGTTGGGCTATTGGAGCCGAGTAGGAGTGTGGACTAGTTTAGTATGTGACCAGTTAGTTTTCGTCGCGATGGTGCACTAATATGTGGGATTAGCATGACAACGTTTGACCGAGAAAGTCTTAAGCCGATCAAATTTTGGATTTCCGGACAGCTTCGTCAATGTGAGGGGTTACATCATGAAGTGGAAGTGAGAGCTGATTTCGAGGACGAAATCTAATTTAAGTGGGGGAGAACTGTAACATCCAGTTTCCTATCATTTCTATTTTAAGGTAGTAGGTCGTATGTCGAATGTGTAAAGGCTTTGGGCCTTAAGGAGGTAAAGTTTAGTCCTTATGGAATGAGGTAATGATGGTTAAGAAATTTAACCCTTGAATTGTGTATTGGGCCGAAGGGAACAAAGGGGAAAGTCATAGGCTGGGTTCTTGCATGAAATATGGATTACTGTTCGAGAAGTTTTTAGTCCAAGGTATCTAGATAGTATTTTGGGGCTCTTCAATACCTTTCTGTAGATATAAAGATCGTTAAAATCGTAGTTAGAACTAATAAGTTATGACTGTTAGAACTTAGGAAGGTTTTGGGTTTAGCCTAGTACGTTGGGCGTACTAGGCATGGATGATCGTGGATATTCAACTTGGGACGTTGGCCATACCAGGAGTACGTTGGGCGTATGCGATCAGAACGCAAACCCTAATAGATAAAGTTGGAAATTTATGAATGTTGAAAGTTTGTGACCTTGTTATGGATAAAGTTGGAAAATTTATCCATCTAAACATCATATTGATTCGGATCTGAAGGTTGGAGACTTGGACTTAATGGATTTAGTTGAGAATATGCACTTTTGGTCCCTTTGAGATTTAAAGACTAGATCTTGGTTGTTTGGACCATCCTAATAGATAAAGTTGGAAACTTTATCCATTATGGAGTCATTAGGAACCATAAAAATGTGATCTTGGTCCCTCTAACCCTTCCATGAAAGAGTTGTGATATCTTAATGGATTAATAAGTTAGGGTTTTTAGCTTTTTGGACCTTTCTAGCCATGGAAAGTCATAAAGGTGGAAACTTTATGACTTAAGTCGATGTTTTGAGTCTAGAACTGAGATTTGGACAAAAGGCCTTAATAGATAAAGTGCTTAATAGAGGAGTGATAACATGTCGCATATGATGGGTGTACGTTGAGTATGTTGGGGGTACCCAACAGCCTTGGACTTTGACTTTTGTTGACTTCCGTTGACCGTTGACTTTTTTACCAAGTTTGTCTTTGGGTCAAACTTGAGGATTTTGGGCTATTGATTATGATTATATCTGGTTCTGGTGTCAGTACAGAAAATGGATCGTATCGTAGTGTTTCAGAGTTCTTTGATTCATGTAAGTTTTCATCACTGTACTTGTGGGTCGAAGGCACCAATGTCGGCCCACTAGGTTATGTATCCTGGCATATAGGATGTTGTTATGCTGTGGTGATCTGTTAGATATGTATTTTGGTATATAGGATATTGTTATGCTGTGGTGATCTGTTAGATATGTATCCTGGTATATAAGATGTTGTTGTGATATAGTGATCTGCTAGATCTGTGTATATATCATTATATGATAGGATGTTGTAGTAGTGGTATACTAGTTATCCTCTAGTGGAGTGCCCTAGGGGCTGTAAGTGGTCATGTAGGATAGCCTGAGAACTCTTGATTTAGGCTTTCTTGCATGTTCCTTGTTTGGTTGTGGCTCTAGAGTAGGATCATCTGTTCTGATGGCTATCTCACATCTGGTTACTTATGGTTACGCATTTCATAGAGGATAGCTGGTAGTGGGACAGTGTTGTGAGAGGACTAATAGGTGGTAGTGAGTCGTATGATTGTTTATATGTCGACATATGGTGGTGGTGGGTTGAGGCGGTCCTGCTTTGTGTTGTAGGCCAAGACACCCGGTGTGGGCCGGCTGTAAGTCGTAGGCATGGAGGCTCGGGAAGAGCGGTTAGGTTGAGGCGGTAGGCTAATAAACCCTGGGTATTCCAGCTCAATTGTTGATTGGACCCATTGCATGTTGACATTCCAGTCTGATGACTGATTGAGCCTGGGCATTCCAATCTAATGATTATGGGTCATTATGCATGCTTGTATGTTTATCGTATGGAGTATTTTAGGAAAAAATTCACTAAGCTTTGTGCTTACCCAGTTGTTTATGTTTTTCAGGTTTTATCGATGATCGTGGGAAGGCGATGGAGGGACTGTACACATTCATCAACAACATTTTCCGCGTTTCTTATATTACTCTGAATTTTATAAATGTATTTTGGAATAAACGGTTTCTTAATAAACCTACAATCTTTTTACTTTAAGACTTGTCAACAAAATAATTCAGTTGGTGGTTTATTAATGCATAAAAGCAAACCAATATTAAAAATAAATAAGTGAACAAGAAACATCTGTTAAGTGAACAATTAATCATGAAAAGGCACTTCTTAGGAAACGTTAAATAAGTTTATTTAAAACTTAAAATCATAAAACTTGTACTAGAAAAGGTGCAAGACCCATTAGAATTGGTTTTAACATTGACTCTCTGTTTTGTAAACTAACAAGTGAAAGACATATAACGGCTAGGGTTTCGTATTATTATCAAAGAGAAGTACAAATACAATGAAAGGGAAAGAAATAATATATATAGACTAGCTAATTAGGGTTTCCTAGCAAAAAGGCTCAATCATAAAACCCAATACAAAATAAAGCCCAAAATCTTACTAGGCTAACATCCCCCCTCAAACTCACAATGCAACAGCAATAAGCATTGAGAGTTTGTCAGACAGAAAATGGAATCGAGGAGCAGTCAACGGCTTCGTAAGAATATCAGCAATCTGCAAAGAGGAAGGAACATAAGGAAGGGAGATAGTGCCCTTCTGGAGATGATGACGTGTGAAATGACAGTTAATCTCAATGTGCTTTGTGCGCTCATGAAACACTGAATTCTTGGCAATCATTATTGCACTCTCGTTATCACAATACAAAGGGGTAGGCTGAGAGATGTGAACACCCATATCTGCAAGAAGCCATCTCAACCAAACAATCTCACAAGTGGCGATAGCCATGGCTCGATACTCAGATTATGTAGAAGATCGAGAAACAACATCTTATTTCTTGCTTTTCCATGATATCAATGAATCTCCAAGAAAAACACAATACCCGGTAGTAGACTAACGATCATAAATATCACTATCCCAATTAGCATCACTATAGGCACGCAGCTCAAGAGAGGATATAGATGGAAACATAAGAGTGCGGAACTGAGTACCATGTAAATATCTCAAAATACGAAGAACAGCTCCCCAATGAACAATAGTAGGAGCAGTGACAAACTGGCTAACCACATGAACTACATGAGCAATATCCAGTCTAGTGACAGTCAGGTAAACGAAACTCCCAACAATGGTATGATAAAGGCTTGGATCTGATAATGGGACACCATCAGTTGGAGAGTACTTTGCATTACTCTCTATAGGCGTATCAATTGTTCGCTTATCCGTGAGTCGTGCACGTTCAAACAAATCTGAAATATACTTCGTTTGAGATAAAAGATAACCCTTTGGAGATTGAGCAACTTCAATCCCCAATAAGTAACGTAGCAATCCCAAGTCTTTCATAGCAAAACGGTGAGCCAAATCACGCTTTAAAGACTCTATACCATCATGATCATCACCAGTAATAATCATGTCATCGACATATAAGGAAATAATAATCCGACCAGCATTCGTACATCGAATAAATAGAGCCGAGTCATGGTTACTTGGTTGAAAACCAAGAGAAGTAATCACCATAGAAAATTTCTCAAACCAAGCACGAGGGGCTTGTGTGAGGCCATATAGTGCCTTCCGAAGTCGACAAACTTCACCTGGTTGGTGAGCAATACCAGGGGGAGGAGACATGTATACTTCCTCATGAACATCACCATTCAAGAAAGCATTCTTGACATCCATCTGATAAATCTTCCATTAGCGAATGGAAGAAACTGCAATCAAGGTGCGAACAGTCGTCATTTTTGCAAGAGGAGCAAACGTCTCCTCATAATCCATACCATACTTTTGTGCGTACCCTTTCGCAACAAGTCTGGATTTATAACACTCAACGGATCCATCAAACTTTGTTTTGATTTTATAAACCCAAAGACAACCAATCATGTGTTTTCCGGGTGGAAGCGGAACCAGATCCCATGTATGAATCTGATAAAGAGCTGCAAGTTTCTCAGCCATTGCGGTCCTGCCAAAAGGGATCAAAAACGGCCTCTTTGTAGGATGTTGGTTCAGAGAGACGATGTACATTAGCAATAAAGGAGGCAAACACCGGTGAGTAAGAGGAATAGACAAAGTCAGGAAGCTTTGTGGACTTCTTATTACGATAAGGCCTCGATGGAAGGGGGTCTTGATGATTTGCAGGCAGAGGATCAACGATAGGTGGTGGATCAGCCGCATGTGGTGGATCAGCAGCAAGTGGTGGATCAATGACATGTGGTGGATCATCAATGTCAATGCTAAACGGATCAATAGTACGAAGCTCCTCTCGGGTTGCATCATGTGACTGAACAGGAATGTTATAGAATGAAATATGCTCTAAAAAGGTGACATTGCGAGATACATACCGTTTCTGATATGAAGGATCATAGCACCGATAACCTTTCTGACCAATACCATATCCTAGAAAAACACAAAGAGCTGATTTTGAAGACAACTTATCTCTCTCTACATGAGGCTTCAAGACAAAACATGTACACCCAAACACTCGTAATGAAGAATAATCTGGGAGTTGTCCAAAGAACATTTCATAAGGACACTTCCCCGAAGTGTACGTAGTAGGAATGCGATTAATAACATAAGTGGCGGTATGAATAGCTTCTCCCCAAAATATATTGGGAACTTGAGCAGAGAGTAGTAAGGATCTGGAAGTTTCTAGGAGATGTCGATGTTTTCTTTCTGCAACACCATTCTGCTGAGCAGTGTCTGTACAAGACGATTGATGTATAGTGCCATCAGATGCCAATAATTGTTTAAAATCATTAGAGGTAAATTCTCTTCCCAAATCACACCGAAAACATTTTATGACAGCAGAGTGTTGAGTCTTGACAAGAGCTCTGAATTCACTATATATGGTGAAAAAATCAGACCTGCGCTTCATAAAATAAACACACGTTTAACGAGTGTAATCATCAATGAATGAAACATAATAGTTAGCTCCTGATTTGGAGGTGATCGGAGAGGGACCCCACACATCAGAATGCACAATATCAAAGGGAGCAACAGAACAAGTGACACTTTTATTAAACGGTAAAGCAGAAAATTTTCCCAGTTTACAACCACAACAATCAGAAATATCATCAAATTTCAAAGAGCCTAACACACCAGTGGAAAACCAAAAACTGTAAACGAGACGCTGACACATGTCCCAAACGAGAATGCCAAAGATAAAAAAGAGACGATGAAGGGTTTAAACGAAAAGACAACAAATCGACACTAGATGCAGCAACATCAGCAACATGTAGCTGCTCTAAGACATAAAGCTCCCCAAGTCTACGGCCTATCCCAATCACCCTCCGAGACCGAATGTCCTGTACACATCAGAATGAATCAGAAAAGAAGACCCAACAACCAGATTTACACAACTGAATGACCGATGCAAGATTCAAAGCAAGTGTATGAATGTAATACACATCTGTTAAAGATATATAAGGAGTGACAATAGAACCAACACCCTCTACTGACATGGGTGTAGCACTAGCAGACATAAAAGAGACAGGTGTACGAGAAGATAATGAAGCAAAAGATGATAAATGTGGTGACATGTGATGAGATGCACCAGAATCTAATATCCACAAGGATGAAGGAATACCTAACGTGTTGGATGAAGACAGACCTGAATGAAACATAGAAGCTGACATGGCAGTTGGATTGGTAGCTAAGAATTGTCTGAACTGCTCAATAATTTGTGGATCCAAGGCTGATGGTGGTGTGAAATCTGTTTCATTCTCAACTGAAGGTGTAGAAGCAGCGTACTGTGGTGGCCTAAAAGATGAAAATGAGGGATGTGACTGTCCAGAAGACTTGTTCTGTTGTGAAGACTGAGACTGTGCTGGTGATCTTGTTTGTTGTTGCTGCTGATTTCCCTTGCTTGTCAGCAAAGGACAATTTTCCTTCCAATGGTTCTTCTTCTTACAGAAAGCACACTCATCAAATGCAACTCCAAGACGATTTTGGTTTGAAGATTGAGGTCGTTGTGGAACAGCAAAGACAGTAGGAGTGGCTGTCTTTGGGAGCTTTGTCAGCATGGGACTTGATACGAGTTTCTTCAGCAATCAACTCGTGAACAACTGAATCAACAGTAGGAAGAGGTGTACGATGCAAGATTGATCCATGTAGACCTTCAAAATCTGAACGTAATTCCATCAAGGACTGAACCAAACATTGCTCTTCCCTTCTATCAATATAAGGCTTAAAAGCCTTCAACACATCAGGTTCTGTAAGAGCTAACTGATCCCACAAATCCGACATAGCTGCATAAAATTCCTGAACACTGAGATTGTTCTGTTAGAGGGCTCGAATATCAAACTCTAACTGATACTGCTTTGCAAAGTTAGATTGAGTATAGAACCTAGCCAAGTGATCCCAAACCTCCTTTTTCGTGTCATACTTCGCCAACTGAGTACCAATAGACTGGATGACAGAATTATTAATCCAAGTAATGATCTTGGAGTTATCAGTCTCCCATGAATCCATTAAGGTTGCATAATTAGCGGCTTTCTCGTCTGTTGGTTTCTTCTTCTCACCAGAAACAATCCCCCGCATAGTCTTGCCCCCGCAAGAAATTTGCATAACATAACTCCAATAGGCATAGTTTTTGCCATCAAGTTGAATACTAATTGACTGAAGAGAATCATCTCTTGGGGCCATATTTCAATATCAGTCAAACAGTAAATATGAGTAGTCAAACCAAACCGAATACAGAAACGAGCAAAGAAACCATACCCAAAATTGCAAACAGTCAATGAATAGTACACGTGAACAGTAATGTTGATGAATAGTGTAATGAACAATGCCGACGATGAACAGTATAATGAACATTGCCGATGAACAATAACGTCGATGAACAGTGTCGACGGTGAACAGTAACACCAGTGAAGAGTAATGTCGACAAACAGTAACGCAAACAGTGTCGGCGGTGAACAGTGTCGCTAGTGAACAGCACTCGTCGATGAACAGTACCGATGAACATTAATCGGTGAACAGTAACTCCCCCCCAAAAAAAAAACGAAAGGTACAGATAATCAACCGAGCTTTGATACCATGTAAACTAACAAGTGAAAGACATATAACGGCTAAGGTTTCGTATTATTATCAAAGAGAAGTACAAATACAATGAAAGGGAAAGACATAATATATAGACTAACTAATTAGGGTTTCCTAGCAAAAAGGTCCAATCATAAAACCCAATACAAAATAAAGCCCAAAATCTTATTAGGCTAACACGTTTCACCTCTTAGGCTAAAGCCTAAGAGAAGTGAGTGGCAAAAAACTAACATTTGCTTACAAACACTACTCCCTCATGGTAAAATGGCAAACTCAAATGACATGTTAATGTGATAGAGAGAGAGGAGAGAGAATATGCATGTGAGTGTGTTTATTTATTTTTTTCTTTTCTCCTTTTTATCACGTTGACCAACCTCTAAAAATGTCATGACATTTATGTTGTATGGCAAAAATAACATGATAAATAGTCTTGGCTTCAAAAATGATATGGAAGCATGACATGTCATGTTCCACTTCCTCCAGCCTTAACCTTAGGAGTAGAAAAAAAACAATAGTCTTGGCTTCAAAAATGATATGGAAGCATGACATGTCGTGTTCCACTTCCTCCGGCCTTAGGAGTAGAAAAAAAAAGCATAAAACATAAAAACAAATGATTTATTTAATAATATATCTTTTTGTTTATGATTATGGATACAAAAATAAACTCACGGTTGTCATCTTGTTAAAGGATCATACGAACAAAACCAGTAATACTCTATTATTCATGATTCTTAGTTTTTTATTTTTTATTTTTTTATTATATATTTTTTTTCAATCGGTCGAAGAATTTTAAGATAAAAATATTAAGGCATGGATATTACGGTATGTTCATGTCAAAATCAGTAACACAACGATTATCATGAATCATACTCCATAACTAGAATTAGGGTAAAAAAATAAACCTAAATCATGTTCTGATACCACATGTTGAATTTATAGGCATAATCACAAGATTAATTCAACGTAATTTTGATAATCCAAATGAAGAATACTTACTTGGAGAAGGTGATATCTTCTTGATTGTGAAGATGACGATTTCATGATCATTTTTCATTTTCCGTAATGGTGTCTTATTGATCAATCCGATGGATGGATGACACACACAAGTTTATGGTTTTTATATAGAGGTGGGAATTATGTTAGAGGGGAAGATGAACCAAATTATATTCCACTAATAGGTTTATCTCATAATTGTGTTTTGAATTTATCAATTACACCTTATGGTAAGTTATAGAACCACATAGATTTAGTCTCTTAGTTATAAACAAAATAGCATATCCATCCTACTACATATATTTAAATCTAACTAGTTGTCATGTCACTACGGCAATTGTTATAGTAAATAATATAATTGTAATTAACACATAAAAACATTATTAAATAGTTTAATGGTCACATTAACAGAGATTATGCTTTGACACTTACTTTACTATACTATTATTATCGATTATTATCGAGTAAATTATGATGCATGTAAAATTAGTCGTTTAAAGATTTCCAATTCTTAATTTCTTATGGATATAACTACGTACACGAATGTTATAACGTTAAAGAAAATACATCAACTTTAAATGAGTTGTGAATATATGTGCATTTATAAATTCCGGTGTATATTTTGTTAAAACTTAAAACACATAATGGCTGCTAAATTACGGGTGTGAAACTAGGTCAAGCCTATTGTACCCAAAGGTAAGCCTATTGTACCCAAAGGTAAATTAGTAAAATATTATAAAAAGTTGTCATTTTGTAATTACGTGTGTTTCAGGTTTAGACCGAACTATAAATGTTCCTAACGTAAGAAATTTTACAAATGATACAGTACTTAAGTTCGGCAAAGCTAAGATTCATCATCAAAGGAAGTTGCTTTCGAACTAGAAGATGCAGCTTTTGCAGGTTTAGGTGCGGCCAAAATATATAGGACCCACCGTCTTTTAAGGGGAAAAAGTTTAGTTTATAGTTTTTATTTTAAATAAAAATAGCTTTGGTATTAGACCATGCGGTATGGTCGCTACAACCGCGTTAAGGCTGATGTGGCACATACGAAACGTCGGTATAACACCGGAAACGCCACTCCCGACTCCCGTTAAGGTAAGTTTCGTAGTAACGACAACGGATGACCATGCCCCGTTTCTTCTCTCCTCTTCCTCTGCTTCTCTTCTCTCAACGCCGTTATGACATCTTGAACATCATCCCCTAATCTTGTTGTGGGGAGAAGATGGTGACGTGGTATCGTTATGTGTGGGTATGAGGTGGGTATGGGTGTTGTCGGTACCCAATACTCTTAAGGATCACTTATTTACTTCAATAAATACTTTTTTAATTATTTTTTGACAAAAATTTATTAGCTTATATAACCATAAATATGATTTTCTAAAATAATGTTTGACTTAGCTTAGGCTGGTGGGTGTCATATCATACTCACCATACTTTTTGTGTCACATTATTTTTTACATCTTATAAAACTGAAAGGTGTCATACCACATCTTACCACACTCACCACAATACACATTTTTATGCATGACGTACAAAATGTGAAGGGATGCATCTTTTTTCCCGTGTGGCAATCTATACCACACACCACCTTTACCGCATGTCTTTTTTGTCCCTCAGTGCGGTGTTTACCGCATACCGCAGTATGTGGTAAAAGGCGCACCGCATAGTCTTAGATTGTGACAAAAAACTATAAATTGATGAGACATTTTTTTTAAATATTTGAAATAATAATAATAATAATAATAATAATAATAATAATAATAATAATAACGACTAAGAAAGACATATTTACATATTTAAGTTTATTCATTTATATATATATATATATATATATATATATATATATATATATATATATATATCAATGGAAAACGCATAAACTCAAAAAAAAACCTATAAAACCTATAAATATATAAAAAATACTTTAAGATATTTGTTTTTTTTTTTTACTTTACAAACCTAAAAATCACAGCTTTCTATGTATTTCTATTGATTTTCAAGGGTTTTTAAACTAAAAAAAACCTATAAAACCTATATCTTTTTTTACAATGAATTTGTTTAAAATGCTGAGATTTTTTGGTTTGTAAACTAAAAAAAAAAATTATTAGATAATTCAAAGTATTTTTTCTATGTATTTCTATTGATTTTCAAGGGTTTTTAGTGATTATGCATTTTCCATAGAATCCTTCTAGTAAATGACCAAAAAGAGTAAATATATTTAGGGGTATTACTGTCTTTAAATCTATGATTTTTTGCAGAAAATTCTCAATATTTTTTGTCATTTTACGAAATAGTCTTGAATTAAAGTTTTTTACAAAAAAAATACTACAAACCGATTTTTTTTCTCTCAGTTACCTTCAAGTCAGCACGTAACAAATTATATTGAAACTATTCCCTAACATGCCCCAAAATATTAGGATTTGTGTGCAAAGAAACTCTATTTCCATTTTATGCTAGAATTTCATGGTTTGGATTTACATCGTCATTTTGGCAATTTCAAACATTTATTACGGTAAATAATAAAAATTGTAGGATGTTACGATTTCATACAATGAAAGAACTCCCATAGAAAAATATAATAAATAAATAAAAGATGAATTTATACATGTTTGTGATTGTAAAAACTGAAAGGTACAATGAATGAAAATGTCAAAGAAAGCAATGATAAATCATGGTTTACTTAGTCACAAAATACAAAACTTTCTCTTTACTAATAACCCTCTTATTATTAATGTGGAATCCTATATTCATACAATAAATAAATTTACTATACAAATTCAAAACATAGAACACCTATCCAATATACCAAAGGTAAATCGTTAGCTTGAGCCTGAAACCTCAATTATTGATTTCCATTTCCTTACTTTTACAACAACTTTCTAACAATGTATTTATAAACTTCACACATTCACACGAAAAAATAACATATCGACATTCATTTATAGATGAATACGAAATAGAATTTCTTGAAAACTCATATGTAGAACTAGCAATAGATGGTTTTGTATGATTTGTTAGAATAGAGCAATCATTTGTGATGGGAAGTACAGATGAGTCGGTGGTGGTCCAACGCCATGTATGGTCTTGAAGTTTGGGCCTTCCAATTTGTATAAATATGTATTTTAAATGTATTATACATGTATTTAACAATACAATTAAATACGTTTAAATGAAAAAACTTTAAAAACGTTTTAAGGTATAAAAATATATAAATACGTTTGTACATGTATTTATTTATTAATATTAATAATAACAAATTTAAAAAATAATATATTTATTTGGGTTCTTACTAAAAATAATAATAATAATAATAAAATCATAATATTTTGGGTCAGTTTACGAAATAATCTCAAATTAAGGTAATCGGGAAAAAGGGGGTCAGGATGCACCATTGTATTAGTTTTTAGGACATTTTGTAAAAAAATTGTGACTATTTTGTAAACTGACCCACAATATTAAATTTTTTCTAAAAAACATTTAATCTAATCTTTTAATCTAACAAGTTATAAGTTGTTTTAAAAAGACAATAAAATGACTTTTGAAAATAACTTTCCAAGGATAATAAAAAACTATTTTCGAAAGTGTTTATTAGCAGAGAACTCACCTCACGATCAAGGAGTAAACGCACATAACTTTGTAACACACACATCGGCTCTACTGTCCGCCTAAACAATAAACCTAGACCCAATTTGTAATGTTAGACTACAATACTCCCAAAAGACACAAAGTCAAACTTGGTCAAAAGTCAGCAGTCAACGGTCAAAAAGTCGACACAGACCGAGTACGCCCAGCGTACTCGGCTAGTACGCCCTGCGTACCCTTGATCATGATTGGGCTCCTAACAGAGTACGCTCAGCGTACGTCCAGGTACGCCCAGCGTACGCGATGTCTTAAAATTCAACTTTTAAGGACTTAATCCCTTAAGTCATTCCGTCCAAGTCTCAGATCTAGTCTTAAAACACATCCCAAACCATAAAGTTTCCAACTTTATGGTTTTACATGCCTAGAACAAACCCAACATCAAAACCCTAATTCTTCTTAACCATTAAAGCTCTTAATGACTTGCATGGAAGAATATCAGGGGCCAAGATCATATTTTTATGACTCAAGACATGGAAAAACGTCCAAAAGGACAACCCAAATGTTCTATAGCATGTCATGCACAAGAAAGTCATAATTTGGGGACAAAAGCTCATAATATCACCATACAAGCTAGATCTAACAACTTAATCATCAAGGTGGGAACTTTATACCTTCTGGAGATGTAGGATGATGCAATCCTTCCAGATCCAAGCTTACTTCTAGCTTCCAAGCTTCACCACCACCTTCTTCTTCCTTTGGAACACACAAAAACACACTCTAAGGTTTCAAAATGGAGTAGTGGAGGCTAGGGTTTGCAAGAAAACGTCTCAAGTGATGGAGGCTGGAAATGGGGTGAGGAGATGGGGCTTAAGGATAAATATATATGCTCCAAACCCCCAAGATTAGGGTTTTCGTCCAGACCGAGTACGCCCATCGTACACTAGTGTACGCCCAGTGTACTCCAAAACGACGTCGTATCCTTTAATGATCCTTACGCCTAGCGTACCATCCAGGTACACCCAGCGTAAGGACCAAAATTGAAAAAGTAATTAAATGGAGGGTAGGAAAGGAAACTAATTGGGACTCGGGTGTAACAATTATCCCCCACTTGGACCAGACTTCGTCCTCGAAGTCCGCCGAAGTAAAAAAACTTTGGATAATGCTCCCTCATCTCTTATTTCGGCTCCTAATTCCACTTGGAACCCTTCCGATTTTGCCACTGAACCATGACCAATGGTACCACCTTGTTGCACAAGGCCTCCATCTTCCGTTCAAGAATCGCTATTAGTCTATCCACGTAGTTCAACCGCTCATCTACCTGAATGTCATCTAGAGGTACCACCACCATATCATCCACCAAACACTTCCGCAACTGAGAAACATGGAAAGTGATGTGAAGCTGACTGAGCTCGTCCGATAACTCCAATCGGTAGGCCACCTTGTCCACCCTGGCAATCACATGAAATGGTCCGATGAATCGGGGTCCCAACTTGCCCCACTTCTTGAAGTGTATCACGCCCTTCCATGGTGACATATTCAGTAAAACCATGTCCCCAACCTGGAACTCCAGCTCAGAACATCGACGGTCGGCATAGCCCTTCTGTCGGCTCTGAGCTGTTTGTAGTCTCTGTCTAACCTGTTGAATCATCTTTGTAGTTTGGAGCACTACCTCAGTGCTCCCCATGATCCTCTGTCCGACCTCACCCCAACATATCGGAGTGCGACACTTCCTCCTATAGAGAAGCTCGAAGGGAGGTGCACCAATACTTGAGTGGTAACTGTTGTTGTACGAGAACTCTGCCAAAGGAAGGTAGGTATCCCAAGTCCCACCAAAAATCAATAATGCAAGCCCTCAGCATATCCTCCAGTGTCTGAATCGTACGCTCACTCTGACCATCGGTGTGAGGGTGATAAGCAGTGCTTAAATGTAGCCTCGTACCCAGCTCCTCATGAAACCTCTTCCAAAACCTGGAACTAAAACGAACATCCCTGTCTTATACGATGGAAACCGGCACCCCATGACGATAGAGCACCTATCGAACATAGATATCTTCCAACTTCTCGATCGATGAACTCTCTCGAATCGCAAGAAAATGCGCACTCTTGGTCAATCTATCAACAATCACCCAAATAGCATCAAAACCACGAGGAGACCGGGGTAACTTTGTGATGAAGTCCATTGAAATCTGCTCCCATTTCCAAATGGGAATCTCCAAAGGTTGTAGCTTTCCATGAGGCATATGGTGTTCGGCCTTGACTTTCCTACAAGTTAAGCATATCTCCACATACTCAACAATCTCCCTCTTCATGCAAGGTCACCAGTAGTTGAGTCTCAGGTCCCAGTACATCTTGGTCGCACCAGGATGTATACAAAGTCGAGACTTATGTGCCTCATCCATCAAAATCTGTCTCACTCCTCCAGTACCCGGAATCCATACCCTACTACACTATGTCAACAACCATCTACTATCCATGGCAAAAGTAGCAAACTGACCCTTGATCTTCTCTTTCTTCATGTTCTCTTCCTTTATCCCCTCTGTTTATGCCTCCCTAACCAGCTCTAAGAGTGGGGAGGTAACTGCCACCCTCATATACGACCCTCCTTTAGGTGTACTTACCCACCTGCAACTCAATGCGTCGGCCACCACGTTGGCCTTACACGGGTAATACAAGATCTTATAGTTATAATCATTGACTACGTCGAGCCACCTCATCTGCCTCATATTCAGGTTCGGCTGGTCCATAAGGTATCTCAAACTTTTTTGGTCTAAATAGATGGTGCAACGGACCCCGTACAGGTAATGCCTCCAGATCTTGAGGGCAAAAACCACAGCCCCCAACTCCAAATCATGAGTAGGGTAGTTAGCCTCATGAGGCTTCAACTGACGTGACGTATAAGAAATCACTCTACCCTGATGCATGAGTACTGCGACCAACCTTGTGATGAAAGCATCACAGTACACTACCATATCCTCAACGCCCTCTGGAAGGGTCAACATTATGGCCTCACACAGTCTCTGTCTGTTTCGAAAACTGTATGCTTCTCAGGCCCCCAAACAAAATCCACACTCTTCTTAGTCAGACAAGTGAGAGGAACAACAATCTTAGAGAAATCCGAAATGAATCTTCGATGATACCCAACCAAGCCCAGAAAACTCCTGATCTCCGAGGGCTTCGTCGGGAACTCCCACTGCATCATTGCCTCAATCTTGGCCGGATCGACCAATATCCCATTCTTGTTAATGAGATGTCCCAAAAATTAAATCTCACGCAACCAGAACTCACACTTGGAGAACTTGGCATATAGACTCTCCCTCCTCAGAACCTCCACGATCTCCCGTAAATGCTCCTCATGTAACTCCTTGGTCTTGGAGTAGACCAAGATATCATCGATGAATACAATAACAGACCAATCAAGCATCGGTCGACACACCCTTTTCATCAGATCCATGAATGTTGCAAGTGCGTTGGTGAGCACAAATGGCATCACCACAAACTCATAATGGCCACAACGAGTGCGGAAAACTGTCTTCTCCACATCCTCCTCTCTAACTCTCATCTGATGGTACCCCGACCTCAAATCAATCTTGGAGAACCAAGATGCTCCCTGCAGCTGATCAAATAGGTCATCAATCCTTGGGAGTGGGTAACGATTTTTCACTGTCAACTTGTTCAAATCTCGAGATCAAATAGGTCATCAATCTTTGGGAGTGGGTATCATCCTTCTTTTTCACGAACAGAATCGGTGCTCCCCAAGGCGAACTGCTCAGTCGAATGAAATTCTTTCCCAACAGCTCCTGAAGTTGAGAGGAAAACTCCTACATCTCTGGAGGTGCAAGGCGATAGGTGCCTTGGCGATCAGGGTTGCACCGGGGATCAGATCGATCCTAAACTCTACCTGCCTCTCTGGTGGTATACCAGGCAAATCCTCCGAGAATACATCCGGGAAATCCCGAACTATTAGGCCATCTGATACTGAACGACTTGACTCTATACGAGTATCTACCACATACACCAGGTAACCCGAGCAACCATGTTTAATAAATCTCCGAGCCCTCGCTGCCAAGTAGAATGTTAAACCAACCCTGGTACCCTCACCATATATGGTTATCTCCCCCCCCCTACTTAGGGTACGACCCACCACTAGCTGCCTCTTGCAATCAATCTGATCCCCAAACCGGCTCAACCAATCCATCCCAACAATAATGCTGACGTCCTCCATAGGAATCAGGACCAGGTCGGTCGGATACGACACCCCAAAATTCTCCAAAGTACAATCGTGGAAAACGCTCGAAACAGGGACCATGTCCTTGCCAGAAACAGAAATCCGCATAGGATGCTCCAGTGCATCTAAAGGAATGCGAAAACTCCTACTAAAAGCTGAGGATACAAATGACCGACTCTCACCCGAGTCGAATACCACTAATGCATGCAAGGAGTTCACAAGAAAAGTACCTAATATATATATATATATATATATATATATATATATATATATATATATATATATATATATATATATATATATATAAGCATAGTGTAAAATAATCAGAAAAAAATAAATATATAAATACCAGAAACGACGTTCGGCGCCGCTCTGACCTCCTCAACTGTCATCTAAAAAGCACGTCCTCTAGATCTCGGGGCCTCAGCCCTCCACTAACATTCGTCTGTGATCCGAATAGTACTCAGGGACGGTTCCTGCACATGCCTAGCAGCTAGCTGAGGGCATTAGGCCTTCATATGGCCTACCTTATCGTAATGGTAACAAATACGTGCACCTGGTGAGGGGGTCTGCTGCTGCGGCTATCGACAATCCCTTGTGAAATGACCCTGCGTGCCACAATTGTGGCACCCTGTCGCTGATCTTCCCGCACCTAACATAGGTGCGGCCCCTCTACCCCCTAGGGCGTGAATCAGTGGGCTTGGCCCGCTTCGTCGCCGGCTGCGACCTGATGCTGCTTCCTAACCTGATTCTCAATCTCAATCTCTCTCCTCTGAGTAGCAAAATGGAGCTCGGAAAGAGTCTGATACTACTGATTAGACACAAACTCTCGTATCTCAGTCTTGAGCATGCTCATATATCACAACATTTGGACCTGCTCAGAAGATGCATACTCAGGGCAGAAAAGTACCTCTCAGTGAACTTCTTGGTGATCTCCGTCACCAACTTTGTCGTCTGTCTAAGTGACAGATACTCCTGGGCCAAACACTCTCTCTCCACCAAAGGCACATACTCAGCTCGAAACATCTCAATAAACTGGCCCCAAGTGATTGCGGCCATCTCCGCCGGTGAGTAAGAACCGGTCAAGAGCTTACACCAGTCCTTCGCCCCCAAGCGTAGAAGGTTCAGGGCAAACCTGACCTTCTAGTCCTTCAGACAGGAACACGTGAAGAAACATCCCTCCACATCATACAACCATATCATCGCTACAATTGGGTCCTTGACCCCATCGAACTCTGGAGGCTTCGTGTTACTGAAGCTTCGATACTGGAAAGATCCTCCTACCCCTGATGCAGCGAAAACTGCAGTGGCTGCAGCAGCGGAAGCCTGCATCACAGCAGCATAACACTCGTCAAAGAGCTCAATCATGGCGGTCTTCAACGACCCAAAAGTCTCCAGGATAGCACCCCGAACAGCTGCAACAACCTCGGCAGAGATCAACTCACGAATCGCCTCATCCAGTACAACCATCCGCACTGGCTCATCACCTCCTGAACCACCAGCTCCGAATCATGAACCTCTAGTGACCACCATGCTGAAAAAATAAACATAAAATCATCACATCACCAATAGAGTAACTCTCTACAGCTCTTATAACTCAACGTCAAGCCTTGTATTTTCCTGACACGCGTACGGATCCTATGCTTTCGGTAGTACGGGCCCATACTCCCTTCGACACCTATTCATATTTGTCTTAGTGATCGCCACGAAACCCTTGGGTCACTGGACCCTCTATGCTTGGTGCACACACACCCTAAAACATACTCTTAAAGAGTGAACACAACCCCTAGTTCCACTTGGACTCCACCAATTCCGCTCACGACCCATGAAACCTCCACTAACACTGTAGTCACCTCGCATATGCTAATCATACATAGTGCCAGATCCAATAATCGGTCGAGTAAGTAATTCTACCCTAAGCCCACAACCAAACAAGGAACACGAGGTAAGGATAAATCAAGAATTCTAAGGTTATAAGACACTAACTATGAAGATTTATAGTGTATATACTCAGCTAATAGTAGCAAAAATGTCAGTTCCAAACGACCCATGAAACCTCCACTAACACTGCAGTCACCTCACATATGATAATCGTACATAGCGCCAGATCCAATAGATGGTCAAATAAGTGATTCTACCCTAAGCCCACAACCAAACAAGGAACACAAGGTAAGGCTAAATCAAGTATTCTAAGGCTATACGACCATAACTATGTACATTTATAGTGCATATACTCAGATATCATGCGATTCCTGAGGATCCTTATGTTTTGGTCAGAAATTACACAAGTATAAATCAACCAAATTGAATGAGAGGCTGTGATGTTTGAATTGTGCAATAGAGAAAGGTAAAGAGAATGACACGATTGTTTACAAGGAAAGCCCTTGATCCTTACTAGGATCTGAGACACAAAACCTTGGGAGGTGATAATGATCACCTGCCTTGATGATTTTATTAATATAAAATGATGATTACAAAGAGTATTTCAGTAAGAACAAGTGAAAAAGTTCGTAGAGTAAGCTAAGAGTAAGGTCCCGTTTGATAGTTGTTGACTGAGAAAGTGCTGACTGGGAAATATCTGTCTGGGTAAGAAATCCTGACAGAGTAAGAAACCATGTTGTTTGATTGTACATCTGACAGAATATGCTGACTAATAAAAAATGACCATTTTACCCTTTAAATGTAAATTACACACAAATCCTTTAAAAATCCAAATAAAATAAAAGGAATCATTGTTTTTATAAAGTTATAAATTAATTCATTGTTTTTCAATAATTCAAACTACTCATTAATTGACCAGATTCATATTCATCAATCAGTTTAAAGGATTGATAATCATCCATTATAGGATTGATAACTAGCCATAACACTTGAAGCAAAAACATCAAATATTAAAAGGAAAACAAATGAAAAACTTATATGAATACAAGCACATATAATCTGAATAACAATCAACATCAAAAGAACATTCAACCATTCTCTTTTTCCATTATTATTCCAAAAGGACCATTCCATGAGCACAAAACTTTGAAAAATCTTGCTTTCCTTGAAATTGAAAAGAAAAAGACTGAATTGCCCTTTAGACAAAACTTTGAATAATCGCAGAAAATGATAACACTGAAATGACACCATTTGCTGCTGAACACCAATAATCAAGAAAAATTTGTGAACACCAATAATCAAGAATTATTCTCACAGCGATTGATCTGCCATTGATCAAAAGGTAGAACAAATCAATTGAAACTCAAAAAAAGCAAAATCACTGAGCATGAAAGCTTTACCTGATGAGAAGAGGCAGAAGGCGTCAATCGGTGGGTGGCAGAGGCAGAAATCATGGACGGCCGTTGCTGGTTGCGGGAGAAGAAGCATGACTATGGAGGCGCTAACAGAGGAGCTATAGGGAAAGGGCACAGTTGGAAGACGCCTCTCCCATTCTCAGTCAGCCAATTTTCATTTTCTTACCGAGACAGATTCAAACTTCCGAGTCAGAGGCATAGAATTGAGTTATCAAACAAGTTTAGCTGACCGAGTCAGTCAAAAATGTCTGACCTGACTCGGTCAGAAGAATATCAAACACAGCCTAACTAGAGTGTGTCGTGTGCGAGATACATGTGTCAATTTGTAGTCTAAACTAGCTAACAATATGTTCAATATTCCAGGATCCTCTATGACCAGCTTTGTGAACGTTGTTTGACTTGGTATTCCGGGTCTTTAGCATAGTTGAGACGACTCTTTGTTGAGAAGAAGTCTTCTCTTGACTATTTCTGCACATGTGTTAATTAAGAACAAAATATAACCGTTATAAATGTTAGTAAATAATAATAACGGTAATATTCGGGATCCTGAGATAGTTGAGAATCCTGAATATATGATGAGGTTTGAGGATCTTGAATGCTTTGAGGATCTTAGCCCTAACAATTGCCCCCAAGTTATTCCTGAAAATATAGGAGTTAATTTCGAGAATATTAAAGGGATAAATTAAATTAAAAAGGTAAAAGGAGAGAGAGAAAAGTAATTTTCAAAATCAACCCTTAACGGCTAGGTAATTTTGAAATCCAACGGGTGGATAACTAACCATTAATGGTCAAATCAATCTCAAATCTTCAGTATAAATAGAGGTGATCAGTTCCACAATTCTCTTTACTCGTCTCGATTTTCTTTGCTTTCTTTGTGCTACCGGTGATTTTGATAAAGGTAACATCCTCTCTGCCTCATCTCCTTTCTACCAAATTTTCGATCATGGGTAAAAAGATGACCCTTTCTCGCAAGAAGATCCTAGGTCTTCCTGAGGACGATTTCATCGATCAAGGAGTCTTGTCTTATGACGAGACGTGTTCATTCGATGATGGTGATATCGAAGCATTGAAGGCTAGTGGTGTCTTCCCTCCTGAAGCAGTCTTCAGGCCTTATGACCCTTTGATCCAACCAGACTTCATCTCCTCTTCTTGGGTGTGCTTTCTGGATTATCCCTTCTCTGTTTTAGGCCTTAAATTCCCTTTTTCCGGAGTGGTCTCCCACTTGGATAAGTACATACCATGCCGGGTCGGGTCAAGTACATACCAAATATAGTTATGGACTTAGACACTATGAAGCACCATTTTAGATAAGTGATCATATAATCATCTGTTCTAGATATCAGCCGGACAAATACATGGAACATGGTCTTGCTTATTGTCCAGCATTTGTTTCCTGATTTCCGATTTGTTTGACATAGAACTTAACTGAACACATCAATTTAGTTCTGACCGGGCCCGATACATAGGTCAAAACAAAATCATCGAGGGGCCCAGATATCGCTTCTAATCCTAGAAGGAACAGATAAACTTCGACTCATATGTTTGCTCTACTACTTGTTGAATTACACACAAAAGCACGGTTTATAACATCGAGTTACCAATGCGTTTTCGTGCAATCAATGCATAACCAACTCATAGGCAACAAATCATATCTCTAGGTTTGAAGACTTATATGATATTACCGTCTCACGATCACTCGAGATAAATTCCATGAAGTGATACAAGTGAGTGTGGGTTGAATCCAATACTCAGAACTTATGAGCACTCATGAGTGTTGTAGCCCCGCTTTGTCTAACATCTTAGACCTCTACAAGCCAACCCATGACAGTCTTGATTCATATCTACTTCCAACATATGACCGACTGTAGAGAGTTTGAATAATATGATATAAACCATAACATAATTATTCTAGAAGTCAAAACATGCAAAAAGAAATAATAGTAAACGATTGACAAGAGATAGCAACACTTTACTCATAAATAACAGCTTTTATTTATCATCAAATGTCAATTACATTTTACAAATTTCAAGATTATCTAACTACTAAAACTAATATCATCCTTCAGCCCTATGCTCCGAGCATGCTGGAGATGCTTAGCCCGAGTCAGTCCCTTCGTGAGGGGATCTGCTGGGTTCTCATTCGATGATACCCTCTTTGCCACGAGGATTCCTTCTTCTATTCGATGTCTGATGAAGTGATATTTTCTGTCAATGTGTCTGGATCTCCCATGATCTTTTGGTTCCTTGGCTAAGGCAACCGCACTATTGCTATCACAGAAAATCTCCATTGGCTCCTTTATAGCTGGTACAACTCCAAGGTCTCTGATGAAGTTCTTTAGCCATATAGCCTCCTTTGCTGCCTCGCTTGCTGCTATATACTCTGATTCACAAGTGGAATCAGCCACTGTCTCCTGCTTGGAACTTTTCCAAGCAATTGCCCCTCCGTTTAGAGTAAAGACCCAGCCCGACTGAGAGCGGAAATTATCCCTGTCAGTCTGAAAGCTAGCATCACTGTACCCTACAACTCTCAAGTCCTCACTGCCACCGAGGGTAAGGACCCAGTCCTTAGTCCTCCGTAGGTACTTGAGGATATTCTTTACCGCAGTCCAGTGTGCCTTGCCAGGGTTCCCCTGATACCTGCTAACCATGCTCAAAGCAAAGGCTACATCAGGTCGAGTACACATCATAGCATACATGATCGATCCTACAGCTGAAGCATAAGGTATTCGACTCATTTCTGCTATCTCAGCCTCAGTACTAGGGCTTTGTGTCTTACTCAATCTGGCGTTACTCTGGATGGGTAACTCTCCTTTCTTGGAGTTATGCATGTTGAACCTTTTCAACACTTTGTCCACATAGGTGCTTTGACTAAGTCCAATCAGTCTTTTACTCCTGTTTCTCAAAATCCTTATCCCTAGGATATAGGCAGCTTCTTCAAGGTCCTTCATAGCGAAACACTTCCCAAGCCAGGACTTTACTTCCTGCAGGGTTGGGATGTCATTTCCTATGAGTAGTATGTCATCCACATACAGTACCAAAAAGCTGACTATACTCCCACTAGCCTTGATATAGACACAAGATTCATCTTCACTCCTTGAAAAGCCAAATTCTTTGACTTTCTCATCAAAGCAAAGATTCCATCTGCGAGGTGCCTGTTTTAATCCATAAATGGATTTCTCGAGCTTACACACTCTACTGGGGTACTCTGTACTGACAAAACCCTCTGGCTGAACCATGTAAACATCTTCAGCCAACTTTCCATTAAGGAAAGCGGTTTTGACATCCATTTGCGATATTTCATAATCATGAAATGCAGCAATGGCTAACAGAACCCTAGTAGACTTAATCTTGGCCACTGGTGAAAAGGTCTCATCATAATCAACTCCCGGAGTTTGAGAATAATCCTTTGCAACCAGTCGTGCCTTATAAGTGTGTACATTACCATCCATGTCGGTCTTCTTCTTGAAGATCCATTTGCACCCAACTATCTTACGATAAGGTACATTGTCAACCAAGTTCCAAACTTGATTGTCATACATGGACTGTATCTTACTATCCATAGCCTCTTTCCATTTAGCAGCCTCAAGGCCTGCCATGGCTTCCGTGTAGCTGTTAGGCTCATCCAGATTTACCAGTGTGTTATCACTGATAAGTGTCTCACCTTCTGCAGTAATATGAAAACCACAATAATGCTCAGGTGCATTCCTAACTCTGGTGGAACGCCTCAGAGGTATAGATTCTTCAGTCGTCTCAACAGGAGTTTTCTCCTCAGGTTGAGGGCTAGGGTTTGAGGTTCCTTCACCATTTGACTCTTGAATTTCCTCAAGGTCAATTTGCCTCCCACTGTCTCCTTGGCTCATGAATTCTCTCTCTCGAAAGAATCCTCTTCTTGCTACAAAGACCACATTATCACTGGGTCTGTAGAAGATGTAACCAAAGGATTTCTGTGGGTAGCCGATGAAAATACACCTTTCGCTTCGAGGTTCGAGCTTATTGTGAGTCTCGCGTCTCACGAAAGCTTTGCAACCCCAAATCTTGATGTGGTCTAGATTGGGAACTTTTCCAGTCCACACCTCGTGAGGTGTTTTGGAAACCTTCTTTGTAGGGACTAGATTAAGGATTTGGGCGGCAGTCTCTAAGGCATACCCCCAAAATGAGATTGGTAGCGAAGCTCGACTCATCATGGAACGAACCATGTCCAACAAGGTCCGATTGCGCCTCTCAGCTACACCATTCAACCGTGGTGTCCTAGGAGGTGTCAATTATGAGACAATCCCACATTCCTTAAGATAGTCAAGGAACTCAGTACTAAGATACTCACCACCACGATCGGATCGAAGCATCTTAATGTTCCTGCCCAACTGATTCTCCACTTCTTGCTTAAACTCTTTGAATTTCTCAAAGGTTTTTGACTTATGCTTGATTAGGTAGACATATCCATATCTACTAAAATCATCAGTAAAAGTCACATAGAACCGATTAGCATCTATTGTGGCGGTTCTGAAGGGTCCACACACATCCGTGTGTATGAGGTCCAACAAACCTTCACCCCTAGCACAAGTGCCAGTAAAAGGTGACTTTGTCATTTTACCAAGCAAACAAGATTCACAACTATCATCTGACTTTAGGTCAAATGACTCAAAGACTCCATCCTTTTGGAGTTGGCCTATGCGTTTCTTGCTTACATGTCCAAGACGACAATGCCATAAGGATGCTTTATCTAAGCTAGTGGAAGAGTTAATACACAATACATTATTTCCTAGATTATCTACAACAGATACAGTTTCATACACACCATCACAAGGTAATGCTTTAAAATAAAGAACATTATTAAAGAAAGCATCAATACTACCATTATTATTATCAAAATAAAAGGTAAAACCTTGTTTATACAATGCATGAAAGGAAATAACATTTCTTGCCATTTCTGGCGAATAATAACATTTATTCAAATCTAATGTAAACCCACTATTTAGCACTAAGGAATAAACTCCTATCTTGGTGACAGGTGAAGCTTTCCTGTTTCCCATGATCAAGTTTATCTTTCCCTGCTCCACATTCTCACTTCTTTTTAGTCCCTGTAAATCACAACATATGTGAATACCACAACCTGTATCAAGGACCCAAGACTTAGAATGAGGTGAGTTATTAGACAATATAGTGTATATACCTGCATGGTTGGGTTTTACTTTCCCATCCTTCAAATCTTGCTGGTACTTTAGGCAGTTTCGCTTCGAGTGCGACTTTTCATGGCAATAGAAGCATTCAGCCTCATTAGGGTTAGCAGAAGGAGTGACAAAACCTTTCTTGGTTTTGCTTGAAGAGGAGCCTTCAAGGGTCTTACCCTTGGTACCCTTAGAAGGGTTCTTTCTCTTCTTCCCTTTGCCATGCCCGATTGCCAAGACATTGGCCGCAATTGGAGTAGGAGTAGGAGTAGTAACAACCGACTTACCCTTTAGACCACTTTCGGCGGTTTTCAAGAGTCCTTGAAGTTTGCTGAGGGTGACTTCTTCCTTGTTCATGTGATATGTCATGCGGAATTGATCATAACACGATGGCAAGGAGTGCAAAATGATGTCTATTGCTAACTCCTCAGGGAAGTTCACATTCAGCTTCAGTAAACGATCCACATACCTTTGCATTTTCTGCATGTGGCCCGTGATGGGTTCACCATCCTTCATTCGGGTTGTTATCATGGAGGAGATTATTTCATATCGCTCTTGACGAGCACTTTGATGGTAGCGGTCCATCAAGTCCTGGTGCATCTCAAAAGGATAATAGTCCTCATAGGACTTTTGGAGCTCGGCTGTCATGGTGGCCATCATGATGCATGCCACTTTTGTAGCATCTCTTTCATGTACCTCATATTCAGCAAGCTCTTCAGGAGTAGCAGTTGGCTCGGGTACCTTCAGCTCCTTGTCGAGAACATATTCTTTGTTCTCATACCGAGTGACCATCCTGATGTTTCTGATCCAATCTGTAAAGTTGGACCCATCAAGGATGACTCTCCCACAAAGATTCATGAGAGAGAAGGAGCTAGTAGGGTTTGAGCCAGAAGCATTGTTATTGGAAGACATCTGAAAAGAAGAGGGAATAGATTAGATTAGATATAGAGATAGTCCTTAACAAAACACCCAAATGTAATATTAAGGCTAGGACCCAACACAATATTTTATAACTTAGAAGAGGGATGCCGTAATCTAAGCTATAAGATATTTGAAGGTAGGTGAATGACGATTCACCAATTTCCACCATGAAAAAAGAAATATTTAATTAGGTTTTAATTGGTTTAGAAACTCCTAGATTCTTTGAGATTCATTGAACTTTCTTCAATGGCATGTTTCAATCTCGAGCGTGCCCTTCAAGTTTTGTGACTGGGATGCCGAGGACAAAACAAGGTGTGAAGTAACCATGCAAATTATTTGGTACCCTTAATGTATTACCCCTCAATCGATGTGCCGGTTAACCACACATGCTCCAGCGATACTATGATAAACATTAAGTCACCCTTTACCTACCTTGTTAAGTTCAAGTTAGTGTGCCGGTTAACCACACACGCTCCACTAACGACTTAAACAAAGTGTAAAGTGTAATTTCATGGATTAGCACCTTATTCACATTTTCCTAAAATAACTAAGATTGGGAATTCAATAAAGTTTAGTTACTTTAGTATTATCATTATACTTTTAATGAGAATTTATAAGTCCTTGTCCTACCCGTTCGGCTAACGACCCTCCACCGATCAAGGAAGTGGTGGGTGAGAGTGGACACCCATTAAGTTGCCATTTTATAGGCAACAACCTTATACCCCCCCCCCCCTTATAGACCGGCTTCGTGAATGAGGCGTACTAGCGGTAAGACGACTTGATCTTATACATATATAAATATTATTAAACTTATAATATTATAAAGTATAAGGGTTGAATTTTAACTTTTAAAATTTTAGGGGTTGGAACTAAAGTTTTTAATATGACTTTACATGTTCCAAAACTTGAGGGCAAGTTTTGTAAACTTTCAAAACTTTTCATTTCTCATAACTTATGAGTTAATGGTTATTAAAAATGAAGACTCTTCATTTTTTGTAACCTATGTGTTCTTTTAATGGTTATTTATAAATGTGACTTTTGGTTATCCATAACTTAAGAACTAGTTATGGACTCCATTAAAACACATAAAGATCAAGAATTAATCTAATCAATTATTAGCACATAATTTCTATGATCTTCTAAACGCATATGTTTATGAATGTTCATATCAAAAATTTCAAGAATCGTAAGTACATATACAAAACTTGAAATTTTGATACGAGTTTTTGAACAAAACTTCGATTTTTCAAGTTTTTTTTTTTTTTTTTGCATCAAGTATCAAATAAACAAACCAGTCTCTGATACCACTGATGGGTTTTGAGCATTCTAACACTCCTATGGTGTACATGCAACCCTAGAAACCTTGGATCTATGTTTGACTAAGATACATGCAAACAATTATTTTTCCAAGGTTCTTATCCTAACTAGCATGGCATGGGATACTTGAATCAAATAAAACTAGTAGAATTACTTACCTTGTAGTAGTAGTTGATTGCTTGGAGTTTGAGAGCCTAGCACCAATAATGTGGATGCCTCAAATGGAAGTCACAAATCACCACAAACTTGGAAACTTGAGAGAATAGTCACAAACTTCTTGAAATCGGCCCTCTTGGTTTACACACATCAACTAGTACAATTTCAAGAACCAAAGCCTCCTTTATATAGTGTGGTGGATTAGGGTTACATCCATGTAAACCCTAATACCCATGTCTTTTCATTTCCATGAGATCCATGGGTTAAAGCTCCATGGAGTATCCATGGACTTTCCATGCAAGCCTAGCCCATTCCAAATAAGCATTAGCCCACACTATATAAATACAAGAGCCCATATTTAATTAGTCATACTTTTGATCTCTAAATTAATTTTAAATTAATTATAGATCAATACTAATTAAATAATATGATTTTATATTAATATATTAGGACTTATAATATATTAATAAATCATAACTTATACTATTCTCAAACGATTATCCATAAATTGTTCGGGTGAAGTGCAACCCAAATGGACCATGCCGGGTCGGTCAAGTACATACCAAATATAGTTATGGACTTAGACACTATATCCAACAACTTTATCATACATGTTTCTTCTTTTGCTGATGTTTGCATTTCTTTCAGGTCTCCACTCATGTTTCTCAGTGCACCAATGATCTCAGGATCTATGTTGAGAAAGTTGAGTCTGCTCTAAAAGAGCAGGAGAAAATCTGGAGGACCACCAATGAGGATCTTCTCCAGAGGGTGGAGTTGTTGAGCAAACAGAAGGATAAGAAGGAGGAGGAGCATTCTGTAGAGCTTGAGGAGGTGATTGCCGATGTGAAGGCAAGTGTTGTGGTGGCTATCCTGGAGGCTAAGATCAAGTTGGTAGAGGATCTTGAGCATTCAGAATCCTAGAATGTAGTAGGATAGCGCGAGGCACTAGCCAAAATAACTGACAAGACTGTCACCACTGTTGAGGATCCTGCACCGCGACCAAAAGTGGAGAAGGAGGAGAAGAAGGCTGATGATGACCAGGCTAAGGTCTAGGCCTTTTAGGTGGTTAGGGTAGTGTAGTTTTTTGATGTAACCATTTGACTCCTGTAGGGCTGTAAGCCTTTTATTTTGAATACAATGGTTAAGATTTCCTTTATCTTTCTATGTTTCCTTTACCTGCATAATATGATACTAAGATCTTTGCGTAGTTAGGATCTTAAAAACAGTGAATAATTTTCCAGATAAAGTTCTTTTGACAAATAATAGATAAAATGATTTGATAAGGATTGAATTAGTTAAACAACTAAAAGTAATAACTTAAAATAATAAGAACTGACTTTGTTAAGCAATTTAAAATGTTAAAAGTTTCTTTAAAAGTTTGATGATTGACTTGTAATCCTTAAGAGTTTCAAATAATTTTACTTTAAAACTAATTTTGGTAAATCTAAGTGCTTTAAAACTTCTTTAAAGATATCAATTTAAAATAGTAACTAACTCTAAGTGATGAAAGTTTATAAATTAGCATTTCGTTTAGGATCCTGAAAAGTTTAAGATCCTTAATTTTACTTTAAAAGTTTCAAAGTTAAGAACAAGGAAAGATAAAACCTGATTGTCTTCGAGTTTTTCCTTAACCTTCATAAGTTTTTCAATCTTAGAATTTACTGAGGAATAATCTCAACTTAGGAAAGAACTTACGATTGCTGTTGACTTCTGATGATAAGATTCTTACTGATGAGGATCCTTACCGATGAGGATCCTTAATGATGAGGATCCTTAAGGATGAGGATCCTTAATGATGAAGATCTTTAATCATAAGATCATACGGGGGTATTCCCTTCTTAGGATAACCTGTTTAGGTTATAGACTTTGACAAAATTCTTGGGTAACACCATAAGTTCAGTTGATAACATGTTAATGTTATATACTGGGGACGATCCCAATTTGTGACATATTTCATGGGAAAGATCCCTACTTATGATAACATGAAAATGTTATGATTTGTGTGTATTTTCTGGGGAAAGATCCCAACGTGTGATAACATGAAGATGTTATAAACCTTATGTAATTTTTGGGGTAAGATCCAAATTTTAGATAACATGAAAATGTTATAAACCTTAAGGATCTTAACTTATGTTCAAAGATAAGAGAGTTTCCAAGCCACTGCATCGTGAAATGATCCCCTTATTCGTATCCCATAATTAGATATCGTGCGTTCAAGCGAGGTGTATAAACCTTAGTTCGTGTGAAAGAGGTAATTAGCTCTTTAAACCTTAGAAGGGATTAAGTACCCTTAGGCGTAGGAGAGATGATCAGTCTCTAGCTTGTGTATATGATAGTTTAAAGATCATACCGTTGATATAATGGAATTGTCCAAGTGTTAAGATGTTGAGATCTTCGTGTGTCAAGATCCCTATGTTTCCGGATCTTCAACCTTGATGATCCTTATGTTTCAGGATCATTGCTTATGGAGATCCTTAGTTGTACATTGTTCTGCATAGAAAACATTAGCTAGGGTGGGCGTTAGTCTCGGTTTTGTTGAAGATCAATTGATCTTATTTACATATAGTATGCTTTGAGATGAATAGCATTCTAGGATCTTGGCAAAATATCTCCTTCGAGTGTTGCTAGCCAATATGCTCCTTTCCTGCTTCAACATCTATGAGATATGGTCCTTCCCACTTAGGAGCTAATTTACTTGTACTGGGATCCTTGGTGTTTTGGAATGATTTCCTTAATACCAAGTCTCCTATTTGGAATCTTATGACTTTTACGCTCTTGTTGTAAGCCTTGGTGATCCTTTGTTGATGAGCAGCAATGTGTATCTTGGCAAGATCTCTGAGTTCGTCAACAATGTCAAGATCCTGGGCTAGGATCCTGTTATTGTTTTCTTTATTTTGGAGCAAGTATCTTTCTGTCGGGATCACTACTTCGGTAGGGATCATTCCTTTTGTCCCAAACACCAAGGAGTAGGGGGTCTGACTTGTGGCTACTTTGGAAGTAATCCTATCTACCCATAGGACGAAATGAAGCTCTTCTGCCCATCTTCCTTTCTTTTCATCTAGCCTTTTATTCAAGTTATTTATTATGATCTTGTTGCTAGATTCTGCTTGACCATTAGCTTGGGGATGAACAGGAGTGGACATTATCATTTTGATTCCCCAACTCGTGCAAAATTCTCTTGTCCTCTTACTTATGAATTGGGATCCATTGTCGCATATGATTTCAGCAGGGATCCCGAACCTGGTCAAGATATTACGTTTAATAAATGAGACTACCTCTTTGTCTCTAACCTGAACGAAGGCTTCATCTTCGATCCACTTCGAGAAGTAATCAGTCATCAACAATATGAAGACTTTTCCTCTTGGAGATATTGGTAATTTTCCTACCATATCCATTCCCCATTTCATGGATGGCCATGGAGAGATAATAGGATGTAGAGGTTCTGTCGGTTGATGTAGGATGTTGTTATGTCTTTGGCAAGCATCAGACTTTTGAACATGTAGAAAAGAATCTCTCTTCATGGTTGGCCAGTAGTATCCTATTCTCAATATCTTGGAGCATAAGGATCTTCCCCCAGTGTGATTGCCATAGTCTCCTTCATGTATGTTCTTCAAGACTTCTGCAGCTTCAGGATCTTCCAAGCATCTGAGGTATGGACATGTCATAGACTTTTTATAGAGTTTACCTTGGATTATTACGAATCTTGAGACTCTTGTTCTGAATGTTCTTTCGCTTTTTTCTTCTATTGGGATCGTGCCATTTCGGAGATACTCCATAATGGGTTGGATCCATGATCGTGGACTTCTTCGAGGATCTTGTTCGTCGGGATCCCTTTGAGGAGGGATCTCAGGGTCAGGATCTCTGATGGCTGCTAAAGTTATTGGTTGTTCAGGATCACCGGGTTTGTTGGAAAGGGTTTTTGTAGCTAGAGTTATTATGGGGGTTATAGGGATCTTCATTTTCGGTGGGATCTTTAGGGAGGATCCTAAGTTGGCTAATGCGTCTGCTTCTGTGTTTTCTTCTCTGGGAACTTGGGTTAGGCTAAAGTTTTCAAAATCAGAGGCTAATTTTTTGAGGATCTTGAGATATAATGCTAATCTTTCACCTTTCACTGCATAAGATCCATTGAAGTGATTAGTTAATAATAAAGAATCAACAAATACCTGAAGATCCTTGATTTGAAGATCCTTAGCCAATTGTAGTCCCATGATGAGTGCTTCATATTCCGCTTCGTTGTTGGTTGCTTTGAATTCGCAACTAACTGCCTGGGGTAGGATGTCCCCCTGTGATGATTTTAGTATGATCCCTAGCCCAGTTCCTTTTTGGTTTGAAGTTCCATCTGTGAATAGTGTCCATTTTCCCAAGTGTTCATCTTCTAGGAGTTGTTTAGCTTCAATGTCTACTTTGTTTTGTAGATCATCACTAAAGTCAGCCACAAAGTCTGCTAATGCTTGTGACTTTATGGCGGATCTTGACTCATATTTGATGTCAAACGTGCTTAGCTTCACTGACCATTTTTCCATCCTTCCTGACATCTCTGGTTTCCTCATCACATTCTTAATAGGATAATTAGTTTTCACATGTATAGTATGTGTCTCGAAATAATGTCTTAACTTAGTAGAAGAAGTTACTAATGAAAGAATTAATTTTTCGAGATGAGAATACCTGGTCTCGGGATCCAGAAGACTTTGACTTACAAAGTAGATAGGATGTTGGTCTCTGTTAAGATCCTTGGCTAGGACAGCACTTACCACACATGAGGATACCGAGGGGTAGAGGAGAAGTGGTTCTCCATCTATAGGCTTCACCAGCAGTGGCGCGGAACTTAAGTATCTTTTGAGTTCTTGAAAAGCTTCTTCGTGTTCTTCGGTCCATTCAAACTTCTTGTTCTTCTTCAAGATCTCATAGAAGGGCTTACACCTTTCCGAGGATCTTGAAATGAACCTGTTGAGTGCTGCTACTCTTCCGGTTAGCCTTTGGATGTCTTTTTTTGAAGATGGAGATTTCAGCTTGATGATTGCTTTGATCTGCTCCGGGCTTGCTTCTATTCCTCTCTTTGTTACCATATACCCAAGGAACTTGCCTGACTTCATCCCAAAGTGGCATTTAGACGGATTCAACTTCACGTTGTATTCGTCTAGAATATCTAATGCTTCTTTGAGATCCCTGAGATGATTTCAGCTTTCATGTACTTCACCACCATGTTGTCAATATAGACCTCCATGGTGTCCCCCAGCTTGTCTTTAAACATCTGGTTCACCAATCGTTGATATGTTGAACCTTCATTTTTAAGACCAAAATGCATTGCAGTGTAACAATATATACCTGTTGGTGTTATAAATGTTGTATCTTCTTGATCGGATGGTTCCATCTGGATTTTTTGGACACCTGCTGAAGCATCCATGAAGGTTAAGAGTTCGTGGCCAGCCGTTGAATCTATCATGGAGTCAATGTGTGGTAGAGGAAAAGGATCCTTAGGACAAGCCTTGTTAAGATCCGTGTAGTCTACACATAGTCACCACTTGCCGTTCTTCTTCTGTACGACAACTACATTAGCTAGCCATCTCGGGAACTTGACTTCCTTGATCATCTCTGTCTTGAGGAGCTTTTCCACTTCTTCTTGGATGATCTGATTCCTTTCAGGTGCAAACTTTCTTCTCTTGCGGGTGATAATACTCTTGTCTATACATGTCATATCTTCGTGTTTCCATGCGAACGTCTTGCTTCTGGTTCGAAGGAAGTTTAACAACACTTGCTTAATTTACTCGGGTAGTGAGGATCTTATGAGGACTTTGGCTTCAGGATCCTCGCTGCTCAGGGGCACTTTCTTCACGTTTTGCTCCTTCATTTCTAGAACACGTCGTGCCCCCTGCCTTAATTGTTATGCTTGTTGGGGTTTCGTCGTAGGCTTTATAGAGGTTTTATAACATTCCTTTGACTCTTGTCGATCTCCCATAATCTTCACTGTTCCCCACGGAGTAGGCATCTTTACACACTGATGATATTTTGATGGAACCGCTTTCATCTCGTGGATCCACGGTCTACCTAATATCACATTATAAGAAGATAAGGTGTCAATAACACATAAATTTTGTATAGAGTTTACCCCTTCTATGTATATTGGTAGCTTTATCTCCCCGATGGTGTGTTTCGTTTCTCCGCTAAAAATCTATGAGGACCCAAGATCTTTTGATTATCTCCGATTCTGGGATGTTCATCCTCTTCAGTGAGTCCAAGAGTATGATGTTGACCGATGATCCTTCGTCAACAAGGATCCTTCTGACGAAGTGGTTGGCAATGTATAGTCTTATCACGAGTCCGTCATGGTGAGGATCCTGGATCTCTTCCCTATCCATCTCATCAAACGTGATTTCCTTTTCATTGCTAACCGGTGTATTCTTCTATGGTCTATCCTCCTTTTCTGTTTTAGAGACCTTGGCGTGTCATTTAGCCTGAGAATAAGAAGTACCACAAACTTTAGATCCTCCTGAGATAACATTAATTATCTTGCTGTTTGGGGTGGAATCCTGGTTTCTCTGGGATCTTGTGACCATCCTGGTTGTTCTCCTTGGACTTTTCTTTCATTCTTCCGAGGATCTCTTTAAGATGCCCTTTGCTAAGGAGGCAACTGATCAAATTTCTTAGGGCTATGCAATTATCCGTCATGTGACCGAAAATCTTCGTGGTAAGCACACCATTTGGGTTTGTCTTTCCAACTGGTGGACTTGTTATCCTCCTTTGGCCACCTTGCTTTATCTCCGAGATCCTACATAGCATAGATTAAACCTGAAACATCCATAGAAAAACAATAGTCAGTGATCTTAGTAGGTTCCTCTTCCTCTCCTTCATCTTCGAGGGCATTAACCCTGTGATGATCTGGTTTAGAATAGGGCTTCAATTTGTAGGATCTTGGAGCAGAGGATTCGGCCTTCCTATTGGGATTCTCGAATTGACTTGAAGGGTTGCTCCTCCTCTGGACTTCTTTATCTTCTTCAAGCCTTATGAACCTCAATGCTCGGCACCTAACTTCGTCCAATCTCTTGCATGGAGTCATCACAAGATATTCATAGAAGGGTGAATCCTTCCTTAGACCCATCTTGAAGGCCTCCACAGCAGTCGCCATGTCAATGTTGAGGATGCTCAGAGCTTCCCTGCTAAACCTGTTAACAAAATCTTTAAGTCGTTCCTTAGGATCCTGAACCACCCGATAGAGATCATTAGTGATCTTCTCGAAGGTTCTGCTACAAGAAAACTGGTTATTGAAAATATTGACTAAATGTGCAAATGAAGTAATAGAATAGGGAGGAACATTTAGCAACCATTTAAGAGCTGATCTCGTGAGGGTTGAACCAAAGCCTTTGCATAGGTAAGCTTCCTTCAAGTGCACTAGGATGAGAATGACCTCCATCCTTTCTCGGTATTGTGCTACGTGCTCTTCAGGATCCGTAGTTCCATCGTAAGGCTTCATGCTAGGAGTCTGGAAGCGCTTAGGAACTTTGGTATCGGCTATCGCAGGAGCAAATCTCAAAATTTTGTGACTTATTGGAGATGCTTATGGTATGGGTTGAACTAACCCGGGTACGCTTGAGATCATCTGTCTCAACTGATGAAGTTCCCTAGCCATGTTTGGACTTATTCCTACATCAACATTCATAGAGTTAGTATTGATAGTATTGTTGTTTAAGAAGTTATTAGAATCAAGGTTTCTAGGAGTATTGAAAGGCTCATCGATATCATAGATCATAGATGCTCTATTGTTCATAGTCGTCCCCCAGGGTGATGTAGCAGTAGCAGGAGTTGTGTTCCCCTGTTGATTTCCTGAGGATCCTGCATTGTTGAAGTTCAGGATTCTTGGTTGTACAACTGTGGGCATCATTTCCTAGGATCTCTGAAATTCCACCTTCATCCTCTCCATTTCTTTAAGTAGTGTTCTATTTTTGTCTTACTACTGAGTCATCTGTTGCATGATTTTCCTCATCATAGCAAAGAGTTCAGCAGTAGTGACCGAAGTAGTTGGATCCTAGAGTCGTGAAGATCCCAAACTTCCTTGGTTAGGAACCGGAGGGGTGTTTCTCTTGGAAGTATCAGGCGCTTTCATCTGAACAGGTGGTCCACTCGGAGGAGGTGGTAGGTTTTTGGTTGGAATGGAAGGAGCGGAGGATGAAGAAAGGATCGGTTGTATAGACATGATCTTTCGAGGATTTTGAACACCACGGCCCCACGGTGGGCGCCAAATTGTTTTGGTCAAAATTTACACAAGTATAAATCAACCAAATTGAATGAGAGGCTGTGATGTTCGAATTGTGCAATAGAGAAAGGTAAAGAGAATGACACGATTGTTTACAAGGAAAGCCCTTGATCCTGCTAGGATCTCCGGCACAAAACCTTGGGAGGTGATAATGATCACCTGCCTTGATGATTTTAATAATATAAAATGATGATTGCAAAGAGTATTTCAGTAAGAACAAGTGAAAAGGTCCGTAGAGTAAGCTACGAGTAAGTAGAGTGTGTCGTGTGCGAGATACATGTGTCAAATTATAGTCTAAACTAGCTAACAACATGTCCGATATTCCCGGGATCCTATATGACCAGCTTTGTGAACGTTGTTTGACTTGGTATTCCGGGTCTTTAGCATAGTTGAGACGACTCTTTATTGAGAATAAGTCTTCTCTTGACTATTTCTGCACATATGTTAATTAAGAACAAAATATAACCGTTACAAATGTTAGTAAATAATAATAACAGTAATAGTCGGGATCCTGAGATAGTTGAGGACCCTGAATATCTGATGAGGTTTGAGGATCCTGGCCCTAACACCTTAGCCTACATTCTAGAATGCAGTTCTATCACATAACATATCAACATATATACATAACAAGTGTGGGTATTCTTGGTAAACTTTCCTTGAGCTCGGGTTGATTGTACACATTGCATCCTTCTTGTAGTTTATTAAAAAAATTAAAATATCTTTTTACTGATCCTTAGTTTGAGTCTGGAATCACACAAATGTTCATCCAATTTACTCTAACTAGGGCTCTGATACAAACTTGTAACGTCCCAAAAATCAGAGTAAAATTTTATTTTTAAAACACAAATCCATACATTCAAAAGTTTCCAAAACATTGTTTATAAATCATAATAAGTCAAAATATCCAATCACAATATCAATCAACATAAACTGCAGGATGATGTGTACAATCACGCCTTCGCCTTTCCCCGCTCATCAAAAGTACCTGACACATTGGAATCCAAACTGTAAGCCAAAGCTTAGTGAGCTCCCAAAATACCACACATCATAGATAATACATATATAATACATAGCATGCATACAGGGTTTGTTGGTCCTTGACCTCAACCCAACCATACCAGGTTTGTTGGTTTACAGCACGAAACAGTAACACCTCAAACCCACCATCCAGGGTTTGTTGGCACGTGGCCTCAACCCAACCATCCAGGTTTGTTGGCACGTGGCCTCAACCTAACCATCCAGGTTTATTGGCACGTGGCCTCAACCTTACCATATCGGGATTGGTTACCTTTACCATATCGGGTTTGTTGACCTTCAGTCTCAACCCAACCGTCCATATGTTGACATATACACAAACAAAGCACACATAAGACTATCATAGCAATCCTACAACCTGGGATACATGAAATCAATAAATGGGTCGGCCTTGGTGCCTTAGAACCATTTTCATAATGAGAGAACTCACCTCACGATCGATGAGTAACCACACAGAACTCTGTAACACATACACACCGGCTCTACTGTCCGCTTAAACAATAAACTGAGACCCAATTCGTAATGTTAGACTACAATACTCCCAAAAGACACAAAGTCAAACTTGGTCAAAAGTAAACGGTCAGCGATCAACGGTCAAAAAGTCAACACAAACCGAGTACGCCCAGTGTACTCGACTAGTACTCCCTACGTACCCTTGATCCTGATTGAGCTCCTAACAGCATACGCTCAGCGTACGTCTAGGTATACCCAGCGTACACGATGGCTTAAAATCCAACTTTTAAAGACTTAATCCCTTAAGTTATTTTGTCCAAGTCTCATATCTAGTCTTAAAACACATCCCAAACCATAAAGTTTCCAACTTTATGGTTTTACATGCCTAGAACAAAACCAACATCAAAACCCTAATCTTCTTAACCACTATATCTCTTAATGACTTGCATGGAAGAATCTCAGGGACCAATATCATATTTTTATGACTCAAGACATGGAAAAACGTCCAAAAGGACAGCCCAAATATTCTATAGTATGCCATGCACAAGAAATTCATAATTTGGGGACAAAATCTCATAATATCACCATGCAAGCTAGATCTAACAACTTAATCATCAAGGTGGGAACTTTATACCTTCTGGGGATGTAGGATGATGTAAGACTTATAGATCCAAGCTTGCTTCTGCTGGAACCTGAAAGTAAACCTCTAGAAATCATCAACCTTTTGATGTTCCGAACTCAGTCAGGTCAGAAGAGAATGGTGTTTCGGAGTCAACTTGTGGTCCGGAGTCAGATTGGTGTCCGGAATGAAGATGGTGTTCAAATGTTGATGTTCAAAGATGGTGCATGTCCGAATCTGTTTGTCCATCTGTATTAATTACTTTTGTCATTTTGTTTGATGTAACGTATCATAGGACTTAATCTATTTTGTCAACTTAGATAATCAGAGTGTCAGGAGTAACTCTATTATCCAGTCCTATGTATGTTTTTGGTTAGTATAATGTAGCTTGTTCTCCTATTTAAGGAGCATTCAATGACAAAATCAGTAGACGGATTGTTCCAACATTGATAGATATTTTCTCATTTATTTCATCTGCACCTTTCTCTCAAATCATTCCTTAAAACATTCATTGTGTTCATGTATTGTCTTTACTTTGAATATACTCTTAGTATCATATTTAATACTTGAATTACTTTGTTGATCTTTATCTTCAAGTCTTGACTGGTCTTACCAGACTTGACTGGAATTATTAATCAGAAGCAGACATTGATCTTAAGCATTAACTCAAGGTTTGAGTTTTTAAACCTTGTCCCTGCGCAATCAGATCCTTGTTCTCACAATTGGTATCATAGCTTGAGTGGTTGTCCTTTGAATCCATAAAAATAGATTATAGTTGACTCGAGATTACCTTTGTGTTTTGATCATTTCTGTGTTCAGGATAAAGGTTCTTCTATATACCACTTTTGCTCAAGATATCTTAACTTCAATGGTTGCTTCTAATTCTCAACAAATGTACTCCATGCAAATAGAAAATAGCGTGGGTTGCCCTACACGTGCCCCACTACTAGTTGTTGAAGAGTATGACCATTGGAAATTCATAATGGAAAGATTTTTAGTTGGAAAAGAAAAAGGTGAATCTATCTGGAGATCCGTTAAAGAAGGTCCCCATGTTCCAGTTCGAACCATTTTTAGAGATGTTGCTGCAACTCTCTTGGGACAGGATCAACAACGTCAAGCACCTCTTACAGCTGATGATCTTGAAAAGTTGCATGCAGAACAAGTTGCTTTTTCAGAAATGGTGTTTGGTGTTCCACCTTCTCTCTTTAAGCACATCAAACTATGCAAGTATGCAAAAGAGATTTGGGACACACTTCAAGATTTGTTCGAAGGGTCAGAGAACATGAAGGATAAGCGACTAACTTCGATTGTCAATGAGTTTGAGACTTTCACTACAACACCTGGTTAATATGTTGCCTCAGCCTCAAACAGATACCGAATCGTCATCAACAACATGACATCTCATGGGATAGTCCGCACCACACTTGAGTACAATCTCAAGTTCATTAACAGCCTTGGAAAAGGATGGGGAAATGTGAAATCATCTCTTCAGAGCAATGGGTCTCTGAAAAAGCTCAAGCTCTATCAACTTTTTGATGAGCTTCAGGGTCATGAATCAAATTTTGCACAAACCCTACATGAACTCACTTGAGGTCCTCTAGCTCTAGTTAGTTCCTATGATCCACAATCCTCAAACCTGACCGTTTCGGACCCCTTCACTGTTGTTTTTCCTTATATCCCTCCTGTTAAACCTTCACCTCCAACCATTCCTACTCCCACAAACTCTAACTATCAATATATGGGTGATCTTAACGCTGATGAGATAAACTTCGAACTCCGTTTCCAACAAGAGTTTGCTCTCCTTTCCATGAGATATAATCGTCCTTTCAACAAGCCTCACCAAAACAATCGCTTCTAAACTCTTCACCAAAACAACCGTTTCCAAGCTCCTCATCAAAATAATCATCAACCATTCAACAAACCTTCCGAAAACCCACCATCCTACAAGCCTAACCTTCCCAAACAAAATAACACATCGGAACCATCACAGAAACCCCACAGAAACCCAAGATCAAGGACTCTGCTTATTATGCATGACGAGCTCAAGAAATGGCAGAAAGTGAAAAGGCTTTTGTTACAACTGTATCAAGGGATGTGAAAGGGTATTGGTCGTCTGGAGATGATGATGACATCACCACTGGCAGAAATATGTGTCTTATGGCTCGACAAGAAATTGAATGTGATGAAGGCTACTGGTCCTCTGGGTCAGAAAGAGATGATGAAAATGCTGAACCAAACTACTGCTACATGGCTACTAACGATCCACCCGACAGAAGCATCGTTCAACAGGTAAAATCTATGATTACTACTAATAATTTTAACTTATCTCTTTATGAACATCATTTACAAAGCCTATGAGTCAGCCATAGAAGCCAGCAAGAAGAAGGAAAGTGAATGAAGTCGTCTTATATTATGTTTTGAGGATAAGAAGTTAAAAATAGAGTCTTTAGAACGAGAGCTTGTAATGTCACAAGATGAATGTATCATTCTCAAAGACAAATATGAAATCACTTATTCTAAATGAAATGTTTTAATTTCTGATAACAAACATCTCAATGCTAAAATAGATGCTTTGCACCATTCCATAGACATTCTTGAAGCAAATGAACGGATGACACACAATTTTTGTCATCCTTGGTCAAAAGCTCCTGGTCTCGGAAGTGAGTTTCCGAAACCAGTTGTTTGTCCCTTGAAGGAGTTACAAAATCTGACTTTTATGGGAGATATTCCGAACATCAAACATTCGGATACATCTGTTTCTCCCTTGTCACCCCTTCTTGAGACTTCTGACCATTTTGCATCTCTAATTCCTGAGTTTAAGCCTGTAGTTGTCAAGTGTCCTGATCCTACGTATTTTCCGCCTCTGACAAACCTGGACCTGAATCGGACCTCGGAACTCCACTCTAGTATTCCAAACTCTGTCGTTCAAAATCTGAACCACATCCCTCCTAAAAAATGTGTTGTTGAGGAAGTTTTTTCGGAATCAACTGGACCTGAACTCTCTGAGTGTGTTTGGGCATCTTTAGATAGTGACGTTGAAGAGTCAATCTGGTGTGATTCTGAACCCCAAGTGATTTCCAAAACAAAATTAGTTCCAATTAAGCTTGTGTTCAACAATCCTTCAGTAGGACAAACCTCAAAATATTCGCCTCATTCCAAAAGAAACCCCATGTTGAATAGGAAAGATATTGTTGATCCTAAGGTAGAAGACCGAAAAGCGCACAAAAAGGAAGTTAAGTCAAGGCAAAATTCTAGATTCCTTGAGAACTCCAAAAAGAGTATATCTCAGACTGATTATTCATCAACTAAGAATCAAAACACCTTCGCACCCACTAAGATCCTCAAAAGACCTCCCAGCCCTTCCAAATCTGTAGAACATAAGAAAGTGGTTAGTCTGAATCCGCAAAAGACTAATGTAAGCGCTAAATGTGTCTGAACTAACTCTCCTCGGACCATTTCATCTGTTTTCATAGCCAAATCTGATGGTAGAATTTCAAAACTCAATAGTCTTCAAAATCAAATGTATCATCAACCAAAACAAAAATTTTCACAAAAATAGTCTCTCAAAAATCTTCACAACAAAATCTTGTTTGGAAAGTAAAAAATCCCAATGAAGAAACTACAACTCCGAGAGACATTGTGGTTCTCACTACTCCGGAAGTTGAATGTCCGAAGAAAGTTGTTCACAATCCTTATGTCATTGATAATGACTATTGGATAGATGAAAGAACGATGGCCTTCTGTTTGTTTCCTAAGGAATCTCGGAACAAACCTTCCAAACCATTTGTTGCTCAAAAGTCACAACCGAAGCCTAAGACTCGTGCCTTTGTCCCAAAATCTAACTCGGAGGCTAAAAACTCCACAACTCACTAATTTTGCAGGCACTCTGCGCTTCGAAGCAAGATACAATATGGTATATTGATAGTGCTTGCTCCATGCACATGACGGGGTAGAAGGACTTTCTGCGAGATCTCAAACTTTCACCAAATGTTAGCTATGTGACGTATGGAAACAACTCCAACTCTCGGATCCGAGGTTATGGCATCCTTATTAATGGCAACTTCTCCATTTCTAACGTGGCATATGTAGCTGAATTGAAGCATAATTTGATAAGTGTGGCTCAACTCGCTCATGCGAATCGACGAGTTGAATTCTGCAAGAAACACAGCTATGTCATGCCCAAAGACCGAAAGGAATGTTTAATCAAGTCAAATCGCAACAAGAACATGTATCCTCTTGACATCAACATGATCATCGGCAAGCCCCAACTCTACTTACTCTAAAAAATTGTTCCTGACATCAGTTGGTTATGGCATAGGAGGCTTGCTCACCTGAACTTTAGATATATGAATGATCTTGTTTCCGGAGAGATGGTCAGAGGTTTGCCACTCCTCAAGTTCCAAAATGATCACTTATGTGTTGCATGTGAGTGTGGAAGCAGTCAAAGAAGGGTCATCCCATCATCAATGAAAAATCGATCTCGGAGTCGTTAGAACTTCTAAACATTGATCTGTGTGGACCCTCAACAGTAGAGAGTTTGCATCACAAAAAATACATTCTTATGATTATCGATGACTTTACTAGCTTCACTTGGGTCTTCTTCCTAAGTCTCAAGTCAGAAACAGCCACCAAACTTATCAACTTTATCAAAGGCATTGAATTTCTTATTAAACTCCCAGTAAGGCGAATCCGAAGTGACAATGGTTCGGAATTCACAAATTCCACTACTCAACAAAACGGTGTAGCCGAACGACGTAACATAACACAATTTTTCTGCTCCATACACTCCTCAATTTTTCTGCTCCAACACAGTTCTTATCAAACCAAGAAGGGTAACGACCACAATTTTTCTTCTCCATACACTCCTCAACAAAATAGTGTAGTCGAACGACGTAACAAAACAGTTGTTGAAGCTGCTCGATCCATGCTCAACTTTGCAAATCTTCCACTCTATCTTTGGGCTGAAGCTGTTTCTACAACATGCTTTACTCAGAATAGAAGTATCATCTATCGACGCCTCAACAAAACACCGTATGAAGCCTCGAAAGCCAAGTATCTCTTTTCTTCATGTTTTCAGATGCAGATGCTTCATCAAGAACAACTGTGATCAGCTTACCAAGTTCCAACCTAAAGCTGATGAAGTCGTCTTTCTTGGATACTCTGCTAAATCAAAGGCTTATCGCGTTCTTAATCGGAGAAATCGAGTTCTAGAAGAAAGTTTTGACGTTACCTTTGATGACAATTTCGTTCGGAATTCTGGCCCAACCCATGTTACAACTCACATCATGGAGTCCGATGCTCCAGTGCCAGGATGTCCGAACCAGCAAACAATCTATGAAGTTGACTTTGAGACCTTATCCGGACCCTCAGAAATAGCTCTTGATTTGGAATCTCGAACAAGACAAACCACATCCGATGCTCCTGTCTCCCAAAATGTTTCCGATCCGACACCTAGTCTTCCTCCATTTGATTCTGAACCGTTTCAACCTTCTTAGGTTGAAGGGGAGAATGGTCAACCTTCCCTTGAATCAAATGTGGATGGATTTCAAGATGCAGTTGCTGAATTCGACTCTAATCCTATCAACATCGATGATGATGCACATTTCTTCGATTTCCCACCTAATAATGACGTCAACCTATCCGGTTTAGAAGTTTAGGGGGAGCATCATCCACAAGTTCAAACTATTCAGGGGGAGCAACACAACCCTATTGTTTATATTGGATTATCTGCTGCACAAGAACTTCCGAGATTACATGTTTGGACTAAGGATCATCCTCTGAACCAATTTATTGGAAACCTAAATGCTGGTGTACAAACTCGTTCTATCACAAGTGTTCAAAATGAATGTCATTTTTCGGCATTTATCTCAATGGTTGAACCCAAATCCATCAAAGAAGCACTAGAACACGCTGATTGGATTACAGCCATGCAAGAAGAATTGGCAGAATTTGATAGAAATGAAGTTTGGACTCTCGTCCCTTTTCCTCGTAATCATCCCATTGTTAGTACTAGATGGGTGTTTTGGAACAAACTAGACGATGCAGGAATCATTATTTCGGAACAAAGCAAGATTGGTGGCTAAAGGATTCACACAGATTGAAGGGCTTGACTATGATGAGACCTTTGCTCCTGTTGCCCGTCTTGAAGCTATAATAATCTTTCTTGCATATGTTGCTCACAAAGGCTTTAAGGTTTACCAAATGGATGTCAAAAGTGTTTTTTTAATGGTGAACTTGATACTGAAGTATATCTTCAACAGCCTCCCGGTTTTATCAATTTGTCATATCCAAACTATTGCTACAAACTCCAGAAAGTTGTTTATGGCCTCAAGCAAGCTCCTCGCGCCTGGTACGAGACCCTCACTGACTTTCTCAAGCGTTCAGGTTTTCAAAGAGGTATTCTTGATCCTACTTTGTTCCGAAGATCAAATGGAAAACATCTCATGCTTGTCCAAATTTATGTCGACGACATCATTTTCGGATCCACCGATTCATCAATGGTTGATGACTTTGCTAAGTTAATGGTCAGTAGATTTCAAATGAGTATGAATCGGGAATTAAGCTTCTTCCTTGGTCTTCAAGTCAAACAGACCAACAAAGGAATTTTCACTCACCAAGAGAATTACATTTCAGAACTCCTCAAAAAGTACTCAATGGACACCTGTCCCTCAGCCAAGGTACCAATGGGTTGCGGACACAAGATCTTTTCGGACCCTTCAGGTGTAGCAGTTGATCAAAAGAAGTACAGAGTAATGATTGGATCCCTACTCTGTCTCACAGCAAGTCGTCCGGACATCATGTTCTCAACATGTTTGCATGCTAGATTTCAAGTTAATCCAAAGATGTCTCGTCTATTGGTTGTTAAGAAAATATTCCGATACCTCAAAGGTACAAAGAATCTCGGAATCTGGTACCCAGCAAATGAGAGTTTCCTACTTCAAGCATATTCCGATTCAAACTATGGCGGTCTTCAATTGGACAGAAAAATCACATCTGGTGGCTATCAATTTTTAGGTGGTCGATTGATCAGCTGGTCATCTAAGAAACAAAATTGCACTGCACTTTCAACAGCCGAAGCTGAATATATAGCTGCTGCTAGTTGCACATCTCAAGTTCTTTGGATGAAATCTCAGCTCCTGGATTATGGTTACCGGTTTCAACAAATTCCAATCTATTGTGATTCTCAAAGTGCCATTGCAATTTCACACAATCCAATTCAACACTCTATGACGAAGAACATCGACATACGATACCATTTCATTAAAGATCATGTGTTGAATGGTAACATCGAACTTATTTTTGTTCCATCTGACGATGAAATTGCTGATGTCTTTACTAAGGCATTAGATGAAACCAAGTTCAATGGTTTTCTAAACAAAATGGGTATGATGATGCCTGATCCTCAGTTCTTTCAAGAGGTTTGCACTCTTTGATGGGAACATCAGAAAGAAAATTAGTCCCGAACTAAAATTGTTTTTCATCTCGGAACTATTGCCTCTCGGAATAAATAGGATCATTTTACGTGTCTTTTTCTCTAACCACCTCTTGGAGTTTTAAGTTGTACAACTCATCTTATCATATGAATTCCATAGCCAATATAGTTACATTGGTACAAATTTCACCTTGGAATTTACTTCATATGGTTATCCCGGAATTCAAATCCGGAACGGTATTGAATTCTACACTTCGGAAGTTTTTCAAATTCCACTCCGGAAGTTTTTCAAATTTCACTCCGGAAGTTTTTCAGACCACGCTCCGGAAATTCTTTCAAAATTCACCCCGGAACATCTCAAAACTCATTCCGAAATCTCATAAAATTTTTGCTTCAGAACTTCATTAACATTTCACTCCGGAATCCCATCAATTTTTGCTCCGGAATTTTCGAAAATCACTACGGATCTTTTTGACTCACGTTTCATTCCGGAACCAGTCTCAAAACTTTTTCATGTTCCGAGACTACTAAATTTCATCCCAGACTCTTCATGTTCAGAAAACGCTTTCAAAAACATTTCAGAACCACTTTGTTCCGAGATCAAAACACATGTTGAAGTCCAAAGGTTTTTAAGATGAAACGTTCTTTTTATCCTAACGGTTACTTTTTGACGATACCTATCCATTCAACCTCGAAATTCACTCCACGTTTGCATGTCTCCATAAAGCAAACATCCCATCACTGTGTGACGGTTTCTATTTTGCACTTCAATCCATTGAAACCTTTCGTCACCACAGCTCAACTCACCCCAAAAACGGCAACTCAATTAATGCGACCCATTTCCATATCCGGATTCCATCATTACCTTTTGACCCGACCCACTCTTTTCTTGAATCTATATAAGCCCATCGAAAACCCTTTTACACGTTACGCTCTCTAAAAAACTCATCTTCTTCTTTTTCTCTCAACTAGGGGTGGCAATTGTTGACCTGACACGAAAAAAATACATGACACAAAACAAAATTGGGACGAAACTGAAATTTGAATTCGTGTTCGTGTCGTGTTCATGTTAAATGTAAAAAACACGATGTCGTTTCGTGTCGTGTTCGTGTTTAAAATTTGACACGATTTAGCATTTATATGTCGTGTTTTCGTGTTATGTATGATTAAATATTAATTAAATAAACTACTTTTTTTATTTTGTTATCTTTGTCGTGTCGTGTCGTGTTTGTCATTTTTTAATCGTTTCGTTTTCGTGTTAGTTAAAAAAACACGACATCGTGTCGTGTCGTGTCGTGTTCGTGTTACATGTCGTGTCGTGTCAGACAAAAAACACGACACGATGGCCCGATTTGCCACCCCTACTCTCAACTATTCTTCAAGCATTCAAGCTCTTTCAACAATGGCATCTTCATCTCCCTCTAAAATCGCTCAAACCTCTCACAAAGCCCCCAAAACTGTTGCTAAGAAGAAATCTTCCAAAGGATGGTCATCCTCTCAGTCATCTGAGCCATTCCTCAGGGACACGACACAGCTCTTCTCCCTTAATCCCATGGATTATGATGAACCCCTTCGAGTGATGATTGAGTTCATTACTCATCATCCCATCTCCACTCCCCTCACCAATGTTCCAGACCCACCACTTCCACTTAACCTTCTTCACACTGCATTCGAGAGGATCAAAATCCACAATGATGTTCTTGAGACCAAGATTACCGGTGATCGCATTGTTCCAATCTACAAATCCACCTTTCTCAAGGCAATCGGAGTAAAAGAAAACCCCTCCGACTTCAAAGTTCAAGAACCCACTGTCAAAGAATTTCAACAGTTTCTCAACCACATTGGTTACGATCAAGAGTTCAAGGCTAAGGAATTCAAGAAGTTGGTTGTCTCAGGTTTCTGGACTGTTTTGATGCACTTCATCATCAGAGGCTTATCTGGGAAGCACGGAGGTATGGACACTCTCAGCAAAGACTGGTTGTACGTCGTCTACAACATCTTCTCCGACAAGAGAAACGTCGTCGATCTTCCTGAGGTCCTATGGCAAGATTTCCGGAAATTCGCCATCAAGAGGAAGCCTAACAAAATTTTAAGCCCTAGATTTTGGGCCCTGACGATCCAACAGCTCTACCGTGAAAGGTCCGAACCAATTCCGGTGTCCACGATTCCAAAAGAGGTATATGTTTCTTTCAAAATCGTTAAACACTATCGTATTCCGGACCAAAGTTCTTTCGGACCAATTAGAAGATTACCGGAACATATGTTGGCCCTCATCCCTTCCGGATCAATTCACTTAAAACATCACTTGGAGACTTCGATTATGTACAACCCAACACAATCTACCCCTGTCTCCATTGAGCCCACTCTGAAAGTGGCCAAACCTGTTTCCTCAGGATGAAAGAAAAAGAAATTTGCAAAGCGCAAAACTACCCCATCTAAGCCAAAAACCAGAAAGAGAACCAAAGTCGACTCTTCCTCCCAACAGGAACGAGCCAAAGACATTTCGGCTGACTCTAGCCATCCTTCTACCCCACCTACCCACTCTTCCGAGGTACCCCTCAGAGTTTCAAAATCACATGCACACACCCACAGGGAGTCTCCTAATAATCCATCCTCACCTTACCAACAAGGTGATGTTGGTGTTGAACAAAGGTCCTTGCCCCCTAGAACAAACCCACGTGTCACATTTGATATCCTACTTCCTTCTTGACATGCACGGTCCGGAACCCCTGCTCCGGACCCCAAGCATTCCAAGGCTGGAGTTTTCCCTCTGCCTCAGATGCCTAAACTGGTATGATACCCGGTAAGAGTACAGGACGACCAGGTGTTAACGATCCACTTTGGGATGATTTTATAGACAGGGCTAAGACAAGGCATTCGGAGCTTACCAGATCTCAAGTTGAAGCAGCACTCATCTCAAAGAGGAATAGAGCCATTCATAGCAACATGCCCTTCATTGTTCCTACTGACGATATCACCGATCTGGAGTTTGCTTCCAGAGAAACTCCCAAAACTCAACTTCATGAAGCCATGCACTCAGATCCTAATGAGTAACAATCGGACGAAGTTATGTTCGATGATGAAGGAGCCTCGATCGTTGCTCCCAAGTTGTTCACATCATTCCCTTTTCCTTCAAATCCTTCCTCATCAAGGCTGGATTTAGACTTTGGACTTTCATCATCCTCTTCGGAACCAGTTGATGAAGAAATTCACATAGAGGATCACGTCCAAGTCCCTCCTGAAGATGAATCTGAATCTGCTCCCAAGAACATCAATGAAGAAGCTGACAAGAACTGATGGGTTTTGAGCATTCTAACACTCCTATGGTGTACATGCAACCCGAGAAACCTTGGATCTATGTTTGACTAAGATACATGCAAATAATTATTTTTCCAAGGTTCTTATCCTAACTAGCATGGCATGGGATACTTGAATCAAATAAAACTAGTAGAATTACTTACCTTGTAGTAGTAGTTGATTGCTTGGAGTTTGAGAGCCTAGCACCAATAATGTGGATGCCTCAAATGGAAGTCACAAATCACCACAAACTTGGAAACTTGAGAGAATAGTCACAAACTTCTTGAAATCGGCCCTCTTAGTTTACACACATCAACTAGTACAATTTCAAGAACCAAAGCCTCCTTTATATAGTGTGGTGGATTAGGGTTACATCCATGTAAACCCTAATACCCATGTCTTTTCATTTCCATGAGATCCATGGGTTAAAGCTCCATGGAGTATCCATGGACTTTCCATGCAAGCCTAGCCCATTCCAAATAAGCATTAGCCCACACTATATAAATACAAGAGCCTATATTTAATTAGTCATACTTTTGATCTCTAAATTAATTCTAAATTAATTATAGATCAATACTAATTAAATAATATGATTTTATATTAATATATTAGGACTTATAATATATTAATAAATCATAACTTATACTATTCTCAAACGATTATCCATAAATTGTTCGGGTGAAGTGCAACCCAAATGGACCATGCCGGGTCAGGTCAAGTACATACCAAATATAGTTATGCACTTAGACACTATATCCAACAGTCTCCCACTTGGATAAGTCTAATAACTATAGTTGCAAGTATGACTTCAGGAACCGATCAGCAATCGTAGCTCTTTAAACTCTGTTGAACTATGAAGCACCATTTTAGATAAGTGATCATATAATCCTCTGTTCTAGATATCAGCCGGACAAATACATGGAACATGGTCTTGCTTATTGTCCAGCATTTGTTTCCCGATTTCCGATTTGTTTGACATAGAACTTAACTGAACACATCAATTTAGTTCTGACCGGGCCCGGTACATAGGTCAAAACAAAATCATCGAGGGGCCCAGATATCGCTTCTAATCCTAGAAGGAACAGATAAACTTCGACTCATATGTTTGCTCTACTACTTGTTGAATTACACACAAAAGCACGGTTTATAACATCGAGTTACCAATGCGTTTTCGTGCAATCAATGCATAACCAACTCATAGGCAACAAATCATATCTCTAGGTTTGAAGACTTATATGATATTACCGTCTCACGATCACTCGAGATAAATTCCATGAAGTGATACAAGTGAGCGTGGGTTGAATCCAATACTCAGCACTTATGAGCACTCATGAGTGCTGTAGCCCCGCTTTGTCTAACATCTTAGACCTCTACAAGCCAACCCATGACAGTCTTGATTCATATCTACTTCCAACATATGACCGACTGTGGAGAGTTTGAATAATATGATATAAACCATAACATAATTATTCTGGAAGTCAAAACATGCAAAAAGAAATAATAGTAAACGATTGACAAGAGATAGCAACACTTTACTCATAAATAACAGCTTTTATTTATCATCAAATGTCAATTACATTTTACAAATTTCAAGATTATCTAACTACTAAAACTAATATCATCCTTCAGCCCTATGCTCCGAGCATGCTGGAGATGCTTAGCCCGAGTCAGTCCCTTCGTGAGGTGTTTTGGCAACCTTCTTTGTAGGGACTAGATTAAGGATATGGGCGGCAGTCTCTAAGGCATACCCCCAAAATGAGATTGGTAGCGAAGCTCGACTCATCATGGAACGAACCATGTCCAACAAGGTCCGATTGCGCCTCTCAGCTACACCATTCAACTGTGGTGTCCTAGGAGGTATCAATTGTGAGACAATCCCACATTCCTTAAGATAGTCAAGGAACTCAGTACTAAGATACTCACCACCACGATCGGATCGAAGCATCTTAATGTTCCTACCCAACTGATTCTCCACTTCTTGCTTAAACTCTTTGAATTTCTCAAAGGTTTCTGACTTATGCTTGATTAAGTAGACATATCCATATCTACTAAAATCATCAGTAAAAGTCACATAGAAACGATTAGCATCTCTTGTGGCAGTTCTGAAGGGTCCACACACATCCGTGTGTATGAGGTCCAACAAACCTTCACCCCTAGCACAAGTTCCAGTAAAAGGTGACTTTGTCATTTTACCAAGCAAACAAGATTCACAACTATCATCTGACTTTAGGTCAAATGACTCCAAGACTCCATCCTTTTGGAGTTGGCCTATGCGTTTCTTGCTTACATGTCCAAGACGACAATGCCATAAGGATGCTTTATCTAAGCTAGTGGAAGAGTTAATACACAGTACATTATTTCGTAGATTATCTACAACAGATATAGTTTCATACACGCCATCACAAGGTAATGCTTTAAAATAAAGAACATTATTAAAGAAAGCATCAATACTACCATTATTATTATCAAAATAAAAGGTAAAACCTTGTTTATACAATGCATGAAAGGAAATAACATTTCTTGCCATTTCTGGAGAATAATAACATTTATTCAAATCTAATGTAAACCCACTATTTAGCACTAAGGAATAAACTCCTATCTTGGTGACAGGTGAAGCTTTCCTGTTTCCCATGATCAAGTTTATCTTTCCCTGCTCCACATTCTCACTTCTTTTTAGTCCCTGCAAATTACAACATATGTGAATACCACAACCTATATCAAGGACCCAAGACTTAGAATGAGGTGAGTTATTAGACAATATAGTGTATATACCTGCATGGTTGGGTTTTACTTTCCCATCCTTCAAATCTTGCTGGCACTTTGGGCAGTTTCGCTTCCAGTGCGACTTTTCATGGCAATAGAAGCATTCAGCCTCATTAGGGTTAGCAGAAGGAGTGACAAAACCTTTCTTGGTTTTGCTTGAAGAGGAACCTTCAAGGGTCTTACCCTTGGTACCCTTAGAAGGGTTCTTTCTCTTCTTCCCTTTGCCATGCCCGATTGCCAAGACATTGGCCGCAGTTGGAGTAGGAGTAGGAGTAGTAACAACCGAATTACCCTTTAGACCACTTTCGGCGGTCTTCAAGAGTCCTTGAAGTTTGTTGAGGGTGACTTCTTCCTTGTTCATGTGATATGTCATGCGGAATTGATCATAACACGATGGCAAGGAGTGCAAAATGATGTCTATTGCTAACTCCTCAGGGAATTTCACATTCAGCTTCAGTAAACGGTCCACATACCTTTGCATTTTCTGCATGTGGCCCGTGATGGGTTCACCATCCTTCATTCGGGTTGTTATCATGGAGGAGATTATTTTATATCGCTCTTGACGAGCACTTTGATGGTAGCGGTCCATCAAGTCCTGGTGCATCTCAAAAGGATAATAGTCCTCATAGGACTTTTGGAGCTCGGCTGTCATGGTGGCCATCATGATGCATGTCACTTTTGTAGCATCTCTTTCATATACCTCATATTCAGCAAGCTCTTCAGGAGTAGCAGTTGGCTCGGGTACCTTCAGCTCCTTGTCGAGAACATATTCTTTGTTCTCATACCAAGTGACCATCCTGATGTTTCTGATCCAATCTGTAAAGTTGGCCCCATCAAAGATGACTCTCCCACAAAGATTCATGAGAGAGAAGGAGCTAGTAGGGTTTGAGCCAGAAGCATTGTTATTGGAAGACATCTGAAAAGAAGAGGGAATAGATTAGATTAGATATAGAGATAGTCCTTAACAAAACACCCAAATGTAATATTAAGGCTAGGACCCAACACAATATTTTATAACTTAGAAGAGGGATGCCGTAATCTAAGCTATAAGATATTTGAAGGTAGGTGAATGACGATTCACCAATTTCCACCATGAAAAACGAAATATTTAATTAGGTTTTAATTGGTTTAGAAACTCCTAGATTCTTTGAGATTCATGGAACTTTCTTCAATGGCATGTTTCAATCTCGAGTGTGCCCTTCAAGTTTTGTGACTGGGATGCCGAGGATCACAAAACAAGGTGTGAAGTAACCATGCAAATTACTTGGTACCCTTAATGTATTACCCCTCAATCGATGTACCGGTTAACCACACACGCTCCATCGATACTATGATAAACATTAAGTCACCCTTTACCTACCTTGTTAAGTTCAAGTTAGTGTGTCGGTTAACCACACACGCTCCACTAACGACTTAAACAAAGTGTAAAGTGTAATTTCATGGATTAGCACCTTATTCACATTTTCCTAAAATAACTAGGATTGGGAATTCAATAAAGTTTAGTTACTTTAGTATTATCATTATACTTTTAATGAGAATTTATAAGTCCTTGTCCTACCCGTTCGGCTAACGACCCTCCACCGATCAAGGAAGCGGTGGGTGAGAGTGGACACTCATTAAGTTGCCATTTTATAGGCAACAAACTTATACCCCCCTTATAGACCGGCTTCGTGAATGAGGCGTACTAGCGGTAAGACGACTTGATCTTATACATATATAAATATTATTAAACTTATAATATTATAAAGTATAAGGGTTGAATTTTAACTTTTAAAATTCTAGGGGTTGGACCTAAAGTTTTTAATATGACTTTACATGTTCCAAAACTTGAGGGCAAGTTTTGTAAACTTTCAAAACTTTTCATTTCTCATAACTTATGAGTTAATGGTTATTAAAAATGAAGACTCTTCATTTTTTGTAACCTATGTGTTCTTTTAATGGTTATTTATAAATGTGACTTTTGGTTATCCATAACTTAAGAACTAGTTATGGACTCCATTAAAACACATAAAGATCAAGAATTAATGTAATCAATTATTAGCACATAATTTCTATGATCCTCTAAACTCATATGTTTATGAATGTTCATATCAAAAATTTCAAGAATCGTAAGTACATATACAAAACTTGAAATTTTGATACGTGCTTTTGAACAAAACTTCGATTTTCAAGTTTTTTTTTTTTTTTGCATCAAGTATCAAATAAACAAACCAGGCTCTGACACCACTGATGGGTTTTGAGCATTCTAACACTCCTATGGTGTACATGCAACCCTAGAAACCTTGGATCTATGTTTGACTAAGATACATGCAAATAATTATTTTTCCAAGGTTCTTATCCTAACTAGCATGGCATGGGATACTTGAATCAAATAAAACTAGTAGAATTACTTACCTTGTAGTAGTAGTTGATTGCTTGGAGTTTGAGAGCCTAGCACCAATAATGTGGATGCCTCAAATGGAAGTCACAAATCACCACAAACTTGGAAACTTGACAGAATAGTCAGAAACTTCTTGAAATCGACCCTCTTAGTTTACACACATCAACTAGTGCAATTTCAAGAACCAAAGCCTCCTTTATATAGTGTGGTGGATTAGGGTTACATCCATGTAAACCCTAATACCCATGTCTTTTCATTTCCATGAGATCCATGGGTTAAAGCTCCATGGAGTATCCATGGACTTTCCATGCAAGCCTAGCCCATTCCAAATAAGCATTAGCCCACACTATATAAATACAAGAGCCCATATTTAATTAGTCATACTTTTGATCTCTAAATTAATTATAGATCAATACTAATTAAATAATATGATTTTATATTAATATATTAGGACTTATAATATATTAATAAATCATAACTTATACTATTCTCAAACAATTATCCATAAATTGTTCGGGTGAAGTGCAACCCAAATGGACCATGTCGGGTCGGGTCAAGTACATACCAAATATAGTTATGGACTTAGACACTATATCCAACAAGAACAAGTCCCAGACTTCTACTTCGGACACCGGATCTTCAGCAGGAAACTACATTGATCTGTTTGCCCTCCTGGAAATTCGAGACTATGTTTCTGACACGATGAAGAAAGTCAATGCAATAGAAGCTTCTATGGCCGGACTCAATACTCGACTTGATGTTTCAGTACTGGATTCCAAACTTGATGCCATACTTAACTCCATGTCCGAAACCAACAAGTCCGGACCCACCGTTGCTGAAAGAGAAGCTCAGCTTGATCAACTCGTCTCTCTAAGGCTCAAGCATACTATCGAAGAAGTTGAACAAAAATATGATACTTCTGTCGATCACTACCTTGACACCATCACCAAGATGTTAAATGTCCATGACGATATGCTAAATGCTTCCAACGAACTCATCAAGCAAACCCATATTCGTCATGAGAAGCAGATCCATCGATTAGATAAAGAGATCCGGAAGAAGGATGAGATGAATCTCATCATGCAACATATCCTAATCAAGCTTCTCAGAGTAAGTTGGAACATCGTAGATGTTCCGAACAATAAGTTCGATGAGATGCTCTCCATTCTCTCCCCACTGCTTGATCATCTCAAAGCTCAGGCTCCTACTGTTGAAGCCTACGATGCCCTCACTCTTCAGCTCAACACCAGTTTCCAAAAGGTGTTTGATAAGTTCTCGGATCTTAAAGAGTCAACTATGCTTGCATCGGTTGTTGGGCCATCCGTTGCAAGACGGGGAGAAGGACCAAGTTCAAGATCTCAACCATGGAAACCCATCTCGGAGTTTAGACTCCGAGATGAATCTGATGACTCACTACAAATTCTTTCAGGTTCTCCTGGTGATGATGATGATGATGACAATAATAATGATGATGATGATAGTGAAGATGAGGATGTGTTTGTAAAGAATGGAGTGTTAGGTTTGCAAGCTCCAAGGAAGTTTCCTGCTAAAGTGATTACGGAGGAAGAACAAAGAATATGGTCAGCAGTATCATGGCCATCCACTGTGGCTGAAGTCCTTCACAAGAGAATAGAAATGGCTAAAGTCAAAAGCAAACTAACTGTTGATGCCTTCCGAGCCACCACTTCGATGCTGCCTCCGACTCCAGCTCTAAAACTTGCCCCCATCGATGAAGGCTCTCCTCTCCGGAAGCCAGATGATATTCCGGAAGAGCCCATGCCATCCTCTCCTCCAAAGTTTGTGATCGATGAAAACATGCAACACATCCTTTCCTTTCTCCAAAAGCAAAAAGATAAGGGCAAGAAGCCCATTTCAGAATTCTCATACACCGCTCCACACTTGACTAAAAGGAGTGGCTGGTCTCAGGAAGAGATTAATCAAGCCCTTGAAGAAAGCATCCGGATCCAATCCTTCAAAGATAACAATCCCCATCCGATGCTAGGATCTCTCCTATCTGTCGTGATGGAATCTGGAAGAACGTTGACATAGTGCCCTTCATTTACTATGATCTTTTGAATCAAGATTCGGACTAGATAGACCTGCCTCTCTTTCCCTTCAGCAAGTTCTACACCAAATTTGCTCCTCTCCATCCGGAAGATGATCCTCAAATGATCATCAGAAAAGGATCACTAAGATTTCCGGATTTGGAAGGAAGTTTCTGACAAAATTCGAGCTTAACTATGCGCTATCCCGGTATCATATCTTCCAGAACAAACCAATTTAGAAAACCATTACTGATGCTGACTTCCCTGCTTTCAATCCGAATGACATCTTGACTATTATTGCTCACATCCGAAGCATTCAGTCTGATGATCTCAGCATGGGCGCTTACCACACTATTTTGAGTTTCTTAAAAGATTATGTTGCTAAATTCTGTCGATGCGACTTTGAACTTGCCCATTTATTCGAAACTGAAAAGTACTTGGCCAAAATCAACTTCAAGCCGCATGTAGGCGAAATTTGGCAGAAGGACCCATCGATGAACCAGTGCTGGGTTTTGTCTATCTCCAGAGAAAAACAAATCATAAGGACTTCTTCCGAGTCCAAGATAAAACACCTGGTTCCCACCAAGGCACTTCAGAAGTTCATTAGTCGAGCATCCAAGTCCGAAGCTCCAGATCATGTGAAGGCGAAATTCATTAGTCAACTTCAATGGTACATTGGAGTCCGAGAATGGTTATACCGGGTGTACGTGTTCATCAAAGAAGATTCAAGCTAAACTGATCGGATTGCTAAGTTCACTTAGGGGAGATTGTTGGAACCTGAAAGTGAACCTCTAGAAATCATCAACCTTTTTATGTTCTGAAGTCAGTCAGGTCAGAAGAGAATGGTGTTCCGGAGTCAACTTGTGGTCCGGAGTCAGATTGGTGTCCGGAATGAAGATGGTGTTCAAATGTTGATGTTCCGAGATGGTGCATGTCCGAATCTATTTGTCCATCTGTATTAATTACTTTTGTCATTTTGTTTGATGTAACTTATCATAGGACTTAATCTATTTTGTCAACTTAGATAATCAGAGTGTCAGGAGTAACTCTATTATCCGGTCCTATGTATGTTTTTGGTTAGTACGATGTAACTTATTCTCCTATTTAAGGAGCATTCAATGACAAAATCAGTAGACGGATTGTTCCAACATTGATAGATATTTTCTCATTTATTTCATCTGCACCTTTCTCTCAAATCATTCCTTAAAACATTCCTTGTGTTCATTTATTGTCTTTACTTTGAATATACTCTTAGTATCATATTTAATACTTGAAGTACTTTGTCGATCTTTATCTTCAAGTCTTGACTGGTCTTACCAGACTTGACTGTAATTATTAATCAGAAGCAGACATTGATCTTAAGCATTAACTCAAGGTTTGAGTTTTCAAACCTTGTCCCTGCGCAATCAGATCCTTGTTCTCACAGCTTCTAGTGTCCAAGCTTCACCACCACCTTCTTTTTCCTTTGGAACACACAAAAACACACTCAAAGGTTTCAGAATGCAATAATGGGGGCTTGGGTTTGCAAGAAAATGTCTCAAGTGATGGAGGCTGGAAATGAGGTGGGGAGATGGGGCTTAAGTATCAATATATATGGTCCTAACCCCACGATTAGGGTTTCTGTCCAGTCCGAGTACGCCCAGCATACACTAGTGTACGCCCAGTGTACACTAGTGTACGCCCATCGTACTCCAAAACGACGTCGTATCCTTTAATGATCCTTATACCCATCGTACCATCCAGGTATTCCCATCGTACCATCCAGGTACGCCCATCGTAAGGAACGAAATTGCAAAAGTAATTAAATGGAGGGCAGGAAAGGAAACTAATCGGGTCTCAGGTGTAACATATTAGTCAATTTTTATCATGTAACTCGTATTTCATAACAGGTATTACTATGTAAGAATGGAAAAGAATTAGTGAAGAAAGTTTGGAAATTTGCATAAGAATTCAAGAAAATAGAAAAGTTGATTACTATATTGTGTAAAATATGACAAATTTGAAATAACTAAGAAAAGGCTTATAGACTCGGAATATGATCGCTAAGATTTTGTAAAGATTTCCGAGGACGATATATTTTTCAAGGGGAGTGATTGCAAGGATCCAAAATAAATAAAAATACTATGTTGTATGAATAGTTTGACTAAAAGGGTAATTTGGTCATTTTTAAGAAAATCACGAGATAATGAAGATTTAATCTTGAGAAGTTGTAAAGTGGGAAAATTTGTAATCTATAGAAACACATTAAGATATTGATTTCCTCTTTGATTAAACCTTTGAGCTTTAATATCAAATGTTCAATTCGCGTTAGACACTCGGAGTAGCTTATGAATAACTTGATCATGATGTTATTATCAATGTTTTGAAGCTAATTACAAGCCTTATGTTGAGATTTCATGGTTGAATTCGTTTATTGATTATTAGGGTGTCAAACCCTAATTGGTGAAAGTGATAAAATAGTGAAATTGAGTATAGAACTTAATGAATTAATTCATATGTAAGCTTAATTCATGGAGTTTAATCAGTTTCTTGACAAGAAATTGTCAAGTTAGTATTTTGGGACAAAAATGTGATTTTGATGAATTGGAATGTTATCAAGCTATTAATCGTTTAAGATGAGTTCTAAGGAACTCTACATGATATGTGAATAGGTTTTTGGTAAAGAATATTAATCAAGTGCATCAATTGGAGATTGGGACCCAAGGGTAGTAGTTAGTTTTCCCAAACTAACAAGGTGAGTAACCTTATCTTTCCAAAGATTATTGTTATCTAGATATATGTGACAATTATTGTTCATACTCGTAGTTGGGTATAATGTTTAGATTGCTATTTATTAATATTGTGTAACAACTCAAATTTTCTAACAAATTTTTCATTTTTATTTTAGAAAAAAACCTCCAAGTGTCATAAAAAACAAAACAAGAAATCCCAGGTGTATCAATACAATCATCCCAAATCAGAGTATAAAATGGCAGAAATCATAAAAACATCTGCATGTCGGAGTCTACAATCAAGCCTTCGTCTTCCTGTGATCGTTTGAAATACCAGAAACATATTTAATCCACAACTGTAAGCACGAAGCTTAGTGAGTTCCCAAAATATTACACACAGCTTAGAAAGATAAACAGTTATGGGTTATAGCAACCCTGTGGATTAGCAACACATTTAAGGGGCTACCAAAAACCCTGGGGACTATCAGCAGTCATATGGACTCACATCAACCCAAGAGATATCAGCAACACAATTTCACAAATAACATCAGTCAACAAACAAGACCCAGCTGGTCAGCATGCGTACACTACTACACATGTAATATAGTGTGAAGACTTTGTTGGGTTTTTATTCAAAAAATTGTTTCAAAAACATAAACAATACAATGGAATACTTAAGCTTTGAACAAAATAAAACTAGTTTTACTCCCACAAAAAGATCATTTTGCAAGAGTTATAAAGATTAAAACAACCATAGAAGAGAAAGCATAACAACCTTTGAAGACTTTTATCCTCATGGGAGGTTGGAAGTTGATGAAGATGGCATGAAACTCAAAAAAAATATCTATCTATAAGTATCCACCAAGAAAGAGTAGAACCATCAAAACATGCTAGTATACACTTGTAATTAGTTGTTCATAAGCCTTAGAAATATATACCAAATATATGTTCTAAGGTGAAGCAACTAAGGGACTTTGTCTAGCATAAAAAAATGCAAGAGAATGGAGGAGAAGAGAGGCTTGTGACTTCGAAAATTGGCAGTCATATTGAGAGCAAAGTGCTCTCGATTTTGGCTCTGAAGAAGGACAAGAATGATGCTTGCAAGAACTATCCTCCTATGTCTTAATCCCTTAGCCTTTTGTTAAATACAAAAGCTAGTAAAGGACCATACATAAAGCAAGTCAAAGCATGGGTCATGAGGACAAGCATGCATGTAGAATAAACTAATCAAAAGGCCATGCATGCCATGTCTCCTCCCATTTTCGGCCTCAAGGTTAAAGAATGGAACCAATAGATTCGCCATACACTTATGACTAGATGATACATGTATATATATATATATATATATATATATATATATATATATATATATATATATATATATATATAACAACTTTATATAAAATCCTATCATTTATGTAAAGTGTTTCTAATATATATATATATATAACATATAACTAGTCACATATACATATAAATATCTCTTTTATATAAAACTACCTTATATATAAATAAACTCTAACTAGTTTATTAAGATAAATATAACTTATAAATAATCATACTTTATGATATATTTCATAAGTTGTTATTTCTCCAATAAATATTATTTCTATAAATAATAAATTCCAATTAGTAAAATATTATTTTTATGAAATAATAATTTTCCAATTAAATACAAGTGTTGATATATTTATTAATAATCAAATTATACTAATAAATAATCAATTGATGGTAACTTGCTATAATGTGTGACACTATAGGATCATATATTATTAGCAATATCATTCTATAATGATTCTTGGGCATACAAGATCTTTCAATATCCCACTTCCACAAGACTCATCATAGATTAATATAGACAATGGTGAACGTCTAGCAACATTTCACTGCCCCAATAACATATGATGAAGAATGTCATTCATCAATATCCAATTCCCAAAAGTTCAAAGCTTCAATTGATGTATATGGTAAGTTTATCAGTTATCTCTTTCTTACATACATCATGTTCAACATGAGCCTTGGATCGCACTAAATCTCATTTGTAATTCAAATTTGGGTAACACGCGTTGGTTGTCTAGCTACCAACACATAAGAGGAATAAATCTCATCTCGACTACATAATCCTCTTGCATAGTTCATGCGATAATTCAAAATGGCTTTTATAACTGCCCGGTTAAGGATCAGCATTGGACCATATCAAAACATAGAACTCCCTACACTTAAGTCTCACTATGTATCTCAGGTGTTAAGGGTACAAATATAATACCTTTTAATCAAGTATCACTCATAACTGTGATCTATGAGTTGATCTTGATGTTCAATTTAGTACTTGTTCTCTTACAAGTACCTATGAAACTTTGTTACAACCACTTGCCTACTTTCATCTAGTGAAATTCAACCAATCCAATTCATATTAGTCTTACTTCATAATTGCTCCCATAGTTATAACTGACTATAAACTTTTAGAATAATAAGATTATTCATGGATTAAACATTTTAATATAGAACACAACAAGTATTAATGTGATGATCATATCTAAGTATATCAAAACATTATGTAATAGTTGTTATTACATGTTCCAATATCCAAATGGAAAATATTAAATCCAAATCAAAATCCCATTTGTAGAATAATAAAGTCTTACAGCTGAAGTGTGTCCGTTCATACTTATCCTAAAAGAAGGACTTTATTAATGGGTTCGACCAAACTTAATTTTTGTGAACTCTGCGAATACTATCATCTCCATATTTGACTTTATTCTAAGTATAGTTAAATATCTTGGAGAATATGATTGGTGTTATTTCTTGACATAGAGTCTCTCAGCTTGATTAAGTATGCTCCCGAAGTCATAAAGATTTCTATGTGATCCTTCAATGGTATAAATCAACATAGCTTTTCAATGAACTCATTCATCCAATCATATTTGACTTCAACTTCTAAAGTAATGTATTCTTATTTTGTAGTAGATTGTGACATTATGTTTTGCTTGGACCTCATTCCAACTAAACTTACTCTTCATTCCAAAATGAATTCATAATCCAATTATAATTCATAATTACCTATATTGGTTTAGAAATCAGAATCATATGTAGCTCGTTACATGAAGATTTTATTCTAAACTAATTATCGGATATACATTCTCTTAGTTCTTCCTAAGTACTCTTAGAATGTTCTCTTAGTCATCCAGTGACTTAACCATGTATTCAATTTTTATGTCATGATATGACATAAATGATGTATTCATTTGCCAAGCAAATAGAATATAAATAATTTCATCTAGATCAAACATATGTGTTAGGTCCTTTTGAGACAGCCTCAAAAATATGTCATGTGACAATGCCAAGAATCCTCTAAAGGAATCATGTATCTTGACCTCTTTCAAGATATTGTTAATTCATGAAGAAGAATTTAGAACTTTTAACATTCGTATTTATCTATCTCTATAGATTTTACATTCCAAGAATGTATCTTGTCATTCCTAAGTCTTTCATTTTAGAAATTTTTTCTGAGTTAAGGTGAAATGACCTCTCATAGTTAGAATGTTATTTCAAATGATTAAGTATGTCTCATTCATACAAGATTAGGAATATCACTATCCTCCCACTAGTTCTTAGTAAACACACATGTCATTTTCATTTTTATATAAAAACATACCTTGTATCTTTATGTTAAAATGACTATTCCAACCTTGATATGTTTCCTTTATATCCACAAGTGGATCTTAAGCCTTACACATTTGGTTAGGATAACATGGATTAAGAAAACCTTCAGGCTAAGCTATATAGATATCTTCTAGTATATGTCTATTAAGAAAAACGCTTTCTCTCGAAATCTATTTGATATATCTCATATTAATATATGAAATTATAGTAAATAATATCCTTCTTGATCTAATCATAGCTACTTGTGAAAAGGTTTTATCATAGTCAATGTCATGAGTATGATAAGGACCATAGTCAATGACACGAGTATGATAAAATTATGTTTTGACAAGCCTTGGAAAATGTGTATGATATCCACGTATATATTCTTTCTAAAAGAATCTCTTACTCTTTCTAGCCTTGCTATATAGAGGAAAATTAATCAAGCCCATAATTGATTATTATACATGAATTACATCTCAATGTTCATGACTCTAAGTCATTTATCAAATTCAAGATTTGATATAGCATCTTGGCAGTTCAAGAAGAACTCATCAATGAGAGAATCCACATTTCTCAATTCAAAAAGGATTTCTACCATCAATGTGAACAGTTTATCATTGTAAATAACTATTATTCAAGTTCAACAATTCCTTGTTGAAACTAGTGCCAACAATTGCTACACCAGGCTATTATTCTTGAGCTTCTTCAAGTTCCATGTGGGTTTGTATATAATCTAAATGTCGTTTTATAATATTATACAGACATATAGTTTGTTGGTGTTTGTATTCAAGACAAAATTAATAGTGATTAAGGTATAATCCCAAGAGTATCAAGTAAGATAATTTCTACCGATTAAAAAGTAAACCTTATCCAGTATGGTCTAATTCATCCTTTATTATCACTTAAAGTTTTAGATGGTGTTGCTGAATTTATTGCTATCTTGTGCTTAATCTTAGACATTCATTAGAAAGGAAGTCATACACCAAAGTGTATAGTTCCTTAATATTTAATTCCTCTACAGATTAGTGAAAATATTATTAGGATTCATTTATATATAAATAAGATTCACATATGTCAAATAAACTACATTATTTGCCTTCAAATATCCTTTCTTGAAGTTGGAATATGTGGATTTCATTTATACAATAAAGATAACAATGTCACAGATAAGTTTGATTTAAAACAAGTTTAATTCAAAAGTGCTTTCATATAGAATTTAATTTTATTTATTAAAATATTGATATTTACTTTATAATTATATTAAGAGATCTAGTATCATGAATAGAAGTTAATCATTTCAGAATATGAGTATTATCGTTATGAAAAACGATCACGTAAATAATCAAACATTTAAATAAAATAACTAAGACATGTGTATTTAAATATTCTAAATTTAAAACATATATTGTTCCAAAACAAACATTGTTTTATGAACTAGACTCCGAGAGTGGAGTTCCAAGTTGCTTGTGCTCAACTGGTTACTCTTCTGTAAATATCTACAAACAAGTTACAAATATTATATTAACATTTAAGTACCAAGTACTTGTGTTTTATATGAAAAGTATAAGTTCTATCTAGTAGATACATGAAGTCCTAGTCTCTTCCAAACTTTCTTTTCATATAAGAGAAGCAATTTCTCTTCCAGTATCCAATATCTCCATAAAAGAAACAAGATCAATCTATGTGGGCCTTCTTTGATTTCTTGGGCTTAAAGATGTTTATTCCATAAAACATAGGCTTCTTAGATCACACAAGGTAACTCATTTTAGCCTTTCATTATTCCATTGTTTAAACAAGCTTGAAACAAATATCATTGTATTTATTAGAATATTGCTTAACCTGTTATATCATCAGATATATATGCGTCTAAATTATCCAATACTTCCTAGAAGTCAGGAATAATTATTCCTAGTGTGATGTTAGAAGCATCTTGAGCATCACGGTGATACCTTTACTAGGTATCATGTTCAGGTCTATTGCTCAAAGCAAGTTGTTTAGGACTAGGATTTTTAAGTGTATACAATTTCACATCTCTCATGAGATTGTCTCTTAAGACATTAACCCATTCATTGAAGTTGTATCTATTAAATATTATTGATTTATCAAATCATTTAAAGAAAAAGATTGTTCATGGTTATGAGGGTGGATTATATATCTACAAAATTTTAACAAAATTCATTTAGTATTTTCAATATTTAATCTTTAACAATTAATACCCTTTTAATTTCCAAAAACATTAATTATCAAAGTCTATGATCCAAGTTGCAAAAAAAATAAATGGTTAGGTGACATTTATCCCATTCATTTGAATTCAACCCGGTAGATATCGATTATCAATTATATCTTACTATATAATTCCTTGATTTATGGGATCACTAATAACAAATTTAATTAGACATGGTTGATCTCATCTATGCCTCGGAACTCTCTTGCTTAGGTGACCTTTATCACAAAAGATTTCTGATCAAATCATCCAATTTGAAAAACATGTGTAATCGGCCATCAAAAGATGACACTAAGCGGTTAAGTGACATTTATCCCACTAGTGCATACAAGAGATGTGCGAGTGTTCTTCAAAAAGGATTGCATAGATTTGAGGTTTGTAAGGGGTCTTTAATGTTTTTATAATTCTAGTTTAAAAAAATATTATATCATAGTTATTGCATGCATCCCATAAACTATGGTATAGTTTAAAAATCTTATTTTATGAAAAAATCACATTTTAACAATGTTCTTTTATAAAACCCGGATTTTATAAAATTGGCGCGATCAAATTTTAATAGCTGGTACTAAGTCGATGTTTGACCACTTTAGAAAATTTGTAAACCTTTTAATGAAACTTCCTTTTATAAATTAAGGTTTGGAGTTTAATAATTTTATAAATCTCTATTTTAAAGTTATATAATTTTAATCCGAAATTTTATCGGTTACTAGTTTTAACAATAAAGCTTGTTTTATTTTAAAACTATTTTTATCATCTTATGTTAAAAGGTAAATTTCATTCAAACCAAACTCCTTTGTGATGTTTATTTATGTTCAGATATTATTTTGCATTTGAAAACCTAATTTATCAACCATAACATAATAATAATAATATAAACATGAAACAACACAAACATGCTATAAACATATGTGCAGAAACCAAACCATAAACTAATAATATTTTTGTGAGCCATCACAAAAAATATTAAGTCCATTCCTAAAGGGACATTCATTTAGTAAAGCATTCATGTGCTCCTACTTGGTTTAACACCTTGTAGCAAGTTTATAAAAATAATTTTATAAAGTTTGAGTAACTTTAATAAAATCAAGTTTATAAACTTTTGATCTTCAAAATGGCCACCATCTACATTCTTGTTATATTTCTATAGAAATAAACAATTTCTTAAAACTAATCTATTACTTTTGAAAATTAACAAATGAAAACTAACTATTTAATTATTACATATCAAATGAATAAATAATTAATTACAACCATTTTAAATAAATCAACACATGTTGCAACGCAAAGCTCCATAGCTAGTTTATGCACATCATACACATTTATATAGTCAAAATTATATAAAACAACTCTTTGTTTTTCTAAGACAACTTTTATGACTAAAAAGATTCATGTAAACTTTTAGTCAAAAAATAACAATTATAAACATTTTAAAGTTGTCATAGAAAATATGTATGGTTTTTCTTGTAAAGAGAAAACCATCCATGTTTTCCAAAAACAAAGATTTCATCAACTTAACAAAAATTCCAACTAATCTTACAAAAATGGTTCTAATACCAATTGTTGGGTTTTGAACAAAATAAAACTAGTTTTATTCCCACCAAAAGATCATTTTGCAAGAGTTAGAAAGATTAAAACAACCATATAAGAGATATCGTAACAACCTTTGAAAACTTTTATCCTCATGGGAGGTTGGAAGTTGATTAAGATTGCATGAAACTCTAAAAATTGAGCTCTCTAGAAGTATCCACTAAGCAAGAGTAGAATCGTCAAAACATGCTAGTATACACTTGTAATTAGTTGTTCATAAGCCTTAGAAATATATACCAAATATATGTTCTAAGGTGAAGCAACTAAGGGACTTTGTCTAGCATAAAAAATGCAAGAGAATGGAGGAGAAAAGAGGCTTGTGACTTCGAAAATTGGCAGTCATGTTGAGAGCAAAGTGCTCTCGATTTTGGCTCTGAAGAAGGACAAGAAAGATGCTTGCAAGAACTCTCCTCCTCTGTCTTAATCCCTTAGCATTTTGTTAAATACAAAAGCTAGTAAAGGACCATATATAAAGCAAGTCAAAGCATGGGTCATGAGGACAAGCATGCATGTAGAATAAACTAATCAAAAGGCCATGTATGCCTTGTCTCCTCCCATTTTTGGCCTCAAGGTTAAAGAATGGAACCAATGGAGGCTCCATACACTTATGACTAGATGATACATATGTGTGTGTGTATATATATATATATATATATATATATATATATATATATATATATATATATATGTATATATATATATATAACAACTTTATATAAAAGACTATCATTTATATAAAGTGTTTCTAATATATATATATATATATATATATATATATATATATATATATATATATATATATATATATATATATATATATATATATATATAACCAGTCACATATACATATAAATATCATTTTTATATGAAACTACATTATATATAAATAACCTCTAACTAATTTATTAAGATAAATATAACTTATAAATATTATTTCCATAAATAATAAATTCCAATTAGTAAAATATTCTTTTCATGGAATATCAATTTTCCAATTAAATACAAGTGTTGATATATTTATTAATAATCAAATTATATTAATAGATAATCAATTGATGGTAAATTGCTATAAGGTGTGACCTTATATGATCATATATTATTAGCAATATCATTTTATAATGACTCTTGGGCATACAAGATCTTTCATACTCACCTTGCGAATAACATCTAGAACTACAACAACTCTTACACACGGTAGACTGGACCGACAAGACACCTAACAGCAGTATGGACATACCCTATCAGCTTACATTCTTAAACCCTAGCTTGGCCCAAAAGTCGACCATGGTAAAAAAAGTAAACCCTTGTCAACACCAGCCTGTGGTCACGTCGTGACCACCCATAGGTCATGTCGTGACCGGTAAAAGATAGAATAGTCGCAACCAACTAATCTCACGATGTGACATGCTAATGCTCACGTCGTGAGAACTGCTCTGGACAGTTTTGAGCATTAATCTCTTAATCCCTTAAGCCACTCTGTGAGACTTTCCAGAGGGCCTTCCCCGACCCTAAATACTATAAAAATTGTGGGTTTTCAGTCATTCATGTCTAATGCATGACTTAGACACTAGCTAGATCAATAAGAAGGAATATGGGATCAAGACTCATGCTTGGAGTCTAAAACCAACACCAAACCTCATATCTGAAGCATATCCAAGAGAAATGTCTCAATGATCCATTAAGTTGCTAACTTTATGGATCCCATGCATGCTATCCCACCCAAACATGAAAAGAGAAGCATAAATATTAGATCTTTCATGCATAATAGATAAAGTTAATAGCTTTAGGACTTACAAAGGTCCAAAAGCACTGCAATATGGAGAGGTAGAAGCTTGATGGCCAAAAGGATGCACCCAAGTAGTATTCTTCTTCTTCAAAGATCCAAAAACCACCAAAATAGCTCTTAAGATCAACAACGGAGGCTAAGAACGATTAGGGTAGAGAGGAGGTGATGGAGGTTGAGGGTGTACAAACCCTAGCCTCCCACTTCTCTAAAATAGGGAGCAAAACACGGGATTAGGGTTAGCCTGATCTCACATCGTGAGACCCTAACCCTCATATTGTGAGCCTTAAAATGGCCACATGTATCAGACTAAAGTCACGTCGTGAGACCCTACCTCTCACATCGTGACCTTCAAATCTTGGGTCTTTCATTCTTATTTAGCTCAAAACATTGAAAGAACGAGTACCTGCATTAGATGTTACAATTCTCCTCCATTAGAATCAGACTTTTCCCTTGAAGTCCTCAGTCTTAAACAAAGCAAGATAATGGGTACGCATCTCCTCCTCGGGTCCCAAGTCCACTCAGACCCCTTTCGGTGTTACCATTGCGCTTTCACCAAACTCGCTTCCTTGTTACATAGGGTCTTTGCATCATATCAATAATCGCTACCGGTTGCTCAACATAATTCAAGTGGTCATCCACCTGAATATCATCCAAGGGTACTATGGCGGTCTCGTCTGTTACACACTTCCGCAGCTGGGAAACATGGAATGTGCTATGAATCTAACTAAGATCATCTGGTAAATCCATCCGGTAGGCCACCTTTCCTACCCTAGCTACCACCCAGAATGGACTGATAAACATGGGCCCAACTTGCCTCGCTTCCTGAATCGGATAACGCCTTTCCAAGGCGACACCTTTAGGAGTACCATATTCCCGAACTGAAACTCCGACTCAGATCGGCATCGGTTGGCGTAGATCTTCTAGCGAATCTGGGTTATCTGCAATCTCTGCCTAACCTACTGTATAAGTTTCGTCGTCTTGAGCATGATCTTCGTGCTCCCTGTGACCCTTTGACCAACCTCTCCCCAACAAATCGCGGTCCGACACTTCGTCCCATAGAGAAGCTCGAAGGGAGGCATACTAATATTGGCGTGATAGTTTTTTTTGTTGAAAGAAAACTCAGCTAGAGAGGTAGGTAGGAGTCCCAGCTCCCACCAAAATCTATGATACATGCCCTCAACATATCTTCGAGCGTCTGGATGGTTTGCCCATTTGTCTGAGGGTGATAAACAGTAATAAAATGCAATCAGGTACCTAACTCCTCATGGAACTTCTTCCAAAATATGGAAGTGAAACGAGCATCCCAATCTGACACAATCAAATAAGGAACACCATGGCGAGCAATCACCTCTCGAACATAAATCACTTCTAACTTTTTTAGAAGAAGAGCTCTCACGAATTTCCAGAAAGTAAGCACTATTCGTCAAACGGTCCACAATCACCCATGTGGCATCAAAACCCTTTGTCGTCTTTAGTAACTTTGTGATGAAATCCATGGTGATCTGCTCCCATTTCCATAATGGGACTTCTAAGGGTTGTAATTTTCCGTGAGGGAACTGATGTTCGGCCTTGACCTTCCGGCAAGTCAAGCACCGCTCCACTAACCAAGTCTTATCTCTCTTCATATATGGCCACCAGTAACTATGTCTCAGATCATGATACACCTTCGTCGCGTCAGGGTGAATGGAAAATATCGATTTGTGTGCCTCGTCCAACAAAATATGTCGGGTCCCACCCGAATAAGGCACCCAAATCCTGCCATGCAGCGTCAACAATCCCTGATTATCATAATCAAAAGCAGATATATGAACGACCACCCACTCGCTATTCTGATTCTCCTCCTTTTGGGCCTCCGACTAAGCAACCCTGATCATCTCCATTACTAGAGTCAGAACTGTCATCCTTAAACATATATCCTGAATTGGAGTACTGACCTTCCAGCGACTCAGAGCTTTCGCCGCCACGTTGGCCTTTCCGGGATGGTACAATATCTTATAATCGTAGTCCTTCACTATGTCAAGTCATCTTTTCTGCCTCATATTCCAATTAGGTTGTTCCATCAGATACCTATGAATCTTGTGGTCCGTGTAAATAGTACACTGGAATCCATACAGATAATGACACTAAATCTTGAGGGCGAAAACCGTCGCCCCCAGCTCCAGGTCATGGGTGGGATACTTCGCCTCATGAGGCTTCAACTACCTCAAAGCAAAAGCGATCACGTGTCCTTTCTGCATCAGTACTGCACCCAAACCCATGAACGATGTGTCACATCATAGCACGAAATCCTCAACTTCCTTAGGGAGGGTAAGCACGGGTGCCTCACAAAGCTTCTGCCGAAGGGTCTTAAAGGTTCTCTACCACTCAGGCCACTAATGGAAGGTGGCATCCTTCCTAATCAGTCTAGTAAGAGGAACTATAATCTTGGATAAGTCCCTGATGAATCTCCGATAATACCATGTCGCCCGAGGAAACCCCGAATCTCAGATGGAGACTTTGGAACTTCCCACCGCATTATTGCCTCAATCTTGGCCGGGTTGACCAATATATCATCCTGGTTGACAAGGTTCCCCAAAAACTAGACCTCGCGCAGCCAGAACTCACACTTGCATAACTTGGCGTACAACCTCTCCGTCCTAATAACCCCAAGAAGCTCACGTAGATGCTCCTCATGCAGCTCATTGGTCTTGCAATAGACCAAAATATCATCAATGAAAACATTCATTGAATGATCCAAAATGGGCCTACAGACCCAGTTCATGAGATCCATGAATGTTGTCGGTGCGTTGGTGAGCCTGAAAGGCATCACCATAAACTCATAATGCCCATAGCGAGTCCGGAAAGTCGTCTTCAGGATATCCTCCTCCTGAACCCTCATTTGATGGTAGCCGGACCTCAAGTCGATCTTGGAAAACCAAGATGCCCCCTGTAGCTGATCAAAAAGGTCGTCAATCTGAAGTAATGGATGATAGTTCTTCACTGTCAATTTGTTCAACTCCCGGTAATCAATGCACATCCGGTGCGAACCATTCTTCTTCTTGAAAAAAAAAAGGATTGGTCCTCCCCACGGCGAGCTACTTGGCCGAATAAACTCTTTCCCCAACAGCTCCTGCAGCTATGAGCATAACTCATGTATCTCTAGTGGCGCAAGGTGGTATGGCGCCTTCGCAATCGGGGAAGCACCAAGGATCAGATCGATCCTAAACTCGATTTGCCTCTCAGGAGGCATGCCAGGAAATTCCTTCGGGAAAACATCGGGGAACTGCCTCACAATAGGGACATCAAAAATTGACTTCTCCCTCTCAACCTTTGTGTCGACCAAATATGCAAGATATCCCATACAACCATGTTGAAGGCACTTCCTCGCCCTTTCGGCGGAACAAAAGGCGGATCCAACTCTAGTACCGTCGCCATAGATAGTCAGCACTCTCCCACTAGGGTCACGAATCGTCACCAACTAGCTTTCGCAGTCAATAAATGCTCCAAACCGGCTCAACCAATCCATACCTATAATCACACAAACATCTCCCATCGCAATGGGAATGAGGTCAATCGGAAATATGACACCAAAAATCTCCAATGTACAATCTCGGAAAACCTCAGTCGCCGAAACTGTGCGATCATTAGCTTTAGCGACCTTCAAAGGTCGATCTAGGGCCTCACGAGCAACACTTAAACCTCTACCGAAAGATGTAGACACAAAATATTGACTCGCACCATAGTCAAATAACACCAAATCAGGTACAGAATTCACACGGAAAGTACCTAATAGAATTTCATCATAAGCATAAATAATAAAATAAGTCAGCAGGAAAATAAAATAGATACATACCAGTGATGACATCGGGTGCTACTCTGGCTACCTCTTCAGTCAAATGAAAAGCTCGACCCCTGGCTGTCGAGACCTCAACCTTCCGATGTCGCCCATCTTTGATGTGTAGGGTCGCAGGAGTTGGAGTCTGAACCGGCTTCACTGCAAGAAGCGAACACTTGGCCTTCACATGGCCCGCCTAGTTGTAGCTAAAACATACTTGCAAACCCTTCGTAAACTCATTCGCTAAGTGACCCTCCTTGCCACACAAGTAGCATACCATCCCCGACCGATAGGGGCCCTCATGACTATTACCGCACTTGCTGTTAGTGCGGATCCTCTGACCTCCTGACCTAGAATCAGCGGGCTTTTCCCACTTAGCCACCGGCTATGATTGGACTAGTCTCCTATCCCTCCTATGTGTATCCACCCCGGTCTCTCTCTCTCTCTCTCTCTCTCTCTCTCTCTCTCTCTCTCTCCTGCGACTCCAACTCAATCTCCCTCCTCGTGGCATTGGACTGTAGCTCAGCCAATGTCCGATACTGGGAGTTTGTCACAAACTCTCTGATATCCTTATTGAGCATACTCAAGTATATGGTCATATGTGCCTGCTCAGTGGAGGCGTACTCTAGACAAAACATAGACCTCTCGTGAAACATCATGGTGATCTCAGTCACCGTCTATGTCATCTGCCGGAGCGACAGGTACTCCTGATCCAATCACTCCCTCTCCACCAAGGGGACATAATCCTCTTAGAACATCTCAATAAACCAATCCCAGGTCATTTCGGACTTCTCCATAAGTGATAATTCAGGAGTCACGAACTTCCACCAGTCCTTCGCTCCCAAGCGAAGTAGGTTCAACGCAAAGCGAACCCTCAAATCATCCGGATAGGAGCATGTATAAAAACATCCCTCAACATTAGTGATCCACCTCATAGCTACAATAGGATCCTGGAATCCATCAAACTCCGGGGGCTTCATGTTGTTGAACTCCCGGTACTACATCAAATCACCCCTGTGGGATTTTGCAGTGACGACAGCTGCGGTGGCTGCATATTGTGCCTTTACACGGCATGTTGGCGGCTGGTGGAGAAACCCTAATTTTTTAGGGTGTTGCACCCTATATAAAGACCTTAAGTCCTCAAGGTTGGCCTCCTTACCAGTCTCCATTGCCACTAAAATCCTAAAATCGATCCCTAAGTCTCTTGGTGGTGTTCTTGAGCTAATAAGAAGTTCTTGGTGCTCATTTTTTGGCCTTTTTGAAGGAAGATCGAGGAGATCTTGAAGTTGTCTTGTTTGGTGGAAAGGCTTTGGATCCAGAATCATCTTCTTTTGTGCAAGCTTTCTAAGGTATCAAGTTTGAACCTTGACTTATATATGTTTATATCTCCTCATATTATGATTTGTTATGCTTTTGGTCCCTTTTTGGGTTGATGAGAGAGTGAAGTCGTTTTAAGGGCTTGTTATTCCAAATCTGAGTTGGTATTGGACTCCTTGAGCATAAAGGTTCAAGCTTTATGACATAATGGGTTTCATGCATGCATCAAGTCACTTATTAAGTCCCTTTTTAAGCTTAAGAGCTTCATTTAGGCATGCATAAACGTAAAGTTGGGAACTTACATGGTTTTCAAGCTCAAAGAAGTCAGATCTATGGCTTGGGGTTATTTCTTCAAGGATTAAGTGCTTATTGGTTAAGCCCTTGCAAAATCAAGCTTTGTGGTTTGGGTTTTTGGACCTTTTGGTGGTCCCAATGGGTAAAGTTGGAAACTTTACCCTTCTAAGTCTCATTTTGGTCTAGATCTGAGCTTGGGAGCTCTTGGAGTCGAAGAAAACAGCTTAATGTATTAAGTTGTTGGAACTCGGGCAAACACGGCGTGTTTGCAAGGCAACACGGCATGTTGGATGGGGTTTTCCCACATATGGGGATAAAGGAGAAACACGGTGTGGTCAAGTGGCAACACGGCGTATTTGGTCAACATGGACTGTTGACTTTGACTTTGACTAGCAGTTTGATCAGGGTTGACCATGGGATATTTTTGGGCCATGTTTGGGCCTTTTGGATTATAGGTTTGGGCCTTAGTCTTGGGCCAGGCTAGATAAGGGGTAAAATAGTCATTTCACCCTGAGTGTGGATTGAAGGACATAGATTCGGCTCTAATTGTTATTTGGGTGTTATTTAATATTGATAGATTTGGGGAATTACCGGACCAACTGTCAGGGATTATCGGTGTGATTCAGCAGTGCGAGATGAGTCTCCTCATGGTACTATGGGTCGAAGACAGCAATGATGGCCCATTTGGTTTATGTATTATAGGAAGACCATGGGTGGCCCTTGGCATTTCTATGAAAGACGAGGAGGTGGCTCCTGGAATATCTGTATGCAAGACCAGAGTTTAGACTTTGTCAGTTAAGTAGATAAGTAGTTGTAAATTATATGTTAGTTGTCTTTGTGATGCTTGCATGGAAGACCAGGAGGTGGCTTCTGGCACTTGTCTATAATACCCAGGGTTTTGGTCCCCGGCCTGGCAAGGAAAGACCATGACACGGCTCGTGGCATAATGGCAAGACTATGGTTGGCACATAGCACCCTTTATGATATGTATGATATGTATGATATACACGATATGTATAGTATGTGGTATTTGGGGAAATCAGTAAGATTTGTGCTTAGAGTTGTGGTTTATGGTTTTCAGGTATTCTGGTTCGAAAGGGAAGGGCCCGGCTTGATCGCATCGCATACACCCGTGTTTTCCGTAACTAGTGATTTTGGGATTGTACTCTGATAATTGTTTTGTTTGAAATGCCTTTAAATGTTTGAATAAAAGATAAATGAGTGTTTTGGTTATATTAAAAATGAAAATTTTACACTGTGATTTTCTGGATGGTACACTAACAGCCTTGTTCTACTATCCACTAACAACACTCGGGCTTACCCCCGATCCGCTAACCACTAACAGCACTCAGGCTTACCCCGATCCGCTAACCAATAACTGCACTCGGGCTTACCCCTGATCCGCTAACCAATAACAACACTCGGGCTTACCCCTGATCTGTTAACCAATAACTGCACTCCGCCTTACCCCGATCCACTAACCAATAACTACACTCGGGCTAACCCCTGATCCACTAACCAATAACAGCACTCGGGATTACCCCCGATCCACTAACCAATAACTACACTCGGGCTCACCCCCGATCCACTAAAAATAACAGCACTCGGGCTTACCCCCGATCCACTAACCAGTAACAGCACTCGGGCTTACCCCTGATCCACTAACCAATATCAGCACTCGTCGCCAACATAACGCACATCAACCCTAACAAGACTTAACTAACCCTACCAGGCCTTTGGGTCATGACTCGGACTTTCAAGCCCCAATCAAACAAGAACAGACAAGGAAGCCCTCCTCACAACCCTCAACTTGGGCTCCTAACATCTTAGATCCTAAAACGTGAGGACGCCCTACATGTTACTATCACAACTAAAACTATGATGACTCGAAGGGAAATTCAACGTTTGACAATACACCTGATGCAAAATCAGAAGATCAAGCAGTTGCGCGGAAGTATTGAAATGGAGAAATTCGGCCACGAACTGAACCTTGGCATAAGGTCTTCCTATTGTGAGGTCTCTGCTCTCCCCCACTTGGAATCTACTAGACTCTAACAACTTCAAATATCCTTCAACTCCCAGGCCAATGTGAACTCTAATACTTGATCCCAACCACTGATATCTACATACACATAAGAATCTAAACCCACAACAACATTCTCCAACTACAATATGTAACGTCCCAAAATTCCAAGGTAAAATTTTCATTTTTAAAATAATAATCCATATAACAATTTGTTCCCAACACCATTCACGGTAAAAAAATATTATTTAAACATCAGAGCAAAAATTATCAATGTGGAATAAACTATGGGGGATGTTGTGCAGTCACACCGGGCCCTTCCCTCTGGTACTGGAAGTACCTAAAACCATAAACATGAAACCGTAAGCACAAAGCTTAGTGAGTTCCCCAAAATACAACATATCCTACATATCCTTGGGCCTAGCCCTCACATTGGACCCAACCCATAATAATGAGCCTAGCCCTTCCTAATCAATGGGCTCAGCCCAACATACAAATGGGCCTAGCCCGTCATACCATGGGCCAAGCGCAACATACAATGGGCCTAGCCTAATATAAAATAGGCCTAGCCTGACATACAAATGCAAGAGTCACGAAGACAGATAACATCCTACATAACATATCCTAGTGGGTTGGCATTGGTGCCTTTGACCCACAGGTACAATGAGGAAACTCACCTGAATCACAAAGCCAACTAACACTCAGCTCAAAGCCAAGCAACCACCGCTACAGCACTCCCATCCCAACATACAGGGTCCAACCTTAGACTAAATATTCAAATCAACCATATTGGCCAAAAGTCAACCCATGTAAAAATTCAACGGTCAAAGTCAAAGTCAACAGCTTATAATGTTAATTATTCAGCCTCACATCGTGACCAGCCCTTGGTCACGTCGTGAGAGCTTACTCGGTCCGATTCCAACTCATCTCAACTCAACTCAGCCAACTTAGACATGAAAAGTCACTAGAGTTGACCTCACGTCGTGAGCAGCCTCCTCTCACGTCATGAGCTCCAAGAAGCTTAACAGAAAACGGGGTAATTGAACCCTCGTGTCGTGAGACCCTATGTCTCACATCGTGAGCACAATCTGAAGATAAAAATCCAACAATTTAAGTCCTTAATCCATTAAGACTTTTACTCTAACTTTCCAGAAGGCCTTACAACTTTATAATACACTTAAAAGTCGATGCTTCATGGGCATGAATATCCAATACATGCCTAGATCTCATTTGGGACCAATATTGAAGAAAAGATCATCCAACTTTCATGCAAGGTTCCAAAACCCAACCAATCACTAGATCTGAACTTCATGACACTCTAAGGACCTTTATAACCCATAAAGTTGCCAACTTTATGGTTTCCATCCATTCAAACTTGCCCAACCAAGGAGAAAAGTGGGACAAAACTTAGATCTAGCAACAAACAACAATAAAGGTGGAAGCATTGACACTTACAAGGGTCCAGAAACAATATGAGGTGATGATGATGATGATTCCTTGCAAGCCTCTTCAAAAGATCACCTTCTTCTTCTTCTTCTCTTCTTCTTAAAACCAAGAAACGCTACAAAATGGCCAAGAATAAGCAAGGGATGAAGGTTAGGGTTTTTCTAAGGTGAAAGAGGGTTTAGAGGCTGATAATGAACCCTAAAATGGGTTTAGAGGATCTTAAATATGAAGGAAACCCTAAAAGATTATGGGCTTGGGTTGCACCAGTTCTCACGTCATGAGCCTCTATGTCTCACGTCGTGAGACCAGTCCCGAACAAAAGTTTCATATAAACTCATCTCACGTCGTGACCACTCAAAGCTAACATAGTGAGGCTCCATTCTTCAAAAATCCAACATTTTGACTCCTTGAACCCTAATTCGATTCATCCAGGAAAACGGGTGTTACAACTCTCCCCCACTTAAATTATATTTCGTCCTTAAAATCACTCCTTACTACATTCCAGGTATGACAGACAACCCGGAAAATTCTTCCACAACCCCAATACGGACTGAGAATTCGACTCATACATACAATGGCATTCCAAAACTACAATCGAACCCATCCTTAGTAGGACTCACATATCCTGAAGATGAATGGATCCTTGCATCACTAACTTTAACCATTGAAGAACAATCATCTCTACGCCGCCCTGAAATCCAGAAGTCCAATACCCTATCTGATTTCCCGACATACAAAACCACTCTACGACACAATCCAACGACTCCACTTCGCAACCTAAATCAAACAAAATTCTTCCAGTTTTGAATTATCTTGCAGCCACCCCTAGAGATAGAATTCCTAACTACTCATTGTTGTCGAATAGACCTCTCATCGAGCAAAGGTGACTCCATCGCAAGTATCACCCCTAAGCGCCAACCCCATATGTAGCTCACATCCGATAACTGAAGATTCACTTATCCGATCTATCTGAGATCTCTTACATCCATGCTGACCTTCTACTATACTAAGATATAAAGTCCTAATCATCCGCTGAGACTGACAGTCTTACGCTTGGTCCCACCTCGATACCCCATCCAAGAGTCTAACTGATAAAGGCTACCCTAGCCTATCTACCACATAGATTCGTTCTGTTGATCACGGAGTCTACCTACTCTAATCGTGATCTAGTACTTAACTAAGCATGTCACTATCGATCTCACCCAATCTACAGAATCGAACAGGCCTCGTCCATGGGTCGCACCCATCCTAAAATAACCAAATGGGACTTGCCCACTGGTCTCACCCATCCTAACATAACCAAATGGGCCTCGTCCAATGGTCTCACCAATCTGAGGATCATACATGCCCACTACACCGTCACATCTCCGAAAATCCTCATTCCCATCAAGGAGTGGTCAACCAATAATCACAGGCCGACTTGACCCATGTGTGCGGCGTGATCCTTCTAAAACCAACCATCACTCTTGCAATGGTCCAACCCATCCTGGTGAATGCTACAGCCACCCGTAGTCTTACCACACATCCATAACAGCCTATCAACCTGGTGAATGCTACAGCTACCCGTAATATTACAACACTTCCATAACAGCCTATCAACATGGTTTTCGCTACGGCTACCTGTAGTCTTACAACACTTCCATAACAGACATCCATCTCCCATACTAAACCATGATTAATCATGAGTCGGAACCTCGCCCAACTACCCCCAAATCAGGTGTTAGGTCATGCTTCGAACCCCAAAGCCTTTATCAGACAAGAACATGCAGAAAGGTTCTAACACAACCCTCAACATGAAGTTGGTCACGATAATATGTTCCACTACTGATTCTTTCCACATTCGACACGATAACTAGAATTCTCATTACTTGTGTAACCTTAGTCCATAACGCGAATAGAACTAGCTCTCCACTTTCCTGAGGTACGGAACTCCTCCTTGTTTCGTGTCCGGAATCATTTCCATTAATCCAAACGGTTCTCCCCCACTTGGATTCCATTATTCTCCGCCAGCCTTGCTAATTCCAATTGAATGTTAAACCCTTCACTGAAACGGACGGATAGCCAATCGGATAGCCCACTTACCTAAATATCAATGCACTCCAACATTTCCCATATATACAAGTTAATTTCCTTTGATAATCCCAACACCTGAACATGCCCATGAGACCAATTCTTCACCCACACTCGGGAGTGATAGGTCACTAATGCTCTTACCCTACTATTGTTAGCGATTGGGTCAAAATCCTATCAACAACCAGTTGACATCCATCCTGAGAGACACAAGAATCTCTGAACTCTGACTTCATTATCCCAAAAGGGGGGACATCTAGCTTCCATGAGATCCCTTTCATGAAAGGTTTTGATGCGAGGACCCCACTCACCATCCTGAAGACATGAACCTGGCAGCGACTCCCTTACACGCACGTTCTGACAAGGAACTTACACCCCACAACTATCTTGAATTCCAATGACCAAAAAACCTTGCACTGCAACTACTTGGACCCATTGTGCTAATCCTACACTTCGATCTGACTACTGATCCTCCGAGCAGGACCCCTAGTTTTCTCACACGAAGGGGCCACAACAAATTGACCGACAACCTAATTCCAGCTAAGCAAGTTGTGATCCACTTCTGACTCTCGGTATGAAAAATGGAATATGACAACCCTCGATAATAATAATTAGGCAACAAAAGAAAACTAGAATCGGAAACCATGTCCTACACATACATCGCATGATCCAATAGCTAACATATATATATATATATATATATATATATATATATATATATATATATATATATATATATAAGGTATGAAGAAAGCGAAAATGAAACATACTCGCGACAGCATCCGGTGGAACTCTGGCCTCCCCTGCCTGCAGCTGCAATTCTTGGCCCCTCACCGTTGGTGCCTCTGTCCTGCCCTCACGACAGTAATCATCAAAGTAACTAGATCAGGTGCACTCACAGCTCCAATCATCAGCCTCGGACAGTCGGACTTCTTGTGGCCCACCTGATTGCAGTGAAAACACATCGGAACTGATCCTCAAGGGTAATCCCTGCTAAAATGACCAGTCTGACCAAAGCTGAAACAACCCCTACGATTCTCACGACAGCTCCCCTCGTGGGTCCTCCCATACTTGGCACAACGGCCCCGACCCTGATGGCCTCCCAATCTCAAATCTTGAGTCCTTGGCCTCTTTGCCTGGCCCGTTGCGGTCTGAACTTGCTCAGGCTTCCTCTTTCCGAGGCGCTCCAAATCAATCTCCTAATCTAGGGCTCTGGCTATCATATCATTCAGGGTCTTACACCCTAATAAGCTCACAAATTCCCTGATTTCGTCCCTCAACATATCATGATACCCCGCCTTCTTCATATCCTCGTCCACCACAAACTGCGGAACCAACAAAACCCTCTCCCGAAACTTGGTAGTGATCTCTATCACCGTCTTAATGGTCTGACGAAGATCCTGAGACTCCCTTGCCAACTTCTGCACCTTTATTGCTGGCACAAAATCCTTCTGGAATCGTGTGACAAACTCCTCCCAAGACATGGCCCCCACGGTCACAGATCCCAACTTACTATCGACCTCCTCCCACCAATCACGGGCTCGGTCCCTTAAAAGACAAGATATAAATCCCACCTTCACTCCGTCAGGGCAGAAACTCGTCCGCTGACCATTCTCCATGTTAGCGATCCATCGGCGGCTAGAAATGGAGTCCTTATCCCCAAAGAACTTCGGGGCTCCACAAGCTTTGAACTCCCGAAAAGAGGGAGTTTGCGCTCTGAACTGTCCTGCTGTGATCTCGGCCTGAAAAGCCCTAAGTCGCTCATCCAGTAACTCCATAATCCTAGAACGGTATGCGTTCTGACACTCCTTCATAATCTCCATGATCCCTTCATTGATCGTACCAAATATCACAAGAGTCTTCTCCAAAATACAACGGGTGATCTCTGACAAAATGAACTCCCGCATCTGCTCATCCAGCGGCTCAGCACCTGCACCTGAGCCTGTACCAAAACCTGAACCTCCTCCATGCATGATCATCAATATTCTGAAAAGCAATCATACAAATGATAAAAACATACCCAAAGAACCCTCATCCTACAGTAGTATGGGCCCAATACTACCTTCCACACCTGTCTATACTTTCCTCAAGAATTATCATGAATCCTCTAATTCACCCTCTAGAAATGGTACTCCAAGTACTTGCTAAACAGCACATCCAAACCTACTAAAACACTTCCAAGGCTTTCCTAGGTTCCTGACCTCACCCTGCCATCAGCTGCTGAAGAAATCCCATTAATGTCAGCTAACTACTTCATGAATACAATCACATGCAACAAAGCTTAGATAATCCTTCGAGTAAAAGACTTACCCCATAACGGTTAGACTCAAACGAGAGCTACGAAATAGGGCCAAATCCATCACTCTAAGATTATTTAACCTTTGCAGCATGTGACTTAACGTATTCACTTAATGGTCAACTCACATCAATAATAGCCCCACAAAGCATAAAGCAAGCAACATTCATGCAGTAACACTCCAAGCCACAAATCAACAAATGACATCCCAAGTTCACTTGCTACTACCATGCTAGGAACTTCTACTCTCACTGTCGGTTGCCTTATGCATACAAATTATACATAATATAGGATCAAATAGACTGTCGAAAGAAAGACTCTACCCTAGGATGACAACCAGACAACGAACATGAAATAAGGCTAAATCAGTCATTCTAGGCTATATTATCCTAACAATATACAATTTTTAAAGCATACACTTAGCAATAACTTCTATCAATATAAATTCCAAATCTATCATAACATCCAATTCCCTCAAGGCTACGAGGCATCACATATCAGGAAAAATCTATCATGCAATTTCTGAAAGTATCCCTAGCCTTATCCTAACATGTAAACATACATATCATATAACATATCAACATGTATGGGTATTCTGGGAATCACTTACTTGAGTTTGACTTCAGACACACCCGAGAGTGTACCCGAATCCCTCAAACCAAGGCTCTGGTACCAACTTGTAATGTTCCGAAAATACAGGGTAAAATTTTCATTTTTAAAACAATAATCCATATAACAATTTGTTCCCAACACCATTCAAGGTAAAAAATAGTATTTAAAAATTAGAGCAAAAATTATCAATGTGGAATAAACTCTGGGGGATGTTGTGCAGTCACGTTGGGCCTTTCCCTCTCGTACTGGAAGTACCTGAAACCATAAACATGAAACCGTAAGCACAAAGCTTATTGAGTTCGCCAAAATACCATATATCATACATATCCTTGGGCCTAGCCCTCACATTGGGCCTAACCCATAATAATGAGCCTAGCCCTTCCTAATCAATGGGCTCAGCCCAGCATACAAATGGGCCTATCCCGTCATACCATGGGCCTAGTGTAACGTGGTGTTCCAAATCGCTTTCCTAATTTGGGACTGTGGCATGAAGATATATTATCATAGGGCTTAGGGACTTTGGAAAAGAGAGATCTAGACCCATTTAGGTACGGATAATGTAATTGAGGTGATCCGGGAGTTTGGGTTGTGCCTTGGAGCCAAGGGGTATATCGATAAAGTGGCAGTTCGAGCTTTTTATGAATTTTGGATTTTTCGTTCGGAAGGTTTTGAGGTGAGGATAAGTTGATAGATGTGTATAGATTCTCCCCAACTTTCCGTGGATATAAAGAACGTCAAAAACAGAGTTGAAATGTAGAAGTTATGGTCGTTTCAAGTTGGAGTAGTCCGGGTGAGTGATCGTTGACTTGTTGACCAAGCTCATTTAAGGCTCACGACGGGAGCATACAGTGCTCACGACGTGAGGAGCGCCTGATGCAACAAAACCCTAATTTCTGGATATTTAAAGGTATGAGATTATTAGGGTTGCTTCTCCTCGGCCTCTTTCACTCCCAAGACCTCTGGAAACCCTAATCTCAGCCCCCATTGAAATCCTTGGTCATTCTTGGTGTTATTCAAGAGATTTTGAAGCTTTGAAGACCTTTGGGGAAGAAGAAGATCATTGGTGGTGTGTTTGTTAGCATCTTGGCTTCATCATCAGCTAGTTGAGGAGCTTTTGGACCTTTGTATGTCCTCAAGCTCATGCCTTTCATTTCCTTGCTTCCTATATCTAAGTTTCCATGCATTTTAGCATGCATAGAATCCATACAGTTGGCAACTTTATGGATTATATTGGTACCTTAAGTCCTATAAGTTCTAGATCTGGACTTTGGTCATGGTTTTGGACTCCAAGTTTGAGTCTTGGCCCTTTTTCCTTTATTTTGACCTAAGTTGGTGTTTAAGTCATGTATTAGACATATGTGACTGGAAAGCTTTGATTTTTATGGTCCTTGGGGTCAAGGAAGACCATCTAGACTTTCCCATGTTAAAGCTTAATGGATTGGGAGCTTAATGCTCATTTTTAGTCAGATCTGGACTCACAACGTGAGGAATGAAGCTTCACAACGTGAGAGTATGTTCGAGGAAGTTTTTGGGCCAAAGTCACGACCTCACGACGTGAGCATAAGGTGCTCACGACGTGAGCATCACCTGTGCAAGTTTTGGGCTCTTTGATTGTTTGCTAGCTTGGTGTTGGACTTATCCTTTGGTTTGGGCTCGTAATGGACTAAGGATTTTAGAGTAACGGACTTCTGGTTGGGCTTACCTTGTTGGGCTTGCCCTAATGGGCTTTGTATGATGAATTGGGCCTTAGTGGGCCCAATGTAGTTAGGCCTTGATTCGGCCCGATGGGCTTGGACCTCTAGGCCATCGGAAAATCATTGGTTCAGAAAAGTAAATGGGCTTTAGGGAAAGGCTCATGTAAGGGTTTGGGCCCAATTTGGAAAATTGGGCCATTGATGGGTTTTTATGGATTTGATAGCTTTGGGCCTTGGCTGTGAATCTTGTTAGGCCAGGGGTGAAACGGTCATTTTACCCCAAGTAAAGATTATGGAACATGGTTTGGAACCTAATAGCTAATTGGGTGACATTTTTGTATTGATAGCTCAGGGAGTCGGCAGGGCTGCAGCCAAGGATTTTTTACCATGAGATTCAGCATTCAGGTGAGTTACCTTCCCTGTATGAGTGGGTCGAAGGCATCAATGTTGTCCCACTAGTAGTTATTTATAGTAGAGATGATTTTCTTTGTGATAATTGTATGGTATGCCACTATCTATAGAGATTTATGTGCTCGTATGCTATGTATTATGTGGTAGTGGTATGAGGGGTGAAATAGACCCTGTAACCGGTTGAAATAAACTGGAGGGTAGGTCGGGTACCCAGATATGCCTGACACTATGTTTATGATATGTTATTATGTGATAGTGGTAGGGGTGAGATAGACCCCGTAACCGGTTGAAATAAACCGGAGGGTAGGTTGGGCACCCAGATATGCTTGACAGGGTAGGTCGAGCACCCAGATATGCTTGGCAAGGGTAAGTCGGGCACCCAGATATGCCTGACAGGGTAGGTTGAGCACCCAGATATGCTTGATAGGGTAGGTCGGGCACCCAGATATGCCTGACAGGGTAGGTCGGGCACCCAGATATGCCTGGCAGTATGTGATTATGTGGTATGATGGGGGAACTCACTAAGCTTCGTGCTTACGGTTTTTAGTTTTCGTTTCATGTACTTCTTCTTCGAAAGGAAAAGAGTTGGCATGATCGCAGCGCATCACACTATGATTTTCCGTGTTATGAGATCTTTGGGAGTTGTACTCTGATATTATCTTTTTATGACATGTTTTGATAATTGACACACTGGTTTGATTATGATATGGGATGTCACTATCAATGTTTTCAGATTACTGGTCTTTATAATTACTTATTTGAAAATGAAATTATTTGTCATGAATTTGGGATGTTACAAGTTGGTATCAGAGCCTTGGTTTGAGGGATTCGGGCACACTTTCGGGGGTGTCTGGACTCAAATCGAGGGTTTGAGAGGTTTTTACAAGAAAAATAATTTTTCTAAAATTGAAAATTAAAGGTTATAATAAAGAACAAGGGGTGTGATGTGTGCAATCGGCCGAGCTCAAGTAAGTTTCCCCAAGATACCATACATGTTTGTTATGATATATGTTATGATTATGAGAATTGCATGCTAGATTAAGGCTAAGGATCTAGGAAGGATGCCTTGTATGCCTACTATATGATGAGAATTGCATGCTAGATTAGGGATAAGGATCTAGGAAGGATGCCTGCTATGCCTACTGTATGTGCTTATTGAACTGCATACTAGTACTGATTAGTCAGGGATATGATGGCCTAACTAGGATATGCTTGGTTTTGGTTCCTCAATGCTCGAATGTTGCTTGCTTGGTGCTTTTAGGAGTTCTAGTTATCTTTAACTAACTAGTAAACGAATATGTTAAGTTACATATTGCGAGGACTAAATAGTTTCAGAAGGTTAGGATTAGCCCTATTGCACAGCTCTCCTTTGAGTCTAACCGTTGTAGGTAGAGACCTCTCATTCGAAGAATTATCTGGTCTTAGTAATATGTAATGTTATTCGCGAGCTAGTTAGGGTGAGATAGCAGGGACTTCTTATGCAGCTGATGGCGGAGAGTGGGTTGGAGATTACCCTAGGGTAATCCTAGGATGAGATTAGCGTGGAGAGCAGTAGTAGTGAAAGGGACTTGGTGGAGTCAAGGCAGTTCTTGAGGAAAGTACGGATAGATGTGGAAGGTAGTATGGGCCCGTACTACTGAAAGCAGAGGATCCGTACTCGAGTCAAGGAGGGCTGAGATAAAACCAGGGAACTTGTAGTGTGTGTGATCCCTCGATATATGATGAGTATTCTGATGCGTAATCCCTGAATGATATGATTTCTAGAGCCCGTGAGCGGGAAATTGATCTGGAACACATAGGGAAGAGTGGGTCAGATCAGTTGCATACTTGCATACATTGGAGGGTTCCGGGAAGAGACCCAAGACTTCAGATCAGCGATTGATAGGCCAGAAGGGTCGAAGTCAGTGCAGCACGTGCGGGAAACTGCATGATGGAGTGTGTCGTTCCAGGGGTTTAGGCTGCTACAAGTGTGGCAGGGTTGGTCACGTCAGCAGGGATTGTCCTCAGGGGGCAAGCCCGTTATGTTTTCACGACAATCAGGTGGGCCACAAGAAGGCCGACTATCCAACGTTGGCAGGAGAAGCAGTGAGTGCGTCTGCCCCAGCTACTTTGAGGATCGCTGATGGACGAGAGGGTAGGGCAGGAGCCCCAGCGGAGAGGAGTCGGACTTTGCAGTAATATGCAAGGGAGATCAGGATTACAGCAGGCGATGTCGCGGGTATGTACCTTCTGCTCTTTTCGGTTCTACCTGTATTTTGTGGTCGTTTTCTTGCATCGGTTTTGGGTAAGTGTATCTATGGGTTTATTTATCGGCTTGTGTTTGGATTATATTTTCAAGAAATGTCATATGCCAATTTCATACCATGAATTATTAGTGGTTAGTAAAAGGTTGTTTCCCTTTTAGCGGGTTGGGAGTGTTCAGTGTTATCTTGGTTTATGGTCGAGATCGGTTCAGGGGCATTATGTGGAAGGTCTGCGGTCAGGGTCCAGCAGGGTAGTTATCCACCCTCATCAAGTTTCGGTAGGTTCAGTCATTGTGCTCAGATTGACTCATAGGGTCGCCAAGGGAAGTGGTCTATTACTGAAGTTTTGCTCTGAGCATCGGTTAGTTGGACTTCAAGATTTGAGTACGGTATCATTTCAAGGCATCTGGAGTTAGCAGTATTGCTGGGATTCATAAAGTGTTCATCTAGTCTTCAGGGGTGTATAGTCTTTTGGGTTTGGATAGTGATGGAGCACTAGCATTGGTAAGTGTTGATTGCCATCGGATTGACTGTTAGAAAGCAAAAGGGGATTGGAAATCCTTCAATTCTTATGTGTTGTGAAGACTTGGTTAAATCTAAGTGGGGGAGAATCGTGCAACGTATTCAGGATCAGGAGTTTTGAAGCTTGGGTAAGTTCCACATCCTGGTCAGGAAGAGAAATGACCCAAGTGGCCGTTAGGATTGCGGTTGTTTAAGTGAGAGATCAGGAACTTCCAGTAGTTGGTCGACGCATTCATGTTAGGCATAGCAGTTTTGTGGATGGATTCAGGTCGAGGGTTGTGTCAGAGCCTCGCTGCCTGTTCTTGTCTGATAAAGGCTTTGGGGTTCGAAACCTAACCCAAACACCTGATTAGGAGCATGGTCTAGTGCGTGTTTGACTCAGGATGGGTATAGTTGGATTGGTGGTAGGACCAAGGTTGGCAGGTAGTGTTAGAGTGTTGAAAGATTGTGGGTGTAGCTGTAGCATTCACAAGGTTGGCAGATAGTGCTAGAGTGTTGTAAGACTGTGGGTGTAGTCGTAGCATTCACTAGGTTGACAGATAGTGCTAGAGTGTTGTAAGACTGCGGGTGTCGCCGTAGCACTCATAAGGTTGGCAAATAGTGATAGAGTATTGTAAGATTGTGGGTGTAGCCGTAGCATTCACTAGGTTGGCAGATAGTGCTAGGGTGTTGCAAGACAGTGGGGGTAGCCGTAGCATTCACTAGGTTGGTAGATAGCATGGAAGTGTTGTTAGATTGCGGAAAGAACAGTAGCACCCACCAGTTCGGGTGCAGCAGTGAGGGTGTGGCAAACCCACGGATTGGGTTACGGATTTACTAAGATGGATTAGACATGTTTGAGCCAGTGTTGAGACCGTAGGAACACCACTGCAGTCAGGGGATCGAGGAAGCGATGGACCGTGTAAGGTCGTCTGTGATATAAGGCTACCTTTGGTCATGTAGCAATCACTTTTAGCCTCAGATTTGGTGACGTCAGGATTCGACGTATGGACCCGATCGGTTGGAACAGAAGGTTGTTAGAGTCATAGTGGCAAGTTAACTAATGGCAACTATTGACAGATGAGGATTTCGTTCAAAAGTCGTGTGGGGCGACTGTGTGGGAGTCTTTTGGCTCAGCAACCGGGCTGGAACCCGGTATCTCATATGTCTAGCAGACAAACTAAGAACATGGAGGTCTCGGTGGATTTTGAAAAGCAGCCAGGAGGCAGCATGTTGTTTCGGGCAGTTCAGTGTTTCGGGCTGTTTCAATGTCTTGGGCATTATTAGAGTTTTAGGATTTCATGTATGGATGGAGTAACTGATTGCTTCGGTAATGATAAATCACCCACAGCAGGATTAAATAATCTCAGAGTAATTGATTTGACTCTGTTGCACAGCTCTCGTCTGAGTCTAACCGTTGCATGGATGAATCTTCTACTCGAAGGATTATCTGAGCCTTCTGTCAAGTATAATTGTTCAGCAGATGATTATGGTTAGTTGCATTGCTCTCGTAGATTACATCAAGGTAATCAGGGTTGTGCGTTATGGTTGGCCAGTTATTCGATGAGGCTTGCGCATGGCAACATTTCAGCGTAGGCGGTCTGTCGGGGAGACAGACCATTATAGAATCCAGATCTTGGAGAGCTGGAAGTGGTTTTGCGGAAGTTTGAGGTATGATTTCTTCGGGATGGGAGTTCGGTTTGAGTTTCGGTGGTCTAGAGAAGGTTTCCTTACGCGTAGAATCATCGGTTGCGTTCCTCAGATCGTTTGTTTCGATATGAGTGTTAGTAAGGAGTGATTTCGAGGACTAAATCTAATTTAAGTAGGGGAGAGTTGTAACGCCCTGTTCCGAATCGCTTTCCTAATTCGGGACTGTGGCATGAAGATAGATTATCATAAGGCTTAGGGCCTTTGGAAAAGAGAGATCTATACCCATTTAGGTACGGATAATGTAATTGAGGTGATCCGGGAGTTTGGGTTGTGCCTTGGAGCCAAGGGGTATATCGGTAAAGTGGCAGTTCGAGCTCTTTATGAATTTTGGATTTTAGTTCGGAAGGTTTTGATGTGAGGATAAGTTGATAGATGTGTAGAGCTTTCTTGCCACCTTTTCGTGGATATAAAGAACGTCAAAAACGGAGTTGAAATGTAGAAGTTATGGTCGTTTCAAGTTGGAGTAGTCCGGGTGAGTGATCGTTGACTTGTTGACCAAGCTCATTTAAGGCTCACGACGGGAGCATGAAGTGCTCACTACGTGAGGAGCGCCTGATGCACCAAAACCCTAATTTTCGGGTATTTAAAGGTATGAGATTATTAGGGTTGCTTCTCCTCGGCCTCTTTCACTCCCAAGACCTCTGGAATCCCTAATCTCATCCCCCATTGAATTCCTTGGTCATTCTTGGTGTTATTCAAGAGATTTTGAAGCTTTGAAGCCCTTTGAGGAAGAAGAAGATCATTGGTGGTGTGTTTGTTAGCATCTTGGCTTCATCATCAGCTAGTTGACAAGCTTTTGGACCTTTGTATGTCCTCAAGCTCATGCCTTTCCTTTCCTTTCCTTGCTTGCTAGATCTAAGTTTACATGCATTTTAGCATGCATAGAATCCATAAAGTTGGCAACTTTATGGATTATAATGTACCTTAAGTCCTATAAGTTCTAGATCTGGACTTTGGTCATGGTTTTGGACTCCAAGTTTGAGTCTTGGCCCTTTTTCCTTCATTTTGACCTAAGTTGGTGTTTAAGTCATGTATTGGACATATGTGACTGAAAAGCTTCGATTTTTATGGTCCTTGGGGTCAAGGAAGACCCTCTACACTGTCCCATGTTAAAGCTTAATGGATTAGGATCGTAATTCTCATTTTTGGTCAGATCTGGACTCACGACGTGAGGAATGAAGCCTCACGACGTGAGAGCGTGTTCGAGGAAGCTTCTGGGCCAAAGTCACAACCTCACGACGTGAGCATAAGGTGCTCGTAACGTGATCATCACCTGTGCAAGTTTTAGGCTCTTTGATTGTTGGCTAGCTTGGTATTGGACTTATCCTTTGGTTTGGGCTCGTAATGGACTAAGGATTTTAGAGTAATGGACTTCTGGTTGGGCTTGCCTTGATGGGCTTGCCCTAATGGCCTTGGAAGATGAAGTGGGCCTTAGTGGGCCCAATGTAGTTAGGCCTTGATTGGGCCCAATGGGCTCGGACCTTTGGGCCATTGGAAAATCATTGGTGCAGAAAAGTAAATGGGCTTTAGGGAAGTGCCCATGTAAGAGTTTGGGCCCAATTTGGAAAATTGGGCCATTTATGGGTTTTTATGGATTTGATAGTTTTGGGCCTTGGTTGTGAATCTTGTTGGGCCAGGGGTGAAACGGTCATTTCACCCTAAGTAAGGATTATGGAACATGGTTTGGAACCTAATTGCTAATTGGGTGACATTTTGGTATTGATAGCTCGAGGAGTCGGCAGGGTTGCAGCCAAGGATTTCTTACTGTGAGATTCAGCATTCAGGTGAGTTACCGTCCCTGTATGAGTGGGTCGAAGGCACCAATGTCAGCCCACTAGTAGTTGTTTATAGTAGAGTTGATTGTCTTTGTGATAATTATCTGGTATGCCACTATCTGTAGAGATTTATGTGCTTATACGCTATGTATTATGTGGTAGTGGTAGGAGGGGTGAAATAGACCCCGTAACCGGTTGAAATAAACCGGAGGGTAGCTCGGGCACCCAGATATGCCTGACAGTATGTTTATGATATGTTATTATGTGATAGTATTAAGGGTGAGATAGACCCTGTAACAGGTTGAAATAAACCATAGGGTAGGTTGGGCACCCAGATATGCCTGACAGGGTAGGTCGAGCACCCAGATATGCTTGGCAAGGGTAGGTCGGGCACCCAGATATGCATGACAGGGTAGGTCGGGCACCCAAATATGCCTGACAGGGTAGGCCGGGCACCCAAATATGTCTAGCAGTATGTGATTATGTGGTATGATGGGGGAACTCGCTAAGCTTCGTGCTTACGGTTTTCAGTTTTCATTTCAGGTACTTCTTCTTCGAAAGGAAAAGAGCTGGCATGATCGCAGCGCATCACACTATGATTTTCCGCGTTATGAGATCTTTGGGAGTTGTACTCTGATATTATCTTTTTATGAAATGTTTTGATAATTGACACACTGGTTTGATTATGATATGGGATGGCACTATCAATGTTTTCAGATTACTGGTCTTTATAATTACTTATTTAAAACTGAAATTTTTGGTCATGAATTTGGGATGTTACACCTAGCCCAATATACAATGGGCCTAGCCCAATATACAATAGGCCTAGCCTGACATACCATGGTCCTAGCCCGACATACAAATGCAAGAGTCACGAAGACAGTTAGCATCCTACATAACATATCCTAGTGGGTCGGCATTGGTGCCTTTGAGCCACAGGTACAGTGAGGAAACTCACCTGAATCACAAAGTCGACTAACACTCAGCTCAAAGCCACGCAACCGCCGCTACAGCACTCCTATCCCAACATACAGGGTCCAACCTTAGACTACATATTGAAATCAGCCATATTGGCCAAAAGTCAACCCTTGTCAAAAGTCAACGGTCAAAGTCAAAGCCAACAGTCTATAATGTAAATTATTCAGCCTCACATCGTGACCAGCCCTTGGTCACATCGTGAGAGCTCACTCGGTCCTATTACAACACATCTCAACTCAACTCAGCCAACTCAGACATGAAAAGTCACTGGAGCTGATCTCACGTCCTGAGCAACCTCCTCTCATGTCATGAGCTCCAAGAAGCTTAACAAAAAACGGGGCCATTGAACCCTCATGTTGTGAGACCCTACGTCTCACGTCGTGAGCACAGTCTGAAGCTAATATCATCCAACTTTCATGCAAGGTTCCAAAACCCAATTTTCATGAGCTCCATAATCCACTTAAAAGTCGATGCTTTATGGGCATGAATGTCCAATACATGCCTAGATCTCATTTGGGACCAATATTGAAGAAAATATCATCCATCTTTCATGCAAGGTTCCAAAACCCAACCATTCACTAGATCTGAACTTCATGACACTCTAAGGACCTTTATAACCCATAAAGTTGCCAACTTTATGGTTTCCATTCATTCAAACTTGCTCAACCAAGAAGAAAAGTTGGACAAAACTTAGATCTAGCCACAAACAACAATAAAGGTTGAAGTTTTGACACTTACAAGGGTCCAGAAATAATATGAGGTGATGATGATGATGATTCCTTGCAAGCCTCTTCAAAAGATCACCTTTTTATTGTTCTTCTCTTCTTCTTCAAACCAAGAAAGGCTCCAAAATGGCCAAGAACCAAGCAAAGGATGAAAGATAGGGTTTTTTTGAGGTGAAAGAGGGTTTGGAGGCTGATAATGAACCCTAAAATGGGTTTAAATGAGCTTAAATACGAAGGAAACCCTAAAAGATCATGGGCTTGGGCGACATCAGTTCTCACATCGTGAGCTTCTATGTATCACATCGTGAGACCAGTCCCGAACAAAAGTTTCATATAAACTCATCTCACGTCTTGACCACTCAAAGGTCATGTCGTGAGGCTCCATTCTTCCAAAATTCAATCTTTTGACTGCTTGAAACCCTAATTCGATTCATCCAGGAAAACAGGCGTTACACAACAGGCATGCCAAAAACTTCAAGGATTAAGACCAATCCATTCATAATAAGAAATCAATTAAAACCATAGTTAGATAAGATGATTCCATTCAACTGATCATTCAAGATTACAACTGAACTTCAAAACATAACCATAAACACAAGGATATCAACAATGCGTTACCCGACCAAGTTGAAGAACTGATAACTCAAACCTCGGTCTTCGGGACTCCGGGCGTCTCATAATGTCCGTCAGGTAACTGTCAAACTAGGGGTGCAAGGTTCTGAACCTTTCCAAAAATAAGAAGGGGACAATGAGCTCTGATGTGGCCTTCCTGGCCGTAATGGAAACAAACTTGCGTACTTTGCCTACAGTTCCTACCAAAATTCCCCTCATTGCCACACTTATGACATGTAAAAGATCGAAACCTCCCACCGTGAAACTTTCCGCACCTACCACATTCGGAAATCCTCCCCTCAACTGGTCTGGAACTCAAGTCGGTGGACTTGAACCGCTTGGCCGTCGGATGATACTGCCCTGAAGTTGTCCTCTACTCCTTCCTCTGAATCTCCAACTCAATCGCCCTCCTTCTGGTGCTTGACTGCAATTCAGTCAAGGTCCGATATGGCCAATTCGATACGAAATCTCGAATCTTCGTCTTGAGCATACTCAAGTATCGTGACATCTACACCTGCTCTGAAGCGGAATACTCCAGACAGAAAATATCTCTCTCTGTAAACATCTTGGTGATCTCCATCACTGACTCAGTCGTCTGCTTGAGCGACAGGTACTCCTGTGTCAGTCACTCTCGATGCACAAGAGGAACATACTCTGCTCGGAACATATCCAGAAACTGCTCCCAAGTCAATGCGGCTCGTTCTACATGTGAAAAGCCGTGGGTCACAAACTCCCACCAATCCTTCGCACCCCAACGAAGAAGATTAAGCGATAATTTCACCTCCTGGTCCTCAGGACACGAACACGTGTAGAAACATCCGTCCACATCATATATCCATCTTAAAGCAATAATCGGGTCCCTAACCTAACCCTTTTATTATAAATTATTTTTCAAAAATGTTTTGTGAAAATTCTTGGATCCTAGTTTGAGTTTGGATTCACACAAGTGTTCCTCCAAATCCCTCAAACCAGGGATCTGATACCAACTTGTAACGTCCCATTTTCACAACCAAAAATTTTTGTTTTATTAAGGTGAAACTCCGTATTAAGAAAACCCTTTGTTCCAAATTACATTTGGTGAAAATAAGAGTAATATAATAACACGGAATCTTCATTGCTGCTAATGAATGTGTACAGTCACGCCTTCGCCTTCCCATGATAACCAATGATACCTTAAAAACAATAACAGTTGGGTAAGCACGAAGCTTAGTGAGTTCCCCCAAAATACCCCACACAACAAAAAAAACAAGCATGCATATCGGGTCCTCAGTCATCGGACTGGAATACCCCCGGCCCGCAGTCTCCCGATTGGAATGCCCCGGGTTTGTTGGCCTGCCGCCTTAACCTAACCGCTCTTCCCGAGCCTCCGTGCCTACGGCATACAACCAGCCCGCACCTAGTATATTGTCCTACAACACACAGTAGGAGCGCCTCAACCTCATCTGCCACCATATGTCGACATATAAACAATCAAGGGTCAAGTAGGCACATAATGCATGCAATTATCGATCATACAGCTCACTACTGCCTACTAGACCCCTCACAACATATTGCACCGCTATCAGCTAATCTCCATGTATATAAATCTAGTAGATCACTACATCATAGCAACATCCTATACACAAGGATACATAAGCAACACTCCAAGGAATGCATAACCATATGTACCCAGAGGTGAGATAGACACTCGGACAGATGATCCTACTCTAGAGCCACAGTCAAACAAGGAACAGGCAAGAAAGCCTAGATCAAGAGTCCTCAATCTGTCCTACATGACTACATACAGTCCCTAGGGCATCCCTCTACTAAAATGATAACCAAAACTAGTGGGTCAGCATTGGTGCCTTCGACTCACAGGTACAGTGAGGAAAAGTCACCTGAAACGAAGAACCTAGAAACACTGTGACGCGCTTCCCTTTCTACACTGCTTGCTCCCACGAGCCCTGTAGCACCAAAACATGGAAGAATCTTAATCAACAGTCCAAATCCTTCAAGTTTGACCCAAAGTCAAACTGATCAAAAATTCAACGGTCTACGAAAGTCAATTGTCAACTGCCCCTCACGACGTGACCATCTATTGCTCACGTCGTGAGCCACTATATGAAAAAATAGTCGAGACTCTTAATCCTCACGACTTGACAGGTATAGTTTTACGTCGTTAGATCAGTCTGAATGACATTTTGATGCATAAACTTCTTAATCCATTAAGCCACTAATCCATCTTCTCCAGAAGGCTTCCTAACACCCCCCAAAGACCATAAAATTCAATGCTTTAAGTTCTTGCATGTCCAATGCAAGACTTGAGCTCAAATTAGGGCATTTATGAAGAAAAGTAGGTCAAAACCTCAAGCTTGAGCTCAAACGTCATCCAAACTTCAGATCCATCACATATAATCACCATGGGACTCTAAGGACCCATAAAGTTGCTAACTTTATGGAGTCCCAACACTCTAACTCAACTATCCATAGATAAACATGCATAAAACCTTAGTTTAGCAACAAGGAATCATAAAGCTTGAATCTTGATTACTCACAATGGTCCAAAGATGTTGCTAGAAGATGTAAATGAAGCTTTCAAGATGGATCTATGCTCAAAAGGTGGTTCGTTCTTCTTCAAGCCACCAAAATACCACCAAAAGCTCAAAAATCACAAGGGGAGGCTAGGGTTATGGTTTTTATGTGTTTGAGGATGAAGGAGGCTATTAAGGAAACCTAAAATGAAGTTTATGGAGTTTAAATACGAAGAGAACCCTATACGATCATGGGCTTGGGCTGCAGCGCATCTCACGTCGTGAGTTTAGTTTAAATCAGCATTTCCATTTAATCACTTGTCACGTCGTGACCTCTCTATGGTCACGTCGTGACACCTGGTTTTACCTAAAAACCATGCCTTTGACTCCTTGAAGCCCTAAACCGATCCATTCTGGAAACTGGGTGTTACATGGAGTCTAAAACCAACACCAAAGCTCATATCTGAAGCATATCCTAGAGAAAATGTCTAAATGATCCATAAAGTTGCTAACTTTATGGATCTCATGCATGCTATCCCACCCAAACATGAAAAGAGAAGCATAAATCTTAGATCTAGCATGCATAATAGATAAAGGCAATAGCTTTAGGACTTACAAAGGTACAAAGACACTGCAAGATGGAGAGGTAGAAGCTTGATGGCCAAAAGGATGCCCCTAAGGAGTCTTCTTCTTCAAAGAGCCAAAAACCACCAAAAGAGCTCTTAAGATCAACAATGGAAGCTAAGAACGATTTGGATAGAAAGGAGGTGATGGAGGTTGAGGGTGTGCAAACCCTAGCCTCCAACTTCTCTTAAATAAGGAGCAAAACACTGGATTAGTGTTAGTCTGATCTCATGTCGTGAGACCCTAACCCTCACATCGTGAGCCTTAAAATGGCCACGTGTATCAGACTAAAGTCACGTCGTAAGACCCTACTTCTCACGTCATGACCTTCAAAGCTTGGGTCTTTCATTCTTATTTAGCTCAAAATATTGAAAGAACGAGTACATGCATTAGATGTTACATATTGTATGAGTTGAGTATTTATGATTGTTGGGATTAAAACCCTAATTGTGATTTGATGAACAAGATGAGGAAAATAAGAACAAACACAATAAAGAAGATACGTCGAATGATCACTCGATTTATTCAAAACACGAGGAATAAATTACACTTTCAGAATAGACTAAAGAATCTAACTCTACATAAGAAACATCACAATGTTTGGCGGCTACATTTCGCCTCACTCTTAACCCTAATTATGAATAATACATGACTATTTATAGGGAAAAGACAAGTCTTGGGCTTTTAACCTACACTTCATCAAGGGGGGCCCATTGCCATAATCCATGGAGTACTTTGAACCCTACAATCTCCCCCTCAAAGTACGGAATGGATGACAATGCTTCAACTTCCAAAACAAGCATCTAGCAAATAAGAAAAGATCTCGCAACGAGGAATATTTGAAGCAATCCACGAATCTTGATTCTTCAATAGTCTTCAAAAACGGGTTCTAGGATATATATGAACCAAGCACTGAAGTAATGTTTTTAAACTTCATTTTCTGATGTAATCCCAAAGATCTTCAAGAAAGCCAAACCCGCCATAAAAACCCATTTCAGAATTAAGAAACCAAATCACTTCTTGTCTTTGAAGAACTCCCCCTCCAAGTCACAATGATCTTCAAATAAGCTAATGATATAAGCCACCAAAAAATATCATGTAACAACCCAGATTTTAAGATTCGTAACGCCACTTGATCGAGAAAATACTAGAAGTCGGAGATATAACAAGGCCTTAGAAGAGATCGACGAAGAACTGCTACTATAAAGGATACTTCTCTGTAAAAGCTTTAGAAGAGCTCGATGAAGAACTGCTACTGTAAAAGCTACCTTCATAATTCTACCACAAGCTTCATCTAAAATCTTCAAATTTGAGAAGTCATAAATCCAATTTCGAATGGTCATACCAAATTCTCGCCCAATTTATAATCAAAAACTTGATTATAAAACCTTCAAATGGTCATGAGAATGATCCTGAATGGATAAATAATTACTGTGCTCCCCCGTGACAAAATGATATAAACAATGAAGTTTAAAATCCGAAAAAGTCGAAAAAATTTGACGTTATTGCGAAAAACGACTTTCCGAACCGCCAAGACTTGATGGAATCCTTAATTTTCTGTTCACGAAAAAATATGTGCATTAAAAAATCCAAAATTGTTCACCAGCCCTCAAATTTGTAAACTTTTCGAAAAATAGGCTGAAACTGTCACATTGCTGAAAGTCATGGGACTAAATTAATAATTTTGCATCATACTCCCCTTCATTTGTAACAATTTCTAGAAATGGTCCAAAACAGCCAAGTCACGAAAAATACAGGGACCAGAAATGTAACTTGAGTCATCTTCCCCATTTAATTAGTGAAATGAAAGAACACAGTGACAACAACACGCGATTAAACTCTGAATCCAAGAAATCGACACCCACAAATTACACATTCGTTCCGAGCACAAAGATGCGAATCCGAGTCCAGTCCCAACTGCGAGCACAATCAATTTTGACATTCGTATGGGAAGTGAGTGCGAACCCAGAATCACAATCCCCGATTCCTTGACCTTTTGCTCCGAATCAATCGACCACAGACCCGATGCGAATCACCAGTAACACCGAATCCAAGCCCCGGTTCGTTTTTATGACACTGAGAGCTTTCGCAGACGAATCCATTTGCAAAGTCTTAATTTTGACTTTTATCTGTGACCAGCAAACTGCGAATGGAAACATAAAACCATTGCGATTCCGAGACCTGTTTATGAAGAAAGAATCCAGTTCTAGTTCCGAATGCTTCCAAAAGGAATACTGATTGTGATTCACTTAACATTTGTATCGATTGTATTCGCAGGTAAAATCATACATTCCAATTTTGACTTTTAATATTTTGACCATCAAAACCGATAATTGACAAATACCAAAATCGACATCCTCAGATCAATGTAATTACGATATAAAATCGGTAATCAACGAAAGAACGGATTGATAAGATTAAACCCAAAATCAAATAAAATCAAATTTTGATTTTGACAATAAATCCGTTTACAGATTACAACTCAAGAATGAAAGAACAAAGATGGAGTCGAAGATGAAGGCATTAAAGAAACAATCGATATTCAAATTGAACACCGAAGATGCAATCGGAAACATAGATATAATATTAGGGCCAATAAAAACAAAGGACTAAAATCAATTGGATCAAAACAAAGGACTAAAATCAATTGATTTTTGGATTAAATTAACGAACAAATCCAATATTAACAGAAAAATACTACTACGATGAACAGTAGAATACACCATAAATCTTCATGAACAATAACTTTAACAGAATTTTGATTCCAAAACGCCTAAACATCAGTAATCTTCAATAACTTGTGTAGAAAATCATCAAATCAAGAACCGATACTTCAAAAATCAATAGATCTTCAAAGACCCGCTCTGATACCACTTGTTGGGATTAAAACCCTAATTGTGATTTGATGAACAAGATGCGGAAAATAAGAACAAACACAATAAAGAAGATATGTCGAATGATCACTCGATTTATTCAAAGCATGAGGAATAAATTACACTTTCAAAATAGACTAAAGAATCTAACTCTACATAAGAAACCTCACAATGTTTGGCGGCTACATTTTGTCTCACTCTTAACCCTAATTATGAATAATACATGACTATTTATAAGGAAAAAACAAGTCTTGGGCTTTTAACCTACACTTCATCAAGGGGGCCCATTGTCATGATCCATTGAGTACTTTGAACCCTACAATGATAATTGAAAATGGTAATTGTCTAATGTTATACGAGATATTAAATAGAGTAATTGGAAATTATAGTATTTTAATACTATTCGGGTAAATACGCAAGTATAATTGAGATGCATAGCAAGGTATTACATTTTTAGCGTGTACACTCAAGATATGAAATTCAGTATTAAATGATGTGTTACAAAGTGATTATGGTTGTGATGTATATTTGTATATTACTATAGTGGTCTAGGAGTGAGTATTACCAAGACACGTAATGTTGTACTATTATATTAGCTAATGAGTTAGTATAATTGAGATTTATAGAGATATATATATATATATATATATATATATATATATATATATATATATATATATATATATATATATAGAGAGAGAGAGAGAGAGAGAGAGTATGAGTATATAGATTGAGATAGAGAAAGTAGAGAGAAACGAAAAGAATTAGTATACAAATGAGTAGAGAGAATAAAAGAATAAAAGAGAAAGAAAATGTGTATATAGAAAAAGATTAGAGCAAAAATGAGAATAAATAAAAAGAAATTAAAGAATGAGAATGAGTATCTTGTGAGAGTCTAATGACAACTTGAATAGTTAATATTCCATTATTATTATTATTATTATTATTATTATTAAAGAAACATGTTGAGTTGTAAATCCTTAATTTATAAATGAGTCTTGAAAAACTATATACTGTAAGATTGGTGTATATATGAGTTTATGATTATTATGTGCTTGAAATAAGAATTACTCATTAAACTCTTTATAGCTTATCCTTTTGTTAATATATGTTTTGCCGGTAACTTTATTTAAGAAGCAAGGATAAAAGAAGAGAGATTGTGATACCCAGCTCATATCATTATATTAAATTTTCTTTAAACTGTTCGTGTTAATAACTACTTGTATTGGATAGTTAATATAAATGTACACCAATATGTTTATAAATAATAAGCGAAAATTTTTGGATGTACCTTATATTAAAAGCTAGGTATTAAAAGTTAGTGTTACATGTGAATACTAGTTTCTATAGATTTAAGAATTCAACAACCCATAAATGCAAATAATATAGCAAGTCTACTAATGTCATCTTCATCCACCCTAACCAAAAAACAAGTAGAATAATCAACCAAAAATTGGAAAATAATACATAACCTTTGTTTTTAACTTTTTATTTTTTATTTTGATTTATGGGTTATTAATTTAATCCCACCCATGAAAGGCCTTAATGGTTCCGGAACAACAACGGTTCCATCTTCTTGTTGGTAGTTCTCAAGCAAACACACGATCATACGTGGGACCGCACACGCAGTTGCATTTAGTGTGTGAACGAATTCCGGTGGTGTCAGATTCCGGCCTTTTCCTTTTTTTGTAATTCCAGAGTTTGTTGGATTTTCCGGACGGAATCGGATACCTAATCTTCGGCTTTGGTAGTCTGTACAATTCGATGCGCTCGATATCTATACAGATCATAGCAATGTCATCCAAATACAAATCAATTTTCGTTGCTATAAGAGAATCTTTGATGGTTATCTTTTTTAAAGGCTTTTACTTTTGTCATATCAGCTTTCCATCAACTTTTACTTAACAAAAATATATTATTAAAGAAATTTTCATTCATAAACCTTTTTTAAAAGTTAATTAACGGGTTGATCTCATAAAAGACCTTATTATTTTGTGTGTTTTTCGGATTAAACCTCAACTTTATTTTTTTCCTAAAAAAGACCTTGCATTTTTTTCATTTTGTCCAACCCTTTTAGTCATTTTATTTCCGAAAAAAGTTGTAAAATGTGAGGGTTTTTTCGGGAAAAACTAAAAAAGTTGGGATTTATTCGGAAACAGTTAGAAGGTTGAGGGTTTTTTCCGGAAAAAACCAAAAATACAATATCTTTTTCAGGAAAAAAATAAAGATAAGGTTTAATCTGGAAAAAAAACACAAAATATAAGGTCTTTTATGAGATTAACCCTTAATTAATAATCAGCATCTATATGAAATGTTTTAGAAAGCCCCTAAGTCTAATTTGTTGTGTCTTAAGCATGCAATGTTTTTTTAATATACGATATTGATGTCATTTTGATCGTTTTGTTTTGACGGATGCTTTTAAATGATATATTTCTAAAAATAAATACTCATTTTTATTTTCTACATTTAATAAAGGGTTAATCTTATAAAAGACCTTACATTTTGTGTTTTTCCCAGATTAAAACTTATCTTTATGTTTTTTTCCTGAAAAAGACTTTGTATTTTTTGGTTTTTTCCGAAAAAACCCTCAACCTTCTAACTGTTTCCAAATAAATCCTCAACTTTTTTAGTTTTTCCCAAAAAAAGCCCTTCACATTTTACAACTTTTTTCAGAAAAAAAAAATGACTAAACGGATCAGACCGGAAAAAATGAAAAAATGCAAAGTCTTTTTCATGAAAAAAAAAAAAGTTGAGGTTTAATGTGGAAAAAACACAAAATATATATAGTCTTTTACGAGATTAACCCTTTAATAAAATAGATCAAACCAGTCAAAAAAAAATAACACAGATTTAATTTGTAAACATAGTTATGGTATAAAATGTAAAATAAATAAAATATTATATGAAGTGTATTGTATTTGTACCTCGCCATATCGATCTAAACCTGGCATCCAGGCTTCAATATCAAACTTACGGTAAGCAGGAGCACCTAAGTCCGCGGTTCCCATATCCAATGTTCTGTCATGAAAATTAATTTTATATTTTGTGTGATTAAAATTTATTAATAATTAAATTATGAAAAATCCTATACTTGAAATGAAGCCCTAATTTTGAAAAAAGATCCTCTTCAATTTCAATTAGCTCCTGGTGGTAGGTGTTGCTTTCTTCAGGTCTGCATAATATGAACATCTCAACTTTGCTAAATTGGTGCACTCTGTATAGACCCCTGTTTTAAAAATCACTAATTAGTTAAACACAAAATGTAAGAAATAGCAATGTACTTTTGATATTTAAATATTTTATTATAGCATCCTACTTTGATTTTGTCTGATATAAAGCAATTTGCATTGCTATGATTGGGGTATATTTTTAAGGAAAAACTCCATTAAAGTCCTTATATTTTGCCTAATAATCGATTTAGTCCTTATATATATTTTTTTATTCAATTATGTCCCAAAAACCGGCAATTGTATTCATTTTGACCTTTTTACTTTCAAAATTTACACTTTTGGTCCAGATTTTAAATTTTATTACAAACTTGGTCCAAAATTTATACTTTTGGCCCAGATACATCCCACTTTCAAAATTTACACGTTTGGCCCAGAACTTAAATTTTATTACAAAATTGGTCCAAAAATACGAATTCATCTAAATTTAGTTTTTTATAACAACAAATTTGTATACAAATGCATTTATTATAAAATAGGTGCAATAATTTGTCACAAAATTTTGAAATTTGGGCCAAAAGTTTAAATTTTGAAAGTGGGTTGCCTTGTTGACCGGGTAAAAGGGTCAAAATGAAGACAATTGCCGATTTTCAAGACTTAATTGAATAAAAAAATATATAAGGACTAAATCGATTATGAGGCCAAAATATAAAAACTTTTATGGAATATCCCCATATTTTTAATAGTAAAAAGTCCTAATAAAGAAAAATAATAAAAGTACACTGCTAAAATTGGGTAGATTCCTAAAGTACAATGGTTTAAAATGAAAAAACAATGTCATAATAGAAAAAATAGATAGTAGAATGTTATAATAAACAAATAAATGAGAGAATAATAGGGTTCAAAGTTCAATAATATTAATAAAATACCTAGTAGCTGCTCCAGCTGCACCTGCTTCTGTACGAAAGCAATGGGAAAAGGCAACATACTTTAAAGGTAATGCTGAGTCAGCAAGAATGGAGTCCATGTGTATTCCTCCAACAGGGATTTCTGCAGTCCCAATAAGACATTGATCACTGCCTTCAATGGAATAAACCTGCACCATATATCCCCCAAAACATAATAATCACTAACATAGTATGAAAAGGGCATTTACGTCATTTCAACATATCAATCACAACAACAATATTTATAATTTATTTACCTGAGTGTTATCTCCACGAGGTTGGAAGCCACATTTTTCAACCACTAAGGATCTTGCAATTTCTGGGGTTGTAAGAGGAGTAAAACCCCTTTTCATCACTTCTGAAAGAGTCCAATTTATAAGACCCATTTCTAATAAAACTGCTTCGTTTTTTAGGTAATAGAACTTTGATCCACTAACCTATAAGAAACCACTTTGTTCCTTAAATTAGGAAAAAGGTTGAATCTTTGTTGCATAAATCTGTATCTAATCCTAAAAAGATTATATCATTATAATACCATGAGTTTGAAAAAATACCTCTGCAGCAGCATCAAAATCAAAAAGATCGAGCTCTTTCCCAAGTTGTACATGGTCCTTGATAGGAAAGGTGAATTCACGAGGTACACCAATCTACACAATCATGTAGATATTGAGACTCCAATAAGACAATGAGGGTAGTTTAGGTAGAAAAAGAAAAGAGAGACATACAGTTTTCCTAATTATTGAACTATCTTCCCCTCCAATTGGGACATCTGGATGTGTCATATTTGGAATACATTGTGCTTCCCTTTGAAGAGAATCTGTAAGTTTGATAAGATCTTCTTCCAGTGTAAACAGTTTTTCCTTCAAATTCTTTCCTGAAAAAATTCCATTTGGAGTATGAGAATAAAGGGGAGGAATTAGGTAAGAGTAAAGAACATAGATTTTGAACATGACAATGTGACATAGAAATGTATGTATAGAGTATACCTTCTTCTATGAGTCTTTGACGCTCTAATGGTTCCACTTTTCCTTTCATCTTGTTTGCAACTGCATTTCTTTCATATCGGAGCTCTTCAACTTCCTGCTATCTGCGAGCAACAATTAGCTACAAGACAATAAACCAATCTTTCTGAGAAGATATGAAGAAGAATCATAAATTGATAATCTGTGATCTTTTGAAAGACAACAATATTCGCTATTTACTTCAATGCTAACTTTCATCCTTGAATTGATAGACCCCTAACCTTTTGAAGTTGCAGTAACTTCTCGTAAAGCTCAATGACTAATTCCAGGTTAGCTGTGGAATTCCTGTTCTTGAGGTTTGCTGCTACTGCCGATTTATTCTCGAGAATAGACTTGAAATCAATTGCTGCTTTCCACTGAGGTTTCACAACTGCTGTATTTCATTACCAAAAACGAGTGAGAAAATAACTTAGAGATTGAAAAAAAAAACTGATTAGATTCCGTATTCCCAATTCTATGCCCAATCAATTTTAAGAACAGATTATGAATTGTGTGGTGAAATGTATGGCAGAAAGGACAATAGTAACTATGAGCTCAAGCTTTCTCGACAAATAACAAGGGAAAGACAAAATGCATGGCAGAAAGGAAAATGATAAATAAGATTCAGGAAGTATTACAGTAATCCACCGAAGCAATGGTAGTGGAATCAGCAACCGGTTGTGCAGAAGCCGCCGCTGAGGATAGTGCTCTGATGAGGAACGGAAACCGGTGTGTCGAGTTGCGTGAGAGAGATGCAGATAGGGTTTTGAAGAGAGTTAAACGTCTTGAAATGGCGGCGGAGGATCGCAGTGACGATGATGTTGAACACGTCATGTATGGAATTGACGCGAGTTTTAGGGTTTGAATCGTAGTTCCACCAAAACAGCACTGCAGCCCCATCTCTGTTTCTGGTGTGTATCTGTGTGAAGACACAGAGACGCAAGACACAGTTCTTATGCCTTTCTATTTCTATCCTCTTCTTTGTTTGTTGGGGATTTAACGATTATGGTATCGAGTAATCTACCCATTTTTTTTTATCGAGTAAATTACACGGTTATTATGGTTTGGGGTAATTTGTACGTTTGGTCCCTAACTTATTTTTTTAACTCAGAAGGTCCCTACTGTTTTTTTTTGTTACGTGTTTGGTCCCTGTCTTACCTAAAAAGACTATTTTTCCCTTGATTTTTTAATTTATTTAAATAAACACACCCCAAACTCCACCCTCCTTACCTTATCTTACCTACCCCACCATTTTTCTCTATTTAAATAATAGTCTTTTTAGGTAAGACAGGGACCAAGCGTGTAACAAAAACAAACAATAGGGACCAAGCGTGTAACAAAAAAAACAATAGGGACCTTCCGAGTTAAAAAAATAAGTTATGGACCAAACGTGCAAATTACCCCAAACCATAGGGGTCATTCGTGTAATTTACTCTTTTTTATTTTTGAGGTTTTTTAAAAAAAAATAATCGGTTTAAATTTAATTTTTGAAAAATGATTTATCGGTCCGCAATGCTTATTTCGGACCCGAATTCTGAAATGAGTAGACGGGTTAACGGTCCGACCTGGTTAGGCCTGACAACCACCCGATATGAACTCAACATATAATCAACATGTTTGGTAAGGTGTTGTTTGTTTTTTAAGAGGTAAAACGTCTACAGTCTGCGGACCACATCTGCAGAAGTAGAGATGGATCAAACGTCTGCAGTCTGTTAGAAAAAGACTGTTTTTTTTTAATGTCTGCATGATGTTAAAATAAACCGAAATTTAAATAAACCGTTTTTTTAACTTAAAAGGATTTTTCATTTTCTCAATTACTCTTATCAATAATTGCAAATTCAAACCAATTACAAAAATGCTATGTCACTATACAAAATGGTTTTGCAAAAAAAAAAAGTTAAAAACCAAACATTTGTGAAGCTTTCATAATAAAGATACAAAAATGCAAAAAAGTTGTTCCATTCTTGCCATCTTCATTTTCTTTATGGGTCTTGGATTTGTGAAGTTTTTCATCAGGATTTCATGCATACCCAATAAGCTTTCCATTGTATCAATCTTTTGAGGATGAAGTATCTACCAATCTTTTCATGAGGATTCTCCGCATACCCAGTAAGCTTTCCATTTGTACTAATCTTTTGAGGATGAAATATGTACAGAGCAACAACTTGAAGTTAACAACACATGTTTTCTTAGAACTTGAAAAACAACTCCATCAAACTTGATACAGCTAATAATATTTAAGTCAAATAAGCATGAAATTCATCACTTTTGTAATTAAAAATCAACAGTTTTAACATCAGTAGATAATTGCTCATTTGAATCAAATAATTTGTCTTTCATTTAAAAAACACATTTCATTCTAGCATTTCTTCAAACGTTTTCTCTACATGTAAAAGTACAAACAAATTGAAATAGATTGATAAAATTGGAGTTAGAAGCCAACAAACACCTTCAATTAAATACCGTCACTGACAATTAAGTTTTAATCGAGCAAATTTGGAGAAAAAAACAACGGTCAAGTTTTATCTCACATAGGAAGGAAAGAAAGAAAAACAAAACCTTGGTTGAATCATTAAATAACGAAATTAAACCAATAAATTATTCATCCTTGTGATTGAATCATTCAAAAATGAAATTAAACAAAGTGAAACGATTTTAGAACCTAGTAGCAAGAAAGATGGAGCAGGAAATTAGAAAGATACAACCCTAGTAGCCGATTTCAGACCTTGGCAGCAAAAAGATGGAGATGCTTACATGTGGGGAAAAGGAGAAGGAGAAGAGAAGTGTTACCTGAAGTCGACGGGGGAAAATCTGGACGGCGCAAGTTCTGGTCATCGATGGTTGTAGATGGTGTTTGTTCTGGTCGTCGACGAAAGGAAGAGGAGGACGGCGACGGTAGAAAGGGGAGGAAGAAGACGATGAATGATGAAGGAGGGGGGCGGTGATAATTGAGAACGAGGGAAGCGTTTGTTGAGAGTGTATCTTTTTTTTTGGTTTTTAAATTTTGAATAGGTGTAAAGAGGTGAGAAGACACAAGGCCAAGTCTGCACCAAGAAGACCACGCGCAGTGCGGACTTCTAAAAAACAAACACACTGCAAAGCCCTATGTCTACGCGTGGTCTGCACGGCGTAGACAGAAGAGCTCACGTAGATCTACAGACAAAAAATAAACATCACCTAAGAAATTTTCACACGTTTACGTAAACATATTGACACAACACGAAAGTTAAACGGGTTGAGTTAGGGTCAAGACTTTCAACTCGAATGTGACATGTTTGATTATATATCATTTTTTATAAATTTCATATTTTTATAAATATAATTGTTGAATATTGTGGAAAACCCGTAACCCTAATATTGTTATCAATATACTAGATTATAACCCGCGTTAAACGCAGGGAACGCATAAAAAAACATACAATGTCTACAGATAATGCATAATAATTATTAAAAAAAATTATGGTTATTGGTATTATTGAAATTTGTAGACGATACATTGAAATCGATAAATATCTATAATCGTTGAAGGACCTCTTTGTACACAACATTTTTTGTTTTATTAGTTGAACGACATTCCTCATCACATATGATGTAACATCCCAATTTTCAATACCAAAAATTTTGTTTTTACAAACTTTACGTGCATCCAAAGCATAGATTCGGGCTCCTAGGGTCTATATAACACGTAAAGTTACAAACTTTACGTGCATGCATGGGTGTTATGAAGCTAAAACACCAAAACTAAGCCATGAAGGGGTTCTAATGCATGGAATAGGGCCATAGCTCAATAAAGGTGGCAACTTTGAGCTTCCTTAGCTCAAATGTTCCCATATCTGAACTCATCACTCTAATATTACTCCAATCCCAAGAGTGACTTAGAAATGTCCCAAAAATGACAAGATGCAAGCCTTAAAGAATATCTAAGTGAAGGAAAGCCAATGTTGAAGCTTTTTACCTCAAACAAGTTGGAAATGCAACCAAGACTCTGGATCTAATGTCTCCTCCTTGGACCTCCAAGCCTTTCCTTCCTTCTCCAAGCTTCAAATCACAAAAATGGCACAAAAAGCTCAAGAACACTCACAAACTAATTAGGGTTTCGAGAATAGGGTCTGAGGGTGATGGAGGCTGGAGTGGAGGCCATATAAGTTGTTTAAATATGGTGCAAACCCTAAAATTTAGGGTTTCATCCAGACAGGTCTATTCGTTGAGTCGGGGCTTCCGACTCGGTGAGTAGACTCTTCCACCCGCGTCCAAGATTCGCCTCTTACTCGATGAGTTGGGACCTCCAACTCGTCGAGTCCCAGTGTAAAAATGAAAAAATTCATATTTAAAATACGTACTGGGAACTGGGCGTTACAAATCTCCCCCACATATTTTAGACTTCATCCTCGAAGTCTGCTGCTGCATCTATAAAAAGCTCGGGGTAGTGCTCCCTCATCTCGTCCTCCGGCTCCCAAGTCCATTCTGAGCCCTTGTGATGCTGCCATTGCACCTTCACCAGCTCGACCCTCTTGTTCCTCAAATCCTTTGAATTCCTGTCGAGGATAGCTACTGGTCACTCGATATAGTTCAGGCTGTCATCCACCTGAATATCCTCTAGAGGCACCACTACAGAGTCGTCTACCAGGCACTTTCGCAGTTGGGAGACGTGAAAGGTATTGTGAATCTAGCTAAGCTCGGCTGGCAGATCCAACCTATATGCCACCTTGCCCACCCGGGCTGCAACCCTGAAAGGTCCAATGTACCTGGGGCCCAACTTGCCCCGCTTCCTGAACCGGATGACACCTTTCCAAGGTGACACATTCAGGAGAACCCTATCCCCGACCTGGAATTCCAGGTCCGATCGGCGCTTGTTGGCATAACTTTTCTGCCGACTATGAGCAGTCTGAAGCCTATTCCGAACCTGTTAGATCCTCTCCGTCATCTTGAGTACCACCTCGGTACTCCCCATGACCCTCTGCCCAACCTCACCCCAGCAGATCAGGGTCCTGCACTTCCTCCCGTATAACATCTCGAAGGGAGGACGGTCGATACTCGTGTGGTAGCTATTATTGTGGGAAAACTATGCCAAGGGAAGGTAGGTATCCCAGCTACGACCAAAGTCTAAAACGCATGCCTGCAACATATCCTCCAAAGTCTGGATGGTCCGCTCGCTCTGACCATCTGTCTGCGGGTGAAAAGCGGTGCTAAAGTGCAGACGGGTACCCAACTCGTCATGGAATTTCTTCCAGAATCTGGAAGTAAATCGCACGTCGCGATCAGAAATCATGGAAACTGGCACTCCGTGTCGAGCTAATCCCTCTCAGATGTAGATATCGGCCAGCTTCTCGGCCGAGATGCTCTCCTGCATCGGTATGAAATGAGCACTCTTGGTCAACCGATCCACGATGAACCAAATCGAATCCACCCCTCGTGCGGTCCTGGGAAGCTTTGTGATGAAATCCATAGTAATATCTTTCTATTTCTATCCTCTTCTTTGTTTGTTGGGGATTTAACGATTATGGTATCGAGTAATCTACCCATTTTTTTTATCGAGTAAATTACACGAATGGTTACTATGGTTTGGGGTAATTTGTGCGTTTGGTCCCTAACTTATTTTTTTAACTCAGAAGGTCCCTACTGTTTCTTTTTGTTACGTGTTTGGTCTCTATCTTACCTAAAAAGACTATTTTTCCCTTGATTTTTTAATTTATTTAAATAAACACACCCCAAAACTCCACCCTCCTTACCTTATCTTACCTACCCCACCATTTTTCTCTATTTAAATAATAGTCTTTTTAGATAAGACATGGACCAAGCGTGTAACAAAAACAAACAATAGGGACCAAGCGTGTAACAAAAAAAAACAATAGGGACATTCCGAGTTAAAAAAATAAGTTAGGGACCAAACGTGCAAATTACCCCAAACCATAGGGGCCATTCGTGTAATTTACTCTTTTTTATTTTTGAGGTTTTTAAAAAAAAATAATTGGTTTAAATTTAATTTTTGAAAAATGATTTATCGGTCCGCAATGCTTATTTCGGACCCGAATTCTGAAATGAGTAGACGGGTTAACGGTCCGACCTGGTTAGGCCTGACAACCACCCGATATGAACTCAACATATAATCAACATGTTTGGTAAGGTGTTGTTTGTTTTTTAAAAGGTAAAACGTCTACAGTCTGCGGACCACATCTGCAGAAGTAGAGATGGATCAAACGTCTGCAATCTGTTAGAAAAAGACTGTTTTTTTTTAATGTCTGCATGATGTTAAAATAAACCGAAATTTAAATAAACCGTTTTTTTAACTTAAAAGGATTTTTCATTTTCTCAATTACTCTTATCAATAATTGCAAATTCAAACCAATTACAAAAATGCTATGTCACTATACAAAATGGTTTTGCAAAAAAAAAAGTTAAAAACCAAACATTTGTGAAGCTTTCATAATAAAGATACAAAAATGCAAAAAAGTTGTTCCATTCTTGCCATCTTCATTTTCTTTATGGGTCTTGGATTTGTGAAGTTTTTCATCAGGATTTCATGCATACCTAATAGGCTTTCCATTGTATCAATCTTTTGAGGATGAAGTATCTACCAATCTTTTCATGAGGATTCTCCGCATACCCAGTAAGCTTTCCATTTGTACTAATCTTTTGAGGATGAAATATGTACAGAGCAACAACTTGAAGTTAACAACACATGTTTTCTTAGAACTTGAAAAACAACTTCATCAAACTTGATACAGCTAATAATATTTAAGTCAAATAAGCATGAAATTCATCACTTTTGTAATTAAAAATCAACAGTTTTAACATCAGTAGACAATTGCTCATTTGAATCAAATAATTTGTCTTTCATTTAAAAAAAACATTTCATTCTAGCATTTCTTCAAACGCTTTCTCTACATGTAAAAGTACAAACAAATTGAAATAGATTGATAAAATTGGAGTTAGAAGCCAACAAACACCTTCAATTAAATACCGCCACTGACAATTAAGTTTTAATCGAGCAAATTTGGAGAAAAAAACAACGGTCAAGTTTTATCTCACATAGGAAGGAAAGAAAGAAAAACAAAACCTTGGTTGAATCATTAAATAATGAAATTAAACCAATAAATTATTCATCCTTGTGATTGAATCATTCAAAAATGAAATTAAACAAAGTGAAACGATTTTAGAACCTAGTAGCAAGAAAGATGGAGCAGGAAATTAGAAAGATACAACCCTAGTAGCCGATTTCAGACCTTGGCAGCAAAAAGATGGAGATGCTTACATGTGGGGAAAAGGAGAAGGAGAAGAGAAGTGTTACCTGAAGTCGACGGGGGAAAATCTGGACGGCGCAAGTTCTGGTCATCGATGGTTGTAGATGGTGTTTGTTCTGGTCGTCGACGAAAGGAAGAGGAGGACGGCGACGGTAGAAAGGGGAGGAAGAAGACGATGAATGATGAAGGAGGGGGGCGGTGATAATTGAGAACGAGGGAAGCGTTTGTTGAGAGTGTATCTTTTTTTTTGGTTTTTAAATTTTGAATAGGTGTAAAGAGGTGAGAAGACACAAGGCCAAGTCTGCACCAAGAAGACCACGCGCAGTGCGGACTTCTAAAAAACAAACACACTGCAAAGCCCTATGTCTACGCGTGGTCTGCACGGCGTAGACAGAAGAGCTCACGTAGATCTACAGACAAAAAATAAACATCACCTAAGAAATTTTCACACGTTTACGTAAACATATTGACACAACACGAAAGTTAAACGGGTTGAGTTAGGGTCAAGACTTTCAACTCGAATGTGACATGTTTGATTATATATCATTTTTTATAAATTTCATATTTTTATAAATATAATTGTTGAATATTGTGGAAAACCCGTAACCCTAATATTGTTATCAATATACTAGATTATAACCCGCGTTAAACGCGGGGAACGCATAAAAAAACATACAATGTCTACAGATAATGCATAATAATTATTAAAAAAAATTATGGTTATTGGTATTATTGAAATTGTAGACGATACATTGAAATCGATAAATATCTATAATCGTTGAAGGACCTCTTTCTAGACAACATTTTTTGTTTTATTAGTTGAACGACATTCCTCATCACATATGATGTAACATCCCAATTTTCAATACCAAAAATTTTGTTTTTACAAACTTTACGTGCATCCAAAGCATAGATTCGGGCTCCTAGGGTCTATATAACACGTAAAGTTACAAACTTTACGTGCATGCATGGGTGTTATGAAGCTAAAACACCAAAACTAAGCCATGAAGGGGTTCTAATGTATGGAATAGGGCCATAGCTCAATAAAGGTGGCAACTTTGAGCTTCCTTAGCTCAAATGTTCCCATATCTGAACTCATCACTCTAATATTCACTCCAATCCCAAGAGTGACTTAGAAATGTCCCAAAAATGACAAGATGCAAGCCTTAAAGAATATCTAAGTGAAGGAAAGCCAATGTTGAAGCTTTTTACCTCAAACAAGTTGGAAATGCAACCAAGACTCTGGATCTAATGTCTCCTCCTTGGACCTCCAAGCCTTTCCTTCCTTCTCCAAGCTTCAAATCACAAAAATGGCACAAAAAGCTCAAGAACACTCACAAACTAATTAGGGTTTCGAGAATAGGGTCTGAGGGTGATGGAGGCTGGAGTGGAGGCCATATAAGTTGTTTAAATATGGTGCAAACCCTAAAATTTAGGGTTTCATCCAGACAGGTCTATTCGTTGAGTCGGGGCTTCCGACTCGGTGAGTAGACTCTTCCACCCGCGTCCAAGATTCGCCTCTTACTCGATGAGTTGGGACCTCCAACTCGTCGAGTCCCAGTGTAAAAATGAAAAAATTCATATTTAAAATACGTACTGGGAACTGGGCGTTACAAATCTCCCCCACATATTTTAGACTTCATCCTCGAAGTCTGCTGCTGCATCTATAAAAAGCTCGGGGTAGTGCTCCCTCATCTCGTCCTCCGGCTCCCAAGTCCATTCTGAGCCATTGTGATGCTGCCATTGCACCTTCACCAGCTCGACCCTCTTGTTCCTCAAATCCTTTGAATTCCTGTCGAGGATAGCTACTGGTCACTCGATATAGTTCAGGCTGTCATCCACCTGAATATCCTCTAGAGGCACCACTACAGAGTCGCCTACCAGGCACTTTCGCAGCTGGGAGACGTGAAAGGTACTGTGAATCTAGCTAAGCTCGGCTGGCAGATCCAACCTATATGCCACCTTGCCCACCCGGGCTGCAACCCTGAAAGGTCCAATGTACCTGGGGCCCAACTTGCCCCGCTTCCTGAACCGGATCACACCTTTCTAAGGTGACACATTCAGGAGAACCCTATCCCCGACCTGGAATTCCAGGTCCGATCGGCGCTTGTTGGCATAACTTTTCTGCCGACTATGAGCAGTCTGAAGCCTATTCCGAACCTGTTAGATCATCTCCGTCATCTTGAGTACCACCTCGGTACTCCCCATGACCCTCTGCCCAACCTCACCCCAGCAGATCAGGGTCCTGCACTTCCTCCCGTATAACATCTCGAAAGGAGGACGGTCGATACTCGTGTGGTAGCTATTATTGTAGGAAAACTATGCCAAGGGAAGGTAGGTATCCCAGCTACGACCAAAGTCTAAAACGCATGCCTGCAACATATCCTCCAAAGTATGGATGGTCCGCTCGCTCTGACCATCCGTCTGCGGGTGAAAAGCGGTGCTAAAGTGCAGACGGGTACCCAACTCGTCATGGAATTTCTTCCAGAATCTGGAAGTAAATCGCACGTCGCGATCAGAAATCATGGAAACTGGCACTCCGTGTCGAGCTAATCCCTCTCAGATGTAGATATCGGCCAGCTAATCCCTCTCAGATGTCGAGCTAATCCCTCTCAGAAATCATGGAAACTGGCACTCCGTGTCGAGCATCGGCCACAACATTGGCCTTCTCCGGGTGGTAGAGGATCTCACAGTCGTAATCCTTCACCACATCTAGCCACCGATGTTGCCTCATGTTCAGATTCGGCTGATCCATGAGATACCTCAGACTCTTGTGATCTGTGTAAATGGTACAACAGACCCTATAGAGATAATGTCACCAAATCTTGAGGGCGAAGACGACCGCCCCAACTCCAAATCATGCGTCGGTGTCTCAAACACTGTCTGCTGTTCAGGTCCCCAGCGAAATACAACGGCTTTCTTCGTCAGCCGGGTCAAGGGTATTGTTATCTTGGAGAAGTACTGAATGAATCTCCGGTAATAGCCTGCTAGCCCTAGGAAACTCCGAATCTCAGATGAAGACTTCGAAACTTCCCATCTCATCACGGCCTCCACCTTGGCCGGGTCAACCAAAATCCCGTTCTGGTTGACAAGGTGCCCCAGAAACTGCACCTCGCGCAACCAAAACTCGCACTTGGAGAACTTGGCGTACAAGCTCTCCCTCCTCAGGGTATCCAACACCTCCCGCAAGTGCTCCTCGTACTGCTCTCGTGTCTTGGAATACACCAAGATATCATCAATGAAAACTATCACAGACCGATCCAGCATCGGTCTGCATACGCGGTTCATGGGATCCATGAACGCGGCAGGAGCATTGGTGAGCCCGAAGGGCATCACCACGAACTCGTAGTGGCCATAGCGAATCCGAAACGCAGTCTTCTGTACATCCTCGTCTCTGACCCTCATCTGATGGTAGCCTGAACGTAAATCAATCTTGGAAAACCAATATGCCCCCTGTAGTTGGTCGAAGAGATCATCAATCCTCGGGAGTGGGTAACGGTTCTTCACCGTTACCTTGTTCAGCTCCCGGTAATCTATACACATCCGATGCGACCCGTCCTTCTTCTTCACAAACAAGATCGGGGCTCCCCAGGGTGAAGTGCTCGGCCTAATGAATCCCTTGTCTAACAGCTCCTGCAACTGTGTAGACAGCTTCTGCATCTCAGGAGGAGCCAACCGATATGGCGCCTTAGCTATAGGAGCCGCACCAGGGACTAGGTCGATCTGGAACTCCACCTGCCTCTCTGAAGGTATCCCATGAAGCTCTTCTGGAAATACGTCCAAGTACTCTCGCACCACTGGCACATCACTCACGGTCGTCTTACCCGCTTCCCGGGTATCCATAACGTAGGCGACATACCTTGAGCAACCCTGCTGAAGGTAGCGCCTAGCCCTCACTGCTGAGCACAAAGTTGGTCCTCGTTGTGGCCCCTCGCCCTGAATCACCAGCTCTCCCCCACTTGGGGTCCTGATACGCACCAGCTGCTGCGTACAGTCGATCACCGCCCCATTAGGGCTCAACCAGTCTATGCCTATAATAACCTTGTTCCCGCATAATGGAATGGGAACCAAGTCTACGAGGTAACGCTCGTCATATAATCTCAACACGCAGTCTCTGAAAACCTCTGATGCTCGGACAGATTGGTCGTCCGCAATCTCAACCTCTAAGGGATAATCCAACATCCCCGATGACTCATAAAACCTCTTGCTAAGAGCAAGAGAGACAAATGGTTGGGTAGCCCCCGAGTCAAATAACACCTAAACTGGTTTGTCGTTCACATGGAACGATCCAGTCACCATATCAGGTGCGGTACGCGCCTCCTCGGCTGTCCGATGGAAGGCTCGATCACTACCGGAGCATCTGTCTTGCCCTGTCGGCCATCCGTAATCCGCAGGGTCGCTAGAGTTGGCGCCGCCATTGGCGCTGCTGCTGTCAATCTAGGGCAGTTGGCCTTTTTATGGCCCTTCTGATTGAAATGAAAGCAAATCAGGTCCGATGTCTGAAAGGTAGGTGTAGGAGCAGTACAATCCTTGCCCAAGTGCCCAGTCTTGCCGCACTTGTAGCAGCCCGATGACCCTAGTCTACAAACCCCCTCATGTGGCTTGCCACACTTCCCGCAGCGGCTCCGACCCTGATGGCCCTTCGACTTAGAGTCGAACCCCTTAGGTTTCTTCCACGAAACCCCAGTACCCTGCTCAGTCTCCGCCTTCCTCTTCCGAATGTGCTCAATGTCAATCTCCCTCTCCCTCGCCCTCGCAATCATGTCATCCAATGTCGGGCATGTCGAGTAGATTACATGTTTCCGAATGTCAGCCCTCAACATGTCGTGATAGCGGGTCTTCCGCATCTCCTCGTCCCCTGCGTACTGAGGCACCAGTAAGGCCCTCTCCATAAACTTGGTGGTAATCTCCGCCACTGACTCTGTCGTCTGCCTCATATCAAGAAACTCCCTGGCCAGTTACTGAATCTCCACAGCCGGCGCAAACTCAGCCCTAAACCTGGTCACAAAGTCCGACCAAGTCATAGCCTCAATGGCTGGGCCCCCCAAAGAATCACTGACCGCTTCCCACCAATCTCGAGCTCGGTCCCTCAAACAATCTGCAGCATACCGGACCTTCGACCCCTCAGGGCAGAAGCTCATCAATTGAGCAGACTCCATGTCTGCAATCCATCTTCGGGGAATAATGGGGTCCTTCATCCCGTGGAAGTCTGGTTTGTGGGTAGTCGATGAAAATACACCGCTCACTACGAGGTTCGAGCTTGTCGTGAGTCTCGCGTCTCACGAAAGCCTCGCAACCCCAAACCTTGATGTGTACTAACGAGGGAACCTTCCCTGTCCACATCTCGTGAGGTGTTTTGGCAACCTTCTTAGTTGGGACTAGATTAAGGATATGGGCGGCAGTCTCTAAGGCATACCCCCAAAATGAGATAGGTAACGAAGCTCAACTCATCATGGAACGAACCATGTCCAACAAGGTTCGATTGCGCCTCTCATCCACACCATTAAGCTGTGGTGTCCTAGGTGGCGTCAATTGTGAAACAATCCCACATTCCTTAAGATAGTCTAGGAACTCGATACTAAGATACTCACCACCCCGATCGGATCGGAGCATCTTTATCTTCCTGTCCAGCTAATTCTCCACTTCTTGTTTAAACTCTTTGAATTTTTCAAAGGTTCCTGACTTATGCTTGATTAAGTAGATATAGCCATATCTGTTGTAATCATCAATAAAATTCACATAGAAGCGGTTAGCATCCCTTGTGGCGGTTATGAAAGGTCCACACACATCGTTGTGTATGAGATCCAACAAACCTTCACCCCTTTCACAAGTACCAGTGAAGGGTGACTTGGTCATCTTTCCAAGCAAACAAGATTCGCAAGTGTCATCCGACCTTAAGTCGAATGACTCCAAGACTCCAACCTTTTGGAGTTGGCCTATGCGCTTCTTGTTGACATGTCCAAGACGATAATGCCACAAGCATGCCTTATCCAAACTATTGGAAGAATCAATGTGTAACACATTATTTCCTAATTTGTCTACAACCATCACAGTTTCATATACACCATTACAAGGCAATGCTTTAAAATAAAAAACACCATTATAAAAAGCATTAATAGCACCAATTTCATTATCAAATGAAAAACTAAAACCTTTCTTGTACAAACCATGAAAGGGAATAATATTTCTTGCCATATCAGACGAGTAGCAAAAATTATTCAAATCTAATTCCAACTCACTACTAAGCAATAAAGAATAAACTCCAATCTTGGTGACAGGCGACATTTTTCTATTCCCCATGATCAAGTTCATCTTCCCTTGCTCCACATCCCTACTTCTTTTTAGTCCCTGCAAATCAGAACAAATGTGAAATCCACAACCTGTATCAAGGACCCAAGAACAAGAATGTGATGAGTTATTAGATAGAATAGTATAAATACTTGTATGGGTGGGCTTAACCTTCCCATCCTTGAAATCATGCAAGTATTTGGGGCAGCTTCGCTTCCAGTGCCCTTTATCATGACAATAGAAACACTCTGCTTCTTTCGGGTTGGTAGAGGGATTAGCAGAGCCATCTTTGGTCACACTGGAAGAGGATCCATCAAAAGACTTTCCTTTGTGGCTCTTAGAGGGAGCCTTCCTCTTCTTCCCTTTCCCATCTCCAATTGCCAAGACAGGGGCAACAGCAGTCGGAGTAGTAACAACAGATTTACCTTTGAGACTACTTTCAGCAGTCCTCAAAAGGCCTTGGAGCTTGCTAAGAGTGACCTCCTCCTTATTCATATGATAGGTCATACGGAACTGATCATAACATGGAGGTAAAGAGTGTAGAATGATATTTATGGCCAACTCTTCATCGAAGTTCACATTCAACTTCAGCAAGCTGTCCACAAACCTTTGCATTTTCTGCAAGTGGGTCGTGATGGATTCTCCATCCTTCATCGTTGTTGTTATCATGGAGGCGATGATTTCATACCTCTCTTGACGAGCACTTTGATGGTATCTTTCCATCAAGTCTTGGTGCATCTCAAAAGGGTAGAAGTCCTCATAGGACTTTTGGAGTTCAGCTTTCATAGTGGCCAGCATGATACAAGAAACCTTAGTGGCATCCTTCTCATGAGTCCTAAACTCAGCAATGTCCTCAGGAGCAGCAGAAGACTTATCAATTTCCTTAAGCTCCTTGTCGAGGACATATTCCTTGTCCTCATAACGAGCGACCATCCTAATGTTCCTAATCCAGTCATTGAAGTTGGTACCATCAAAGATGACTCTCCCACACAAGTTCATGAGAGAGAAAGAGCCTGAAGGATTTGAGCCAGAAGCATTGTTGGAAGACATCTGAAAAGGAAAGACAAAGTTTAGATTAGATAAGAGTCCTTAATATAACACCCAAATGAAATATTAAGGCTAGGACCCAACACAACATTTTACAATTTGGAAGAGGGATGTCGTAATCCAATTACAAAATATTTGAAGGTAGGTAAATGACGATTTACCAATTTCCACCATGAAAAACGAAATTGATTATTAGGTTTTAAATGAATTCAAATTCCTAGATTCCTTTGAGATTCATTAAACTTTTCAATGGCATGTTTAAATCTCGATTATGCCCTTCAAGTTTGTGACTGGGATACCGAGGATCACAAATAAGGTGTGAATAACCATGCAAATGTGCTTGGTACACTCGATGTCATTTATCACCTAATCAATGTGCCGGTTAACCACACACGCTCCATTGATCTATGACAAACATCAAACTACCCTTTGCCACCCTTACTAGTCCAAGTTAATGTGTCGGTTAACCACACACGCTCCATTAACTACTTGGCAAGGTGCAAAGTGCAGTTTCATGGAATAGCATCATTTTCACATTTTTCCTAAAGTAACTAAGATTGGGAATTTAATAAAACATTTAGTTACTTAATAATTATCATTATACTTTTAACGAGAATTAATGTCCTATCCTACCCGTTCGGCTAACGACCCTCCACCAGTCAAGGAAGCGGTGGGTGAGAGTGGACACCCATTAAACCACCATTTTATAGACAGTAACCTTATACCCCCCTTATAGACCGACTTCGTGAATGAGACCTACTAATAGTAAGGCTGAGTTATCTTATATATATATATATATATATATATATATATATATATAATAATTAAAGTTTTAATATTATAATAGTATAAGGGTTGAATTTTAAACTTTTAAATTTTTAGGGTTTGGAATTAAAGTATTGATAAGTGTGACTTTACAAATTCCAAAACTTGAGGGCAAGTTTTGAAACTCTTCAAAACTTTTCATTTCCATAACTTATGAGTTTAATGACTTTTAAAAATAAGACTTTTCATTTTCCATTATTTGAGGACAAGTTATGGAATTCATTAAGGCATTTAGATCAATATATTAACTAATAAAATTATCTTATAATTTTTCTATGATCTAGTTAAACTCATAAGTCAAGATAATTCACATCAACAATTTTACAAGAAATTAGCCTAACATATCAACTAATACAAAATTCGAAATTTTTGACAATTATCTTTTAATTGGATGAGGATTATCACTACCATATAAAAAAATAGATTTTATGATTCCAAACAGTTTGTGGTAATGATCCTAATCCAGTTATGGCCAAAAAACTTGAAAACCTGTTGTCTGATCAAACAACTCGTCGAGCCTAACTATGGACTCGTCGAGTTCAAGGCAAAATCTCGTCGAGTCCAAGAATGTACTCGTCGAGTGGGTGCTGTCAGAACAGATTTTCAGCTTTGAAAAATAATACATTAGCATCAATATAATAGAAAACTATCCTAGGCTCTGATACCACTGAAGGGTTTTGAGCACTCTAACAACCTTATGGTGCACATGCAACCCTAGATGCTTTGGATCTAAGTTTTCTCTAATTATACATGCAGTTTGATTTTCCAAATCATGCATCCTAACTAGCATACAATTTGACAATTGAACAATATAACTAGTTAGATAACTTACCTCTTCGTGGGACTTGTAGTTCTTGGCCTTCAAAAGCTTTATCACCTCAAATGTGATGCCTCTAACGTGTCACAAACACCAAAAGCAAGAGGAGGCTAATGAGAAGTGACTAGCTATCACAAAATCGATTATGCCTCTTCTAAAGAACACATTGGCCGATTTTAGAGGCTAAGGGACTCCTTTTATAGTTTGGCAAAGACTAGGGTTACATCCATGCAAACCCTAATGCACCATGACCTTTCATATTACTTAGGCTCCATAGGTTAAACCTTCATGGACTATCCATGGACTATCATAGCCCATTCTAAATAACCATGGATCATTGGCCCATACTATAAGAATTATTGATTTACTTAATTAGTCCTCGTATATTTAATTAGTCTCTTTTGATCACTAAATTAATTCCAAATTAATTCTTGATCAATACTAATTAAATAATATGATTTCATAATAATATATTATACTTGTACTATATTGATAAATCATAAATAACCTCTTCTCAAAAGTCTATCCTATCAAATTGCACTAGTGAAGGCAACCCAAAAGGACCATGCTACTCTCGGGTCAAGTACATACCAATTATAGTTATGGGCTTAAACACCTAATCCAACACACCATTCTGAAATAAAACACATAATTGTTAGGGTCATACATAACCTCGAGAGGTCTCACATATTCTACAAGTTTCCTGGTTATATCTCAGCCCTCCTTGACTCGAGTATGGATCCTATGATTTCAGTAGTACATAATACCTTCCACATCTATTCGTACTTTCCTCAATGATTGCCTTGACTTCACCAAGTCCCTTCTGCTGCTACTGCACTAATCCCATCATAGGCTTACCCTAGGGTAACTCTCCGACCTACTCTTTGCCATCAGTTGCATAAGGAATCCCTGCTACCTTTATCCAACTATCTTGCGAATACCATTACATATCACTATGACCAGATAATTCTTCGAATGAGAGGTCCTACCCTACAACGGTTGGACTCAAACGAGAGTTGCACAATAGGGCTGGACCTAACCTACTGAAATTATTTAGTCCTCGCAATATGTAACTTATCATATTCGTTTACTAGCTAGGCAAAGATAACTAGAACTCCCAAAAGCATAGAGCACGTATCATTAGGGAATTGAGTAACCATACCAAGCATATCCCATTCAGGCCATCATATTACTAACTCATCAGTTCTAGCATATAGCTCTATAAGCACATATGGCAGGCATATAAGGCATCTTCCTATATCCTTAGCCCTAACCTAGTAGCCGATTTCAGACCTTGGCAGCATGAAGAAGGAGAAACTTACATGTGGGGAAAAGGAGAAGGAGAAGAGAAGTGTTACATGAAGTCGACAGGGGGAAAATATGGACGACGTAAGTTCTGGTCATCGATGGTTGTAGATGGTGTCTGTTCTGGTCGTTGGCGAAAGGAAGAGGAGGACGGCGACGGAAGAAAGGGGAGGAAGAAGACGATTAATGATGAAGGAGGGAGGCGGTGATAGTTGAGAACGAGGGAAGCGTTTGTTGAGAGCGTATCTTTTTTTTTTGGTTTTTAGGTTTTGAATAGGTGTAAAGAGGTGAGAAGACACAAGGCCAAGTCTGCACCAAGAAGACCACGCGCAGATGTTTTTACGTCTGCGGACTTCTAAAAAACAAACACATTGCAAAGCCCTATGTCTGCACGTGGTCTGCACGGCGTAGACAGAAGATCTCACGCAGATCTGCAGACAAAAAACAAACATCACCTAAGAGATTTTCACACGTTTACGTAAACATATTGACACGACATGAAAATTAAACGGGTTGAGTTAGGGTCAAGACTTTCAACTCGAATATGACATGTTTAATTATATATCATTTTTTTATAAATTTCATATTTTTATAAATATAATTGTTGAATATTGTGGAAAACCCGTAACCCTAATATTGTTATCAATATATACTAGATTATAACCCGCGTTAAACGCGGGGAACGCATAAAAAAACATACAATATCTACAGATAATGCATAATAATTATTAAAAAAAATATGGTTATTGGTATTATTGAAATTTGTAGACGATACATTGAAATCGATAAATATCTATAATCGTTGGACCTCTTTGTAGACAACATTTTTTGTTTTATTATTTGAACGACATTCATCATCACATATGATGTAACATCCCAATTTTCAATACCAAAAATTTTGTTTTTAATTAACCAATTTATAAAAAGTTCACTGAGAAACATCATCGATTCATATCATTTCATAAAACATTGTCACGTGTCTCAACCATATCATAAAATAGTAATAATGTGAGAGTACAATCCCAAGATTCTCATAATGCGGAAATCCTGTGTGTGTGATGCGCTGCTACCGTGTCGGCTCCTTCCCCTTTGATGAAGAGGTACCTGAAACAAAACTGAAAACTATAAGCACAAAGCTTAGTGAGTTCCCCCATTATACCACATACCATACTATAAACATACTGTTAGGCATAACTGGGTGCCCGACCTACCCTGCTAGGCATACCAGGGTGCCTAATCTACCCCTGTCAGACATACCGGGGTGTCCGACCTACCCCTCCGGTTTATCTCAACCGGTTACGGGGACTATTTCACCCCCTACTACTACCACATAATAACATAACATAGTCATACTGTCAGGCATACCGAGGTGCCTAACCTACCCCTTCGGTCCTTACAACCGTAACATGGGGACTATTCCCCCTACTACCACTATCACCTAATATCATATCATACTAGCATATAGAACATATCAGATAGTAGCAAACCCAAGTAATTATCACAAAGACAACTACTTGACAAACAATCCCTACTAGTGGGCCGACATTGTGGACGTAGACCCACTTTTACTGGAAGGTAACTCACCTCGATGTCGTGCAGTAACTGATTGTCATCGGCGCTGGAATCGACTCCACTCAAACTCCTACACATAACAACCTTCCTTAATTACCCTTTCATACTCATAACCTTTTCAAGGGTCAACTCAAGTCAAAGTCAAAGTCAATGTCAACACCTTGGTTAAAGTCAACTTTTGGTCAGAGTCAACATCTGGTTGACTCAACTCGCCGAGTTGGTCCACCAACTCGTCGAGTTCCATAATCCACAAAACACTGGAAATTCGATCCTACTCGTCGAGTCTTTCAAGAAATCGTCGAGTTCTCCTTCATACAGAATCGGGACCTTTTGCTCATGACTTGCCGAGTTCATCCTTGAACTCGTCGAGTTCTTCTTCACAACAGTCGGGACATTGCCTTGAACCCGCCAAGTTCATCCTTGAACTCGTCGAGTTCTTTGATCTTCAAGTCCATATTCACGTCCATCTTGTTGAGTCCCCATCTAGACTCAACCAAATTGCTTAGAAATGGAAAAGGTTGGGGAACCATGACCCGACTCGTCGAGTCCTATGAACGACTCGCCGAATCCCCTAAAGTCCAAGTCCATACAGTCAATTTCAGTCGGGCTTATTGCATCCAAAGAATAGATTCGGGCTCCTAGGGTCAATATAACACGTAAAGTTACAAACTTTACATGCATGCATGGGTGTTATGAAGCTAAAACACCAAAACTAAGCCATAAAGGGGTTCTAATGCATGGAATAGGGCCATAGCTCAATAAAGGTGGCAACTTTGAGCTTCCTTAGCTCAAATGTTCCCAGATCTGAAGTCATCACTCTAATATTCACTGCAATCCCATGAGTGACTTAGAAATGTCCCAAAAATGACAAGATGCAAGCCCTAAAGAATATCTAAGTGAAGGAAAGCCAATGTTGAAGCTTTTTACCTCAAACAAGCTGGAAATGCAACCAAGACTCTGGATCTACTGCCTCCTCCTTGTACCTCCAAGCCTTTCCTTCCTTTTCCAAGCTTCAAATCACAAAAATGGCACAAAAAGCTCAATAACACTCACAAACTAATTAGGGTTTCGAGAATAGGGTCTGAGGGTAATGGAGGCTGGAGTGGAGGCCATATAAGTTGTTTAAATAGGGTGCAAACCCTAAAATTTAGGGTTTCATCCAGACAGGTCTACTCGTTGAGTCGGGGCTTCTGACTCGGCGAGTAGACTCTTCCACCGCGTCCAAGATTCGCCTCTTACTCGACGAGTTGGGACCTCCAACTCGTCGAGGCCCAGTGTAAAAATGAAAAAAATTCATATTTAAAATACGTACCGGGAACCGGGCGTTACATATGAATAACTTCAAAAGCATAGATAATTACATTAGTATAATTTGACGAAAGATTGATGGGTAAAACATTAGGGACAATACTTTTAGTTTTTTTATTCTTGAAGAAGATGAATCGTCACTTGAATTCATCACTTTGTTTTAGTGTTAATGTTGCTTATAAAAGAAAAATATAAATATATAGCCATATTGGTAAGTTTTATTATTTTATATGAGGAAATTAATAATTATAATAAAGCAACATTATCTAAGAAATACATGCTTGAAATACTTTTGTAGGGAAAAATCGGGGTCATTAAAAAAATTTATAAGAAAGTACAAATTTAAATTGGGTGAAATTATTGATAAAATTACTGACGAATATTATTTTTGAGGGAATAGAATTTTGTAAGGTATAATACTATGAAAAAATTCGAAATATGTATATTTGTTGCGTAAATTTATAAATTTTATTGTTACTATTTAACGATAAAACAAAGTAGGTTGATATGTTATACAAAAAATATAATCACTTTGTTTTGGTGTTAATGTTGCTTATAAAATTGATATATATATATATATATATATATATATACACATACATACATACATACATACATACATACATATATATATACATACATACATACATACATACATACACACACACACACATATATATATATATATATATATATATATATATATATATATATATATATAAACATCTCAAAAATACAATCAAAAAATTTTATTTTTAAATCATTGATAAAACCATAATTATCCAAACATCATGTAAAAACCATAGATCATGTATCTTAAATATCATAAAAATCTGTCTAACATATCAGAGTAAAAACATCCAAGGCTGAACAAATGGTGGGTGCACCGCGATCATCCCGATCTCTTCCCCTTGCTACCGGAAGTACCTGAAACCAAAAATGAAAATTGTAAGCACAAAGCTTAGTGAGTCTCCCCAAACTACCACATATCATACACATATAACATGCAACTAGGAGATACGGGCCCCGCCCACACTCAATAAGATACGGGCTCCGCCCACACTCAACTACTGTGAGATACGGGCCCCGCCCACACTCAGCTACTATGAGATACGGGCCCCACCCACACTCAACTACTATGAGATAAGGGCCCCGCCCACACTCAGCTACTAGGAGATACGGGCCCCACCCACACTCGGCTAGTCATGCAAATAACATACAAGTATCACACAGACAACAAGTATAACTAAGCATATAAATATGTACTATATCGTGCTATCTATGAGATACGGGCCCCGACCACACTCGGCTACTGAACATATCACATATACGGGCTGACCTTGGTGTCGTAGACCCGTTCCTACTGAAGGAAACTCACCTCGCAAAGCTGACTGCTAAAATCTCGAGTGAGGAATCTCTGACGGCTTCTCCCACGACTCCACGACTATTATTAACACAATATCACTTAGTCAAAACCTACTAATCTTCCTTAGGGTAAAATGACCATTTTACCCCTGGTCAAAGGTAACGTTTTGGTCAAAGTCAAAGTCAACCATCCGAGTTGACTAAACTCGTCGAGTCATCCCCCTGACTCGCTGAGTCCTATAACTCCAAAAATCCTGAAATCACGATCCAACTCGTCGAGTCCCTTAGCAGACTCGCCGAGTTCTACCTTGTACAAAATCGGGACAGAACGTCATCAACTCGTCGAGTCCCTCTCTGGACTCGCCAAGTTCCTTAGTCTGTTTGGGTCAACTTAAAGGATTAAGCCCCTAATCTTCAGATCCAAACTCCATACTTTTTCTACATACTGGAAATGCATTTTTAAGGGTAAAGTTTCCAACTTTACCCGTTATTAATCCTTCTTAACGGGTTTAGCTCAAACCCTAGTTCTTTAGGACATAGATCTTTGTCCAAAAGCCTTATCACTCCAAACCAAAATATGAAAATCCAGATCTAGGTCCTAGACACCAAAAGAACACGTAAAGCCTCAGACTCTCCTTCCATGCATGGCCTTTTGGGGCTCAAAAGGTCATAACAACACCTTAGAGCTTGCATGGGGGATTCAGTGGCATAAAGTTTGCACCTCGATGCCTTAACAACCCTTAATGGTCCCAGATCTGAAAGGATCCTTCCTTGGGACGTCCAAATCCCAAGGGTCAAGCTTCTTGAACCAAAACCCTCAAAAAGTGGGAATAAGAAGATCTAATGAACTAATAGACAAGTTAGAGACTTGATTACCAGAAAGTGAAGAGGATGAGATGTTGCTTCTGGATCTACAATCTTCTCTTGGATTCCTCTAACTTCTTCTTCTTCTACAAGCCTCAAATCACACAAGATCACTCAAAAATGGCTCACACACTCTCACAATGCTCTAGGCTTTCGTGGATTAGGGTTTGAGACTTGGAGGCTGGAAATGAGGCCAAAAGGTGGGGATTAAGTTGCTTAAATAGGGTGCAAAACCCCGAAATTAGAGTTTCATGCTGACATACCTACTCTCCGAGTTGAAGGTCTCAACTTGTCGAGTAGATGGCTTAAAACCCGCGTCGAAAACTCGTTTCTACTCGACGAGTCTGGGGCTCCCAACTCGTCGAGTAGCTCTACTAAAATGAATAAGTTATAAATAAATGTGTAGCAGAAACCAGGCGTTACATATATATATATATATATATATATATATATATATATATATATATATATATATGCATATTGGTAAGTTTTATTATTTTATATGAGGAAGGTAAAAATTATAATGGGGCAACATTATCTAAAATAAATGCTTGAAATATTTTTGGAGGAAAAAATCGAGATCATTAAAAAAATTTATATATTGAAAATACAAATTTAAACTGAGTGAGATAATGGATGAAATTAATGACGATTAAATTGGTGGGTTACAATTGAATCCGATTTTGGAAAGTTTAAATTTGATAAATGAAACACGTAAGTTATCAAAATAAATTTTTTTATGGATATAAGGAAAATACAAATTTAATTTTGATAAATGAACGCGTAAAAAATAAATGTTTAAAATATTTTTGGAGGGAAAAATCGAGATCATTAAAAAAAATTTATAAAAAGAAAATATAAATTTAAATTGGGTGAAATCATAAATGAAATTAATGACGATTAAATTGGTAGGTTACGATCGGAATCCGATTTTGGAAAGTTTGAATTTGATAAAGGAAATACGTAAGTCGTCAAAATACAAAAATTTTAAAAGCGGGGGGTCATATAGAAAAATACATATAAAGTTATAAAAAAACCGACACAATAAAAAAAATAAGATAAAATTACATAAAAAACTCTATCCTAATAAATAATAATCATTTTGTCACATGTCATTTTCTCATTTATTTTTCCACATGACAATTTTTGGTATTTTTGAATTAACTATTTTCCACTTGTCATTATTCTATGTTTTTCAATTATTTAAAAATGTTACTTAAATATATTGTTATATGAGCATAAACATTCTAATCAGACGTTTCTTCCATAATAAGCTTACTTAATTTAAACCTATATTGACAACCAATATACCATTTTTTTCACTACATTAAATATTGACAACTATATCATTTATTCAAATAAAGTCATAGAGTATAATTTATGGAATGTTAAATGGTATATGAATTTAATTTTAGTATATCATCAATGGAAATTGTTTTCTAAATGTTGATTAGTTTATTTTTAAATTGATTATGAATATAAGTGCTAGTTTTTATGTTCGTTCTTATTTATTTGGTGTTCGAAAGAACTTTGCATTAAACTTGGCGTAACTTTGAATAATTTTGATATATCATCAATATAATTTGGTATATATCTTTCAATTATATGAAATATTAAATAATGACATTTCATTACTATTGTGATAATTTAGTTTATATATTGCACTTTTATTAATGTTAACGGTCTTATTTTTTTTTCTAATATCCGTAACGTTTTTACTAATTGTACTTTTTACAAATCTCCTAATATCTTATTATTTTTTATATTTTTTTTGAAACAGCAAATCTAACCTACTCCTAATATCTTACTTTATATTTTTTTTATAACTATGCTATTTTCAAGATTGACCGTCTTAAATACGAAACTTTGTTCACTGATTTCGACCAAAAAGGGTTTCTCATGACCGTTATATGGCATTTCAACAAAATTGTTGGTGATTTTTAAATTGTTTTGACTCTGTTTTTTTTTTTTTTTTTTTGTTAAAAGAGAAATTTTATATATAAATGAACAATTATCAGATTATATAAAATGTTGCTTTTATAATTCAAAGTGTGAAATAACAATGAGAAGTGTTACATTGTATTATGTGTAATTGTACTTGTAATCTCATACAAGTATGTATATTGATTTACTTATGAACAATAAGTATGATTGAATCATTAGAACTTGTATATTCACATTGAACGGGAAACGTATACACATACATAGAAAGATCTGATTATATTGAATCTGTTACAACAAATGTGGAAGACTAATTCTATCTTTATCTAATATTCAAACTAAATAAAAGCATGTGAATAATATACATAAATAAAAGAAATCGGGTCCAGATTATGTGTTTATAGGCTCCCGCAATATGGACGATCGAGAGAGAAGGCCAATCTTGGAAATGAGAGTATGGAACCTTTGATTAAGAAGTGGCTTCGTTAAGGCATCAGCTAGTTGATCATCACCGTTAATATGAGTGACACGAATAGATCCTTCTTGGACCTTTTCTCGAATAAAATGGAAGTCGAGTGCTAGATGTTTCATACGTGAATGGAACACGGAGTTGGCAGAATGATTTGTGGCACTAAGATCGTCGCAAAATATGGTAGGTACCGTGCTAGATTTGAAACCAAGTTTAGATAATAATGATATTAACCATTGGACTTCAGTTGTAGTAGAGGCAACTGCTCTGAATTCTGCTTCTGTGGATTAGCGAACTAACGTTGGTTGTCTTTTAGAGCTCTAGGAAATGGGATTAGATCCAAGGTACACAACATAACCTGTGGTGTTGCGATAAGTTTGTCTGTCACCTGCACAATCAGCATCAATAAAGGCATGTAAGTTTAGTGGTGAGTTGCGACGTATGAGGAGACCATGATTCATTGTGCCATGTAAGTAACGGAGCAATCTTTTAAGTGCTGTCCGATGAATATATGTAGGGCGATGCATAAACTGTGAGAGTTTATTAACTGCAAAAGCGGTATTTGGTTGTGTGAGTGATAAAGATTGCAGCGCCCCGACTAATGATCTGTAATATGTTGAGTTTGGGATGGGTTTTCCATTATCAATGGTGAGGTGTATTGAACTTGACATCGGGGTGGTTGTCAGTTTACAATCAATCATGTCGGCTTTATGAAAAAGGTCAAGAATGTATTTGGTTTGAGAGAGAAATAAATTATTTGAGTGGGGAAGAACTTCGACTCCAAGAAAGTAGGAAAGAGTTCCTAAGTCTTTTAAGGAAAAACGATTAGCTAGAGAAGTAATGGATGAATTCACATGAAAAGAGTTGGGTTCGATAATGATAATATCATCAATGTACACAAGAATATATATATATATATATATATATATATATATATACATATATATGTATATATATATATATATATATAGAGAGAGAGAGAGAGAGAGAGTATGTTTGAGAATGACGAATGAATAAAGATGAATTTGAAACTGTGGGTTTAAATTTGGAGGAGATTAAGAATGATTTGAGTTCATTGTACCAAGCACATGATGCTTGGCTAAGTCCATAGATTGCTTTGTTTAATTTACAAACATGATCAGGGGAGGATGGTCCAATGAACCCAGGAGGTTGAGACATGTAAACAGACTCAGTGAGGTGACCTTGTAAAAATGCATTGTTAACATCTAGTTGACGTAAACACCAGTTTTGGGAGGTAGCTAAAGAGAGAATGAGACGGAGAGTAGTTGGTTTAACTACAGGACTGAAGGTTTCAGTGTAATCAAGTCTTGGTCATTGATGGAAGCCTTTAGCTACGAGTCGAGCTTTTAGGCGGTCAACGGTACCATCGGGTTTGTATTTAGTGCGATAAACCCATTTACATCCAACTAAATTGGGGGTTGAGTCACGAGGGAAAAGAGTCCAAGTATTGTTACAAGTGAGAGCATCATATTAAGATTGCATTGCATGGCGCCATGCAGGTTGTTTTAAGGCTTCAGTGATGGTTTGGGGTTCATGAAATGAGGAGGTAATGGAATGATAAAGAATAAAGTGATCATTATAATATTTAGGATTGAGTTTGGGATTTTTTTTTCGAGTGTTTATCCGTTGTGTATTGGAAGGAGGGGGTTGTTCAGGTGGAATAGGTGCGTAAGAAATGGAAGTGGGTGGAGTAGGAGAGAATAGTGGGCTGTTAGATTCAGTGGAATCGACAGAGGTGGACGGTGAGGGGATTGGAGTGGCATTAGGTGTGGAAGGGAGGCTGTTTGAGGGAGAATATGAGGGGGAATTTGGCGGTGATGGAGGAGATGAATTGGTAGGTGGCTGATTTGGAAGACGGATTAGATTAAGGTGAAGCCAAGTATCAGGTTCAAGTATTGGTGGTGTAGTAGTGTTAGTAAGTTTGCAGTAGGGAAATTCTGATTCGACGAAGTAAACATGGCGTGAGGTATATATTTTATTGGTTATTGGGTCCAGAAGATGGTATGCACTTTGTGATGAAGAGTATCTAACAAAAATGCAATGGTTGGATTGAGACTCAAATTTGTGTTTGGTATAAAGACGTAACCATGGATATGCAAGGCAGCCGAAACTTCTGAGTTTATCATAATTTGGTAATTTTTGAAAGAGTTGGAAATATGGGGAAGTATTATGAAGAGTGTTGGTGGGTAGTCGATTGATTAGGTATATGGTTGTGGTAACAACAAAGGTCCAAAATTTTAATGGCATGTTTGCATGAGATAAAAGTGACAAAGCAGTTTCAACAATATGGCGATGCCTTCTTTCAACATATCTATTATGTTCAGGAGTGTGAGGAGGAAAAGTAAGGTGAGAAATTCCATAGGATGATAAATGAGAAGCTAGTTTGAGGTACTCACCTCCGTTATCAGAGAAAAATTGTTTAATTTGAGTTGAAAGAAGTTTTCAATAAGATTTTGAAAACGTGTAAAGATTGTGAGATAATCAGATTTGTTTTTCAAAGGGTACAACCATTTATACTTGGTGAAATGATCTAAAAAAATGATATAGTATTTGTATCCATCGATAGATTGAATTGAGGAGGTCCAAACATCTGAGAAAATTAATTCGAGTGGATGTGTAGATGTAAGAGATGTAGTATGAAAATTAAGCTTATGACTTTTATTAATGCAACATGAATTACAATTATTTTTCAATGAAGTAATTGCAGGAATAGTAGAAGCCAAATGTTGTAAAACTCTGATATGTGGATGTCCAAGTCGATGGTGCCAGGGAATGGACTTATTGGAGAGAAAAGCTAGATGTGGGGATGTGGAACGCAACTCATAGACTCCTCGACTAGCCATTCTGCGGAATAGAATATGTTTTGTGTTGAAGTACTTGATAAAAAAAAATGAAAAGAGTAACATTGGATTAGTATATGATTGTCAATGCATAAACGAGAGATAGATATAATGCTTTTGGAGATAGATGGAACACAAAGGACATTTGTAAGAGTGAATGTTGTATCAGAAATTTTAAGAAATAGAGATCCAACATGAGTGATAGCTAGGGACAAACCATCACCGATAACAAGCTCATTTGTGTCATCATAGGGAGTGTGTAGACATAGTGCATTGAGATCATTTTTGATGTGGTGTGATGCTCTGCTGTTAAAAAGCCAGTCTGGATTGGAGATGTTTGAGATGTTCATGGCATGTGCCTAAGGGAGATTATATTGTAGTTGGTTCGTGGTAGAAATGGCAAGTCCACATGTGGTTAGTTGTTGTAGTTGGTTCGTGGTAGAGATGTCATAGATGCGGCGGCTTAAGGGATTAATAGTTAAAGAAAAAGAAACCTGACTGATACCATATGATTGAATCACTAGAACTTGTATATTCACATTGATCAAGAAACGTATACATATACATGGAAAGATTCGATTATATTGGATCTGTTACAACAAATGTGGAGGACTAATTCTATCTTTATCTAATATTCAAACTAAATAAAAGAGTGTGAATAATATACATAAATAAAAGAAATCGGTCCAGATTATGTGTTTATAATAAGTTAAAGTTAACATGATTTCGTCTTGTATGCTCTTAAGTGTTTATTTTTTTTAAATAAAACACTACACTTAATCATGATCTAAGAGTAAATCCTTATGCTACATATAGTTTTATTCTAACTTGTATTAGTATTTTTGAAGTGAATTTCGGGCTATGTGGAGTTATAACTAAGCTATATGACTTGAACTTGCCTCCGTGAATCACAATTAATAGGTTGGTGCTTGGTGTCCCAACAACGCTTCATCAACGTCGTGATAAAAAGAATAAGATAAAAACAAGAAGTTACCATCTGTTTTGTCTCGTCAAACAAAAAGTTGTAGCTAGCAACCACAGACGGGGGTGTCAACCCGTATAGATCTATACACAACAATCTTCACTCAAAACAGATTAACGTTTATTACAGAGGTCTTTACTAAGTTCGTGTTCTTAGTTTGATGAATGCGAGAACTCCCACAAAAATCCCAAGTTTAGTTACAATTCTACAATTGTTTATGTTCAAAAACTTTTGTTTGTACGGCTTAATGAACACTGTAAAGCTACAAAAGTTTTCCTATCCAAATCGGACAGCATAACGATTGCGTTTCGACTAAAACTGGATTTCAACTTAAGTGAAACCAACCAAAAGCTTAACAATCTAAACATGTACAACTATAGTAGTAAAGTGCGTGCGAAAAAGAAAGTAATTTAAACGTGTAGATACACAAAACAAACATTTTAACGAACACATATAACATTTCCTTTTTCGTTATTTTGATATTATATATATATATATATATATATATATTACATTTATACATATCAAAAAATATATACATATTTTATTATCGTCTGGGCAATAGAATATGTGTATATATTAGTATATGTTGGTCATTTTTATGTGAAATGACATATACTTCTATACAATTATTTTTGCATATCTCCTTTGATACATATGTCATTTTATGTAACAAAGTGACATAAATGATATATATATATATATATATATATATATATATATATATATATATATATATATAACTTAAATAAATGTGATAACCGTTAAGAATTGACATAAAATGTTTGTCAATATTAACGAATAATGTAAATGAGTGTACATAAACACGAACGTAAATGAACGTAATTTATAACGTAAACGTAAGGGCCGTAAAACTCACCCTCGTCGCGTAACGTTAGTTGTTTTGAGAAGAATTTGTGACGTTTCTGGTTCCACCAAAGCTTGAGATTTAAGTTTCTTTTGGGAGTCTTAATACATAAAGACATGCATTAATAAGTTAGATTTCATCAAGTTTTATTTACAATATATTTTTATGACAACAAAAGAGTGATAAAGTTCATGTAATCACCTAGTTTTCTTGGACTCCAAAGTATGTTACCAAAAGAGGGTTGGAACACAATGATTTTAAGGAGAAAGATGGAGTTTTTCTTGGGATGATTTTAAGGAGAAAGATGGAGTTTTTCTTGGGTTTTAACACACTCGAAAACAACTACTTATGGGGTTGTTTAGATCTCAAAATATGGCAGCCAAAACAGGAACTTTTTGGGTCTTTTTGCTCACTCGAAAACAGCTCTGTATAGGGCTGTTTGGATCTCGATTTTTCAGCAAGAAAGCAAGGAAAATGAAAGTTTTTTGAGTTGATTTATGTTCTTAGTTGTTGCAACAACTAAACACATGTTTTAGGGGGTTATCTAGACTTTTAAAGCTTGTAAAAATAGATGAAAAGTTGCTGAATTGGAAGGATAAAACCGAAGGGCGGCAACATCATTTTGCCCTCGGTTCTTGAGGATCTTCGAATAGGAGGAGAGGGGCTGAAATGGGACTGGACTTGAGTGGAATTTAGAGAGCAAATGTGTGAAAGTTAGGAGGAAGTAGAAGTAGAATGATAGAGTGAGAGAGTAATCGAGATTTATAAGGAGAGAGGGAGGAAAGATTTATGCAATCTTGTAAGATATATGGAGATCATTTGGATTTTATCAGATCTCTAACAAGTTGATGCCCTTAAGATTTAGTTAGGAACTCATCTAATTAGGCCTTTAGTTGGAGAAATAAGAGGGTAAAGAGGGAGGAAATGAGGAGGAATGTGTGAGGAAATTGTGAGTGATATCCTTGAAGATATGGTATGCTATTATTTTGATTTTGTTATAAATCTCATATATTAGAAAGATACAATGCATGTGCATTATTTTCAAGGAAGCTAGTGAGAAATAGAGAGTGATATGGGAGGTAGAGAGTGATCGAGATTTAGGATAAGGGAGAAGGAAGATTGTCTCAAATCTCGCAAGATATGTTAGGATCTTATAGATTTGATTTCCTACAACTTGCTCCCTTAAGATCTAGTTAGATTTAGATAAAATGAACTAACTAGTTAGGAAAATAATTGTTTAAAAATGCAATCTAGCTAGGAAGGAAAGAGGCCACCGAGATTTAGAAGGACGGAAAGAGGTCATCGAGATTTAAATGTGATCTTATGGCTTATAAACGTTTAACGTTAACCACTTTCTGTTGTCTTGGTTCGTAATTTAGCCAAATTTGATTCCTTAAAAAAATATTTAATACAAGTTCATGGATGGAAATCAAATATTTCCGTTAAACGAAGCCGTGTTGGAACGGTAATTAGAGTTTCGTGTTCAAATGGCGTTATTTGATAGATTTCACGAACCGGTCATAATATTGGTTTAGACACTAAACACAAGTATTATTTTCAAAAGAATTTTCCACTTTTCAGATAAGACATGATTAATTCTTTAAGAAATTTTAGATATTAATTTTTTTATTTCATATAATTAATATATGACATCGTATAATTTTTTCTATTTTTACCAATTGTTACATCCTTGTTGTCGAAGGTACAAAAACGGTACTAAGGAGAGGTCATTAGTCTTATCAATTGGTTATTTGTGAACTATCATTAGGTTTAAGCGTTTAAGTACAATACAACTTGTACAATGATAGGATTGTTGCATGTGCTATCTATTGCATGGCCTTGACGTTCACTCAAACAACCGATCTTGCTTGTTTTAATGAAGATTAGTTCCTCGGTATGGCGATGTAAATATCGGTTTGGTCTTTATGGTTCGGAGCAATATACCTCGATAATCCGGTATATACCTCGTTAAGTCCCCCCCCCCCCCCCCGTTAGAATTGTTTAGTGGCAATTTGAACTAGCTGTTTTGCTATGGGGGTTTTCTTGGGAAACAGATAAGTTCAAATATCATCATAAGTACTTGATTGGACAGTTACCCGTTTCTGCCTTCCATCATGTCTCTGTAACGCCATAACTGTCATTTCAAAGTTTTGAAGTCTTTGTTCTCCTTATAAAACCAAAGGGGAAATCAACTGTTTTTCCTTATTTGCAAGTGCTCCTTCGTTATCTTTTCCTCTAAGTATTATTGACTTTTCAGATAAATTTCGCTTTATTCATCATCTTCTTCCATAGACAAAGACAAATTCCAGATTCATACTGCAATATCCATTCTTACCCAGAAAAACCTAAATGATACGGTGAATTCCTATCGTATCGATTCCTGATTTCGCCCCAACTTCCTTCCGAGAATCAGACCATTACCAATCCTCCGCTTGGCTGCATTAAGGTATTTTATATCTTTTCTAAATTTGGCTTGTGTCTTCCATCCTTTCCATTTCTAAGGACTGTGCTAGAATACTAAAAAATCCACATCACTCAAGTGACCTCCAACGGTTTCTGGAAGATCATGTGCTTCGTGCTGCTGTGCATAGCCCTAGATGTTCCTCATTTGTTTTCCTTGTTTCGTCATCTCTACGTGACGATGCTTACTAACGACTGGATATCCTTCTCCCTTAGTCACGGAGGAATCGATATTTGCGACGGTTTGCCTTCGTCGATCTGGAAGTGGAAAGAAGAGTTATTCTTTGTTGATGTCTCGCCGTTTACCAACCGTATGCAATTTGATAGTTTGGTGGACCAAGATTCTGGCCCTGCCCCTGATTTGAGCATTACGGAGCACGACATCATCCAGGGCCGGCCCTAGGGCCCGGGCAAGCTGGGCGACCGGCCTCACGAAAGCTTGGGGCCCCCAAGTAAAAATTGTTATAATTAATATATATAGAGTTCTTAAGTATATGTATTTGAACTTCTTCCAAATATAACGTAAGTTATTATCGTCCGAGTTGACTGGAAGGTAGTGCGCGTGCCTTGACAAAACAAACGTCCCAGGTTCGAATTGTTTCCTCTACATTTTTTGCCACTTATTACAAGTAGAAACATGAGTCGTAACTCGTAAGTGGCACATAACCCTTTATGGGCCTATATTCCATAAAAATAATGTTTTTTTTTTTCATATTAGAAGGATGAGAATAAACAATTGTTTTTCACATGTATTGATTCTTAAATAGTTATATATAAAAATCATAAATTGGTCAATCGTTTATGTTTGCTATGTGTTTGAACCCAAATGAGTGAATCACCCAATAAAAGAAGAATGACAATTGTTTGCAGTTAATATATATATATATATATATATATATATATATATATATATATATATATATATATATATATATCTTAACGGTTGTGGTTTTAGAGCAAACAAATATTGAAAGAAAAATATTAATTTTGTAATTTGTAATTGTGATTTAACTTTTATTTGTTTGTTTTAGATTTTGATGCACATTATATTTTTGTTTAACATTATTATAATATTATGGTTGTGTGTTTATTTGCACATTATGATTTTGATACACGTTATGTTTTTGTTTTAGATTTTGATTAAGCTCTTTCCAAAAAAAAAAAAAGGAAACGTGATTAAGGGGGAAAAATCGATATGGGCTTATTTTTTTTTTTTTATCTTTTCTCCGAGCCTTGATTCGTCTGGACCAGCCCTAATTATCATCTAAATGTTTTCATTACATATCGAATATTATTAACCATACATCTTACTATAGCATCAAAAGAAAGAAATTTTTTAAAATTAAAATTATTGAAAAACTAATTAAGATCATCTATGTCACAAAAAAGATTGAATAGTTTGACTATATTATGCATCGAAAAAAATATGTTGGATAAAATTGACTTTGATACTATTTATAGTGATTTTGATTTAAAAAAAACTCGTAAATATAATTTTTTTTTTGTTTTTCTTTACTATGTTTATGTAATAGGGTTCAAAGCATGTTATAACATTTTTATTTTGTTGTTTTGTATTAATAGTTTTAGGTTTTTCGGCTTCTAAGGCTTGTCCCAAAGTTTTTTTTTTTTTTCGTTTTCATAGGTGGGAAATCCTAGACTATATTAATTTTTTGTTCTAATTAATAAAAAAATTTGGAGGTCCCGCCCTCCTTTACCAAAAAATATATATCTATAATGTATGAACCCGTTTTTTTATTTCGCCACAGACCTCAAACTGTCTTGGAACGGCCCTGGCATCATCAAGAGGCTTATTGCCAATTATGTTGTTTGGTCTGATCCTGATGAATCGACAATGGACTTAGCAAATTTAGGAAGTTCTTGGGGGAGCCCTTTGAAACCCTCCATCCATATTCTAAGGTGCAGTAATCCTTTGTTGTTAGAATGGCTCCATTGGAAGCATTGATCCAAAACTATAAAACAGACTGATAAGCATGTTACAAGGTTTAACCCTTCTTTCTGATGTTGATACCACGGTTGAGTCTGAATCGAACATTGATTCATCTCTTCAAGGTAATCCGACTGACTCCCTCGATACTTATTTTGTCCCTTGTGAAGCGATGCTTCCAATAACGACCTTGCCTATGACAAGCGTCCCATGTTTCCTTTAAAACCGAACCTGAAGGGAAAGAACCCGAACCTGAAGGGTCCGAAGAAGCTAGCACTATCGAAGTTAGTAAGAGAAAGTCGGTCTCTTCAGATCCTTTGGCAGTCCGTTTTGATGATGCTTCTCTCCAGCTTTCTCCAAAGCGATCATGCAATTCCTGCTTTTCGAAACCCCAATATCAAGGTCCCGAGGGTATTGCTCACATCTCTTCACTTGATGGAAATCCTAAAACTTATGAGCTATTTCATGATTGTCTTGTTTTTTCCGATCCTGATCTTATCGTTACCATTGATGCCATCCCTGCCTTTCCTCTATCCTCCGCTCCCCTTGCTTCCATTACTGATCTTGCTTCCATTAAATCAGATTTTCCCATTCTTATTACCATCCCACTTCCTAGTAAGTCCATTTCCAAAACTCTCTCTCGAATGAGTGAGCTTGTCAAGCGCGCATTCCATCAATAGTTATTTGGTTCCACTGTTTCTCGTATGTCTTCCTCAGCTCCTTCTTTAACAGTTCCTCCTGCTTCTTCATCTCCCCTTATCAACCCTGCTTTGGAGTTTACTGAATTTTCTTCAGGCATTGTTGATACTATTGACATGGATTCACTAATTCCTAATTTGGATTCATAGGATTTCAAATCTATCGACCATCCCCTGAATACCTCTACATATGCACTTTTGGTTCCTCCAAAGATAGGTAAGTACCATTCCTTGTTCCCCCCCCCCCCTTTTCATATGTGTGTGCTTCTTCCCTCTAATTGACTGAACTTCTTTGGATACGACTCCGGATTCACTTCATATTCTAGTGTCTCTAGCTTCCTCCCTTCCGTCGTTTCTTCTGCCTTTTGCAAATACTAAGTTCGTTCAGCCTCCCGATATTAAGGGAATGAAGGATGAGGAAGGGATGGACAAAGCTCGATCTCACATTTTGGAAGGTCTTCACTATATGAACGAGGTTTCTCTATGTAGCAAAGCCCGAGCTGCCTCAACGGCTTCCAAGCAACTAGAATTTGAGAAGGCATCTAAAATCTTGTAAGATATTTGTGAAAACTATCAGTCTTTAGAGAGGGAGAATGTAGGCCTTAATCAAGAGAATGACGTACTTGTTGCTGAGAATGGGCGATTACTTCGAGATCTAGATGGATATTACTGTCATCATGAGGAATTGAAAAAGTTGAATGAAGACATACAAGCGAAGATAAATGATGAGTGTGCCCTCCATGTGATCGCAGCGAAGGAACTGGAGGAAGCCACTAAGAAGGTTTCTAATTTGAATGCAACTTGTTATGAGAAAGACGTTCGAATCAAAAAGGCGGAGATCGAATTGGTTGAGTGTCAGACGACTGTGAAAGATCAAATCTTATGTATTCATGAACTACTAACTAAATCTTCCACTGCTAAGCAAGAAGCTTTATTCCATCAATAACTTTATGAACACCGATCCGAGGAGTTTTACTATCTCTTAAAGGAAGGAATTCCTTATTCCGTCTGGTTCTTGCTAAACTCCAAAGAGTTTGGTGTGACAAACTCTTCCCTTCAGGCTGTTTCCATCGAGCTTGGTTTACACCGAGCTTGTTCTAAAATGAAAAGCAAGTACTTAAATGATTTGGAGGGGAAAGAAGTCTTATATTTCTATCATAATGTTGAGGAAGCCATATTGCAAAGTTTCTCTGATTTGACCAATTTTGATTATTCCCTCTTCAAAATCTTGGAGACCAAAGACGTGGACGTAGGTTTGCTAAAGAAATATTTAGAGGATACCGATTCTCCGACGTGTTGACCATGATGATGATTAATGTATTTGGCTTGACGTAATTGAACTATGTGCTCTCTCTCTCTCTCTCTCTCTCTCTCTCTCTCCCTCTCTCTCTCTTGCTTGTAATGCATGCTAGCATCGACTGGTGGTGATATCAATGTTTCCTATATTACATGATGCTTGTATCTACCTTTGCTAAAATATAACCTTCCTTATGTGAAAATGTTAATCGTGCTTACCCACACAGCCTTGGTTTCTTCATTGTCTTATCTTATATTGATCGGGGAGTGATGTGAAAATCATATTGACATAGTCGGACCTTGTTATGAGAACCATGGCCCTTTGTCGACCGAACCATTATGTTTAGTTCATGGTGTAAGCATCATGGTAGCTTATCAATTAGTCGAACCATGGTGTAAGAGCCATGGTGGCTTGTTAACTGGTCGAAACATGATGTGCAAATCATGGTGACCTAACATATATATAGACCATAGTTTAAGAACCATGGTAGCTTGCTAACTGTTCGAATCATGATGTGAAAGTCATGGTGACCTAGCATAGTCGGACCATGGTATTAGAACCATGGTGGTTTGTTAATTAGTCGAACCATGATGTGCAAGTCATGGTGACCTAACATAGTCGGGACATGGTGTTAGAATCATGGTGGCTTGTTAATTGGTCGAATCATGTTGTGCAAGTCATGGTGACCTAACATATATATACCATTGTGTTAGAACCATGGTGGCTTGTTAAATGGTTGAACCATGATGTGCAAGTCATGATGACCTAACGTATTCAGAACATGGTACTAGAACCATGGTGGCTTGTTAGATGGTTGAACTATGATGTGCAAGTCATGGTGACCTAACATAACCGGACCATGGTTGATTGTTAAATGGTCGAACCATGATGTGCAAGTCATGGTGACCTGAGATAGTCGGACCATGGTGCTAGAACCATGATGGCTTTTTAATTGGTCGAACCATGATGTGCAAGTCATGGTGACCTAACATAGTCGGACCATAGTGTTAGAACCATGGTGGCTTGTTAATTGGTCGAACCATGATGTGCAAGTCACGGTGACCTAACATAGTCGGACCATGGTGTTAAAACCATGGTGGCTTGTTAATTGGTCGAACCATGATGTGCAAGTCATGGTGACCTAACATAATTGGACCATGGTGTTAGAACCATGATGGCTTGTTAAATGGTCAAAATATGATGTGCAAGTCATGGTGACCTAACATAGTCGGAACATTGTGTTAGAACCATAGTGGCTTGTTAAATGGTCGAACAATGATGTGCAAGTCATGGTGACCTAATATAGCTGGACCATGGTGTTAGAATCATGGTGGCTTGTTAATTGGTCGAACCATGATGTCCAAGTCATGGTGACCTAACATAGTCGGAGCATGGTGTTAGAACCATGGTGGCTTGTTAATTGGCTGAACCACGATGTGCAAGTCACGATGACCTAACATACTCGGACCATGGTGTTAGAACCATGGTGGATTATTAAAATGGTCAAACCATGATGTGCAAGTCATGGTGACCTAACATAACCGGACCATGGTGTTAGAACCATGGTGGCTTGTTAACCAGTCGAACCATGACATGCAAGTTATGGTGACCTAACATATTCGGGCCATGGTTTTAGAACCATGGTGGCTTATTCTGATGTGGTTTTGTGTTTTTGTATTTTTTTAGAGAAGAAATTTGTTGCATAACATAAAAAGATTCATTATATTGATAATAACTAAATCGATATTCATACCAAAACACCTTGATTTCTTCATTCTTACATATTTTTCTCAAACATAGGATTCCAAAAAAGCCTATTTTGAGATCTTATTTGTCGAGGTTGTAACGTCCCAAAAATTAAGACTAAAAAATTCGTTTTTTAAATTCATAAAACCATTATCCAAAACAAAACCATAGAAATCATGATGAATCAAAGTGTATCAATAACATCCAAGTACATCAGAGTAATATAGAAAGCGGAACGATGTGGTGGGTGCATTGCAGTCATCCCGGGCTCTTCCCCTTCGAACTAGAAGTACCTGAAACATAAACTGAAAATCGTAACCACAAAGCCTAGTGAGTTCCCCAAAATACCACATACCATACATATCAAACATATAATGGGCCTCACCCGGCATCGAGCCCCACTCGGAACATATCTGTCAGTCATCAGGCCCTGTCTGGCATCGGGCCCCACCCGATATACATACAACATATAAACACATGCATAAAATCACAAAGATAAATAGCATACAATATAATCATCAGGCCCCGCCCTGTAAACATATAAACACATAACACATGCAAGAGTCACACATATAACTAGCATCTTACACGTAATAAACCATGGTCCTGCATTGGTGCCTTCGACCCGCTAAACACAGTGAGGAAACTCACCTCAAGCTGCAAAGTCTCTCAAATAAAGTCTCGGTCTGCTGACCCTGAAAATCCCCGCGCTAACATCATTAATAATACCCAATTAATAATTGGGTCTTAACCCATAACCAAGAATCTAAATCACGTATCCATTATCCAGGGTAAAAGACCATTTTACCCTTTTCTTACTTGGCCCAAAACCAAGGTCGAGCCCATTAACACCAAAAGCCCAATGGTGGCCCATATTCCTAAATGGGCCCAAAACCCATCATGGGCCTAACCCAAGAAGACTCAAATTCCTAAATGACACCCAAGGCTACAAATGGGCCCAAGCAAAGTAAGGCCCAAAGTCAGAAACTAATGGCCCTTTAAGGCCCAAAAGCCCAAAATAGCGCCTCCCGCCGTAACCAATCCTTGGTCACGTCGTGAGACGTGTCCGATCCAATTTCGGGACTCACTCCTGACTCAGACGACTCAGCAGGGACGGTGACTTATGCTCACGTCGTGAGACCTTATGTCTCACGTCGTGAGAACGGTCTGAAGCCAAAACCACCTTTCCAACATTCTTAATCCATTCAACCCTTAATCCCACCCCTTCCAGAAGCTAAATGGGACCCTAATGATCCATAAAAATGCTTGCTTTATGGACATGCATTCACCATGCATGTCCCTTCACCATTTTAGGTCAAAAAGTGCAAATATGGCCTCAAGTTCTCGTGCAAGCTCTAATATTCCACCAAATCCCTTATGGCAATGGTTCTCAAGACTTCTTGTTGCGAGTCGCTTGTTAGGTTATTTGCCTCATGTAACACCCGTTCCGAAAAGGTTCATTTTTAACCCTTAACTTTTATAAGTTTTGCATTCCTGGTCCGTACGCCTTGCGTACTCGGGGTGTACGCATGACGTACTCATGCATGAGGACCGCGGGTTCGTGCGCGTATGCCGAGCGTACTCAGCATGTACGCGGGGTGTATGATGTTCAGTCCAAAACCCTAGTTTGAGGGTTTGCACCCTATATAATCCTCTTTATGGCCCCAATACCTTCACCCTCATCAGCCTCCACCTAAAAATCGTCCCTTTAGCTAACCCTAATCGTGGAGAGTGCATATTGAGCTCATTTGTGTCTTTTGATGGTATTCTTGAAGAAGAAGAAGATGGTGGAAGGACATTGGAGCTTGAAAGAAGTTTGGATATGGGATTCTCACCTTGCTAGCAACCTTCAGGAGGTAAAAAAGCTCCTAGCTTGATCATCTTTTCTTATACATCTAGTTGTTCCTTCATTTACGGTAATCCAACCGAGAGGTTGTCCAAATAGGTCGTCCTTTCAGACCTATTGAGGGGTCTTGATTCATAAAAATGAGATCTTGATACTTAGTTCTTCCTTATTAATGCATCTGAAACAGCTACACCTAATTTTACCTCCTATTCAAGTAGTTATTCGACCCAGGGCAGTGTACCCCTTCGCAAATAGTATAGCACAAAAGTTGGGTATCGAACTCAGGGAACGATTTTAATTAATTAACCTACTTACTATTAAATTAACCTAAAATTCTAGCAAAGGTAAAATGGTTTTTATTTAATTTTGCAAGTTTAGACGAACTTAAATTCTCAACAACTAATTCAATCAAATATTAAAACACTTATGTTCCTCAATGATTAGTTATTAATTATGGATAATTCTCGTTGGTTACCAATTTATATGTTATTAGCAATTCAAGTCCAAATTTACTAATATTGAATCAATTCATGTAAATCTATGCATAGTCACACATAATTTAACACATAATTAATTATTAAATAGGATTGGAGCTATGTAATATTGAGTTAACAAACACAATTATGTTCACAATATGTGTTCTCCAGCATAGCCAAATTCAATACTTTAATTACTTATCTAAGATTGGTTCGATCTTAGCTCTAATAATATAATGTTTACTAAATTACTAGGTAATCAAATTCATGCAGGTTAATGGTCACTAAACTACGCAGAATATGAATTTAAGCAATATAGTATCAAATTAAGCATGCTAGGTAATAGCAATCAAACACAAGCAAATAACCAACTAAAAGAATCCATAACCAATTAGCTAGTTCATGAGTTCCAGCTTCATCTAGCTAACGGAAGCAGCTAGATTTAACCACTCATACTAACAAACAAACAAGTAGACTTCATGATTGAAAGCACAGTAATGTACCAAACTAAAATTCTAAGTATGATCTTCTTCTTCTTCCTTGGTGTTATTACCAGGTTTATGGATTCTAATCCTCTGAAATCGACTTTTGGACTCTTAATTCTATCCCAGCTAACTCTAAAAATCGTGAGGATCAAGGATATTTATATTTTTTGAATTTAACCCTGCTCACGTCGTGAGAAAAGTATCTCACGTCCTGAGCTCGATAGCAATCCGTATCCAACACGGATTCTTGCTTCCGGATGTTTATCTTCTAGAATCACCATGCTCAAGTCGTGAGCCTTCACTCCTCACGTCGTGAGAACGTTTTTTAGCTGAATTCTTTATATTTCAAGCTTTAACCCTCCAAACTTCCGATCTTGTCGCTTTTAGTCCTTATTCTTCAAGATGACTTCTTTTGGCTGCAAAATGTAATTTAATCTCATAAGTACCATTTATCTATGCAAATAACCAAAATAATAAACAAAATGTATTCAAATATTGCCTAAAAATATGTATAAATATGACAATATCACCCATGCACGCTCTAGAATGTCTTTACGGATTAAGAAGTTAGGATTGTTGGTATTAAGCACTTAATGGACATGCAAAGTCATAAAGTTGGAAACTTTATGACTCTCAGTGGTATTTTGGCCTTGGATCTATATTTGGAACGTAATAACTTAATGCATTAAGCTCTTATTATGGAAAAAGGGACTTCGGTGTGTACATCGTTCGTAACTCTGGGTATGCCGTACGTACGAGGTCAACGGCCCGATCCCGGTCAAGGCTCATGTACGCCCAGCGTACAAGCTGAGTACGCTGAGTTGACTGAGTTGCTCATTGACTTTGACATTTGACCGGAGTTTTGACCAAGTTTTACATGTGGGTAATTTGGATATTTTGAGTTGTTAATTAAGATTAGGTCCTTGGTATTTGTAACGTCCCAAAAATATGATCCAAAAATTTCATTTTTAATTTAAATAAAATGGTATTCCAAAAACATTATCCATGCAACCCAAATGAAAATAAGTATATCAAACATCATAATAATCAGAGTGATATCTCAAAAGCGGAATCCATGTGGTGTGTGCGATGCAGTCAACCCAAGCTCTTCCCATTGGAACCAGAAGTACCTGAAACATAAACTGAAAACCGTAAGCACAAAGCTTACTGAGTTCCCCAAATTACCCGATACCATACATAATAAATCACATACTGAGCCCCTCCTGACATTGGGTCCCGCTCAATATACAAATATGTTATTCTTAGGCCCCTCCTGACATTGGGTCTCGCCCACTATACACATATAATACATATCACATAATCATGCTAACACATCTAATGATCATAAACAATAGCATACAATTCAATCGTCGGGACTCGCCCGCATCGAGCCCCACCCGATATACATAGCAGCACATAACACATGCTAGGGTCACGCAGACTCCTAACATCCTAACATAAACAACAAAGGCCGACATTGGTGCCTTAAGCCCATTAAACCCAGTGAGGAAACTCACCTCGACTATTGAATCTCACCGAAAATCCTTGGCTGTTGGTCCAACGAATTCTCGAGCTAATCAATACCAAAACAACACCCAATTAACATTTGGGATCCAATCCATAACCATAAGTCCATACTTGGGGTAAAAAGACCATCTTACCCATAACCTAGCTTGGTCCAAGACTAACGCCCAAACTCATAATATAAAAGGCCCAAAAGCCAATTAATAAACCAAGGCCCAATTATGGCCCAATTTTCCAAATTGGGCCCAAACCCCTTACATGGGCCTTATCCTGAAGCCCAACCATTTTTCCTAGTCCAAAACACTTCCACTTAGATGGCCCAATAAGAACTCAAACACCCAAGCCCAAAAGCCCAAACTTGAAGCCCAATATGCAAAATCCCACCTGACTGAGTACACGGGGCATACTCAACTGTACGCTACACGCTATTTGGCTTGTACGCTGCGCGTACAGACTTGTACGTCCAGCGTACTCATCCATTAAGCCCAACTCTTCATTAATCTCTTAATGCTTAAGTCCAGAAGTCCAAACCACAAATTTGAGTCCAAATAAGTGTCTAGAACCATAAAGTCACTGACTTGGTGACTTTGCATGCCCCAAAAGAACCCCACTTCTAGATATAACATTATACTTTCACCAAATAGACACAGTCTCATGCATGGGGGATTCTAAACCCTAAAGGTGACAACTTTATGAATCCAGAACCTCAGAAACACCAAGAGTGGCAACTCATAGCTCCTGGAGTGGTATCAAACCAGTAGATCTCATTATTAGGGCCAAAAGGGACCAATACTCGTATATAATAGATCTAAGCCATAAATGAACAAGTTCATAGCTTTATGCCTCAAACAAGTTGGAAATAAAGTAAATAATCAAGATCCACAAGCTCTTCCTTGATCCACCACCTTGCACTAAGCTTATACTTCTTGAATATGGACTAAAGCACACCAAAATGGACACAATGAGCTCAAAACACAAGGAGAGGCTTAAGGTTTCGAATATGAGGCGAAAGGGTTAGAGGAGGCTGAGAAATAAGGGTTTCATAATCCATAAGGGTGATTATATAGTGTCCAACCTCAAAAATTAGGGTTTTAAGATTCCTTACGTATGCCCCGCGTACAAGGTTGTACACCCTACGTACGCCTCCGGAACCCTGTCTAAGCCTCACATGACTATGCTAAGCATACCATGTGGTATGCCCCGCTTACTCGCTTTGTAGCTTGTACGGCAAGCGTACCATGTGGTACGCCCCGCGTACAACACAAGGACTAAAATGCAACTTTTACATAATACAAGGACAATAATGAAACATACAAGGGTTCAAGTGTTACATTTCTCCCCCACTTGAATCAGACTTCATCCTCGAAGTTCACTGCCCCGAACAACTCCGGATAGTGCTCTCTCATCTCATCCACGGGCTCCCAAGTCCACTCCAATCCCTTGCGGTGTTGCCACTGCACCTTCACCAGCTCGATAAACTTGTTCCTAAAGGTCTTCATCTTCCGATCCAAAATCACCACCGGTCTCTCAATATAATTCAGGCGGTCATCCACCTGAATATCCTCCAATGGTACCACTGCAGAATCATCCACTAAACACTTCCGCATATGAGAAACATGAAATGTGATATGAATCTGACTAAGTTCATCTGGAAGATCCAAACGATAAGCAACCCAACCCACCCGAACCAAAACCCTAAAAGGACCGATATACATAGGGCCCAACTTGCCCCGCTTTCTGAACCGGATGACACCTTTCCAAGGTGACACCTTCAGGAGAACCATATCTCCCATTTGGAACTCTAAGTCTCACCGACGCCTGTCGTCATTACTCTTTTGTCGGCTCTGAGCTGTCTGGAGCCTGCTCCGAACCTGCTGAATCAGCTCAGTGGTCTTGAGCACCACCTCGGTACTCCCCATAACCCGCTGACTGACCTCGCCCCAACAAATTGGGGTCATGCATTTCCTCCTGTAGAGCATCTTAAAAGGAGGTCTATCAATGCTAGCGTGATAACTGTTGTTATACGAAAATTCTTCTAACGAAAGATACGTATCCCAACTCCCTCCAAAGTCCAACATGCACACACGCATCATATCCTAAAGAGTCTGAATAGTCCGATCATTCTAACCATCGGTATACGGATGGAATGATGTACTCAAATGAAGACGAGTACCCAACTCGTCAAGAAACCTCTTCCAAAATCTGGAAGTAAAACGAACATCCCTGCCAGAAACCACTGATACCGACACCCCATGACGTGCCACCACCTCCCTGATATAAAACCTCGGCCAACTTCTCTGCAGAAATACTCTCCTGAACCAGAGTGAAATGCGCGCTCTTGGTCAAACGATCCACTATGACCGCGCGCAGTCCTGAGAAGTTTCATGATAAAATCCATGGTGATATCTTCCCATTTCCATATGGGAATCTCAAACGGCTTCATCTTGTCGTGAGGTCGCTAATGCTCGGACTTGATTTTCCTGCAAGTCAAACACCGCTCCACGTACCAAGCCACATCCCGCTTCATGCATGGCCACCAATAATCAGGACGAAGATCCCTACACATCTTTGTCGCCTCGGGATGAATGGAGAACCTCGACTTGTGAGCCTCCTCCATCAAAATCGGATGCACACCTCCCCAATACGGAACCCAAACTTGCTGATGCAAAGTCAACAATCTGCGGTTATCATAATCGAAGGAGGCCACCTGAACCACAATGTGCTCGCTCTTCCGGTACTCTTCCTTCATAGCCTCGACCTGAGCCTCACGAATCCGCTCCAACAGTGGAGTAAATATAGTCATCCTCAAACATATGTCTCTGATCAGAGCTGCGACCGCCTTGTGGCTGAAAGCATCGGCCACCACGTTGGCCTTCCCCGGGTGATAAAGGATCTCGCAATCACAATCCTTCACCACGTCCAACCATCGACGTGCCTCATATTCAGATTCGGCTGGTCCATCAAGTACCTTAGGCTCTTGTGATTTGTGTAAATAGTACAACGGACTCCATAGAGGTAATTCCGCCAAATCTTGAGGGCGAAAACCATGGCCCCCAACTCCAAATCATGTGTCGAATAATGAGGCTTCAATTGCCTTGAATCGTAAGCGGTCACGCGACCCCTCTGCATCAGTACTACCCCCAAACCTGTGATTGAAGCATCACAATAAACCACGAAATCATCAACACCCTCTGGCAGTGTCAGAATCGGCGCCTCACACAACTATTGTCTCAGAGTCTCGAAAGTTGCCTACTGCTCAGGCCCCCAACGAAATGTAATCGTCTTATTGGTCAGTCGGTTCAAATGAATAGCTATCTTGTAGAAATGTTGGATGAATCTCCAATAATAACCAACCAAACCAAGAAAACTCTGAATCTCAGATGGAGACCTCGGAACCTCCCATTGCCTCACGGCCTCGTCCTTGGCCGGATCGACCATAATACCCTTTTGGTTGACAAGGTGCCCCAAAAATTGAACCTCGCACGACCAGAACTCACACTTAGAAAACTTTGCGAATTGTCTCTCCCTCCTCAATGTCTCCAGCACCTCCCTCAAGTGTTCCTCATGTTGCTCTCGAGTCTTGGAATAAACCAAGATATCATCGATGAATACAATCACAAACCGATCCAACATCGGTCTGCACACGCGGTTTCATGAGATCCATGAACGCGGCTGGAGCATTGGTGAGTCCAAAAGGCATCACCACGAACTCATAATGACCATATCAAGTCTGAAAAGTTGTATTATGCACATCCTCGTCCCTGAACCACATCTGATGATAGCCCGATCGCAAATCAATCTTGGAGAACCAAGATGTACCTTGAAGCTGGTCAAAAAGATCATCAATCCTCGGGAGTGGATAACAGTTTTTCACCGTTACCTTATTCAACTCCTGGTAGCTAGTCGATGCACATACAATGAGACTCGTCCTTCTTCTTCACAAACAAAATCGGTGCTCCACAAGACGAACTGCTCGGTCGAATAAACCCCTTGTCTAACAGCTCCTGCAGGTGTGTAGACAACTCCTGCATTTCAGGAGGAGCCAACCGATACAGTGCTTTGGCTATCAGAGCCGCACCAGGAACCAGATCAATCCTGAACGCAACCTGCCTCTCCGGAGGCACCCCAGGAAAATCCTCCGGGAACACATCTGGGTAATCTCGTACAATCAGCACATCATCCACTGTCTCCTTACCCTTATCCCGGGTATCCATGACATAGGCGACATAACCCGAGCAACCCTATTGAAGATAGCGTCTGGCACTCGCTGCAGAACACAAAATTGGCTCACGTTGCGGTCTCTCCCCGTGAATCACCAACTCTCCCCACTTGGGGTCCGAACCCGAACTAACTGCTGTTTACAGTCGATCACTTCCCCCATTAGGGCTCACCCAATACATGCCTACGATAACCTTGTTCCCACGCAGAGGAATGGGAACCAAATCAACCCGATACTGCTCACTGAATAACTGGAGAGTACAACCCCGATGAACCCTCGCAACCCGAACAGAACTATCATCAGCAATCTCGACATCTAGACGACAATCCATCTCCCCTTGAGCTCCAACAAATCTCTTGCTAAGCGCAAGCGATACAAACGATCGGGTAGCCCCCGAATCAAACAATACCAATGCAGAAATATCGTTCACAAGGAACGATCCTAAAATAAAACATATAAACATAAGCAAGCAATTCAATATAAATAAAGAGATAATGAGAAGATACATACTCGTCACTACATCGGGAGTTGCATGCGCCTCCTCGACCATCAATTGGAAAACCATGCTCTTCGCCACAGGCGCGTCTGCCCGGCCCTGGCGGCCGTCAGTAATCCGAAGAGTCACGGGAGCAGGTGCTAACACCGGTCATGCTGCAGCTAAACTCGGACAATGGGCCTTCTTGTGACCCCTCTGGTTGCAATGAAATCAAATCAGATATGATCCCTGTGTGGTGGTAGCTGTAGAATCCCTGCTATAATGACCCTTTCGGCCGCACTTTAAGCAGCCAGAACCACCACCCCTACACAGTCCCTCGTGCACCTTGCCGCACTTACCACAGCGGCTATGACCCTGATGACCTCTCGATTTGGAATTTGATACCTTGGGCCTCTTGTCCGAACCTCCTGATGTCTGAACCTCACCTGGTTTCCCCTTCCACTCCATCTCCAGGTCAATCTCCCTCTCCCTAGCTCGAGCTATCATATCCTCCAGCGTCTTGCAGCTGGATCGGCTCACAAACTGCCGAATGTCACTCCTCAACATCTCATGATATCGGGACTTCTTCATCTCCTCATCCGCCACATATTGTGTAACCATAAGCGCCTTCTCCCTAAACATCGTAATGATCTTAGCCACCGTCTCCATAGTCTGGCGGAGATCCTAGAACTCTTGCGCCAACTGTTGCACCTCAATCATCGGTGCGAACTCAGCTTGGAACTTGGCCGATAAATCATCCCATGACATCACATCAACAACATCATCACCCACTGCACATCCTACCTCCTCCCATCAGTCTCGTTCCCTATTCTTTAAAAGGCAAGAAGCTAGTCTGACCTTGTCCTCCTCGGGGCAACTATTGGTGCGAAAGGCGTTAGAAAAATCTGCTGACCACCACCGACACGCTATGGGGTCCTTCTCCCCATGATAGTCTGGAGCTCCACATGCCCGGAACTCCCTGAGTGTCAAAGAACGTGTTGTCGCTAGTGTCATCATCTCAAAACGAAACGAGCTCAACCGCTCATCCAAAACCTCCATAATATCCTCTTTGACCATGTCGAAGATGACAGGAGTCCGATCAAGAATGCAATGAGTAATCTCAGACGAGATGAACTCCCTAGTCTGCTCATCGAGCTGCCCAACTCCAGATCCTGAGTCTGAACCCTCACTGGCACCAGAACTGCCAATATGTCTGCCTCTCAATGTCACCATACGGAAAATAGACCATATAAACCATCAGAATACACATCGATGTATATATATACATATATCTATATATATATATATATATACATATATATACATATATATATATATACATATATATACATCTATATATATGTATATATATATATATATATATATATATATATATATATATATATATATTTGAGAATCACAAACTCCTCAAGCTCCCTGGCCTCATCGTAACTCTCCTTGAATCGAGCACAGATCCTCTGCTTCCAGTAGTACGGGCCCATACTACCTTCCACATCTATCTGTACTTTCCTCAAGAATTGCCTTGAATCAACCAAGTTACTTTATATCCCTACAACTTCCCCTCACAGATAAGCCTCCCAACACTAGATCTCATCCTAGGTTTTACTAGGGCAAACTCCATACTACTATCCGCCATCAGCTGCAGAAGGAACTCCCGCTAACTCCCTTTATAACTAGTTCATAAATACAATTATTGTAGGGTTTCAAAGTACTCCATGGATGATGGCAATGGGCCCCTTGATGAAGTGTAGGAATCCACTAGCTTTGGGATTATAGGAATCCACCTCCGATCCCAAACGACGAGAACTAGCAATGAGATCCTCCTTCCTGAGGGACTATAGGAATCCACTAGCTTTGGGCTCCAGATGAGCCCCTAACTGCCCTGATACAATCTCAGCCCGAAAGGCCCCGAGATGACCATCCAATAGCTCCAAAATTCCTTCCCTGACCGAACCAAGGATCACAGGAGTCCATGCTAGAATACCGCAGGTAATCTCCAACGAGGTGAACTCCCACACACGTTCATCAATCAGCTTAGTACCTGCACCCGAGCCGGAACCAGAACTTGAACCCCCTTCCTGAGAACTCAACACCATACTGAAAAACAACAAAAAAAAGATAAGAACCTACCCAAGAATCTTCCTCCCACATGCTTCCTAGATTCTCCAAGACTCTCCCTGATTCAAGTATGGATCTTGTGCTTTAAGTAGTATGGGCCCAATACTACCTTCCACACCTATCCATACTTTCCTTAAGAATCATCCTGAATCCTCTACTTCACTTTCTCAAATCCATACTTCAAGCACTCGCTAACCAGCACAACAGAACTCACTAAAGCATTCCCTAGGCTTTCCTAGGTTCCCGAGCTCACCCTACCACCAGCTGCTGAAGAACTCCTCATAATGTCAGTTAGCTACTTCGTGAACACAATCACATGCAACCAAGCTCAGATAATCCTTCGATTAAAAGACTCATCCCTACAACGGTTAGACTCAAATGAGAGTTGCGCAATAAGGTCAAATCCATCACTATGAGATTATTTAGTCTTTATTACATGTGACTTAACATGTTCACTTAACAACTAACTCACATCACTTAAGAGTCCCACAAAGCACGAAGCAATCAACATTCGAGTAGTAGCACTCCAATCCATAAAATGATCAAAGAACATTTAAACTCACACACCACTACTCATGCTAGGAATTTCCACCCTCACTGCCTATTGCCTTATGCATGCAAATTATACACAAAACATGATCAAATAGACTGCCGAATAAAAAAACTCTACCCTAAGACCACAACTAAACGAGGAGCAGGAAACAAGGCCAAATCAATTATTCTAGGGCTATAAGATCCTAATCGTATACAATTTTTAAAGCATACATAACAATTACTGATACCAATAACTATTACCATCCCAACATAGCATCCAATGCTCTCAAGGCTACAATGCATCATATATATCAAGCCAATCTATCACTAACTAATCATCACTAGCATGCAAGTCTACCAGCTCATGCAATATGCATACAAAGGCATCTCTCGTAGCATTATATCATGCAAAAATTGAGCAAATCCTTAGCCCTAATTAGCATGCGATTCACAGATCAAATCATATCAGATAACATGTATGATTATTTTGGAAAAATTTACTTAAGAGAGAGAGAGAGAGAGAGAGAGAGAGACGAGCCCTCAATTATTTTTTAATTGTTAAAATAGATAAAAAATGAAAGAAAAATAAAAAATACATGCCCAATGATATTATAGTAATTTTAATTTTCGGAAGACCAAAACCACATACAAACATGATCAAAATGACCGTCACTCCAAAAAATTAGGGTTTAAACCAAAACAAAAAAAAGTATACTACAGAGACCATTTTTGTAATTTTGTCTATGGATAACTAAAAAAAAAGCTCAGTACCTAAATAGGAATAAAATTAAAATTTTGTTAATTATCCCTCAGTTTAACTTAGCGACGCCTTTTTAAACGGGGACTGATTAATCCACAACACGTTTTCATCCATCCACAGAAAAAAATTATGTTTTGACGATAATACCCTTAAGTTTAATTCCTAGATAGAAAATCTCAGCCCCAAGTTTGGAAACTCCAAAAGAAACATGACGAAACAACCCTTCTTCCTCCATGATGTTGCTTGTTCTTCAGTCGACCCTGTTTCTTCAGCCGACTCTCTACACCGCCTCCATCGTCGATCAACAATCCAACCCAAAACTTAAACATCGATAATCCAAATTCTCGATCTTCGTAAATCGAGCTTAGGGCTCTTGAAGACGATATGAGCAAATTAACCTCAAGTTCATCCACATCGACCTTAAGGAACGTAAACATGGGGCATCTTCTTAGCAAGCTCAACCGATACTGGTTCAATCACACGGCAAGGACCACACATGAGGGTGTGAAATCGGCAACCACCTGTCAACAAGTCCTTTCAAATGTTAAGGCTTTAAGGATATCATACGATCAAAATTGTTCTGAAAACTCGTAGGAAGCAACTCAACATAAGTTCATCCACAAAATCCAACAAGGGTATGTCAAGATTAGAGGCGAAAATGGCAAAACAACAAGATAGATCAAAAGGGGAAAACCATTTCCTTAATAACTTATATGAATCGATAACCAATTTGTAGAGTCAAATTAGTTGATTTTAAGAGTAAAACCTAACAACTTTCATCAATTCAGGCTACTGAACAAAATCAAAAGGATAAACCCCAACACTATGGAAATCAAATTTAAGAAAAAAACAAAGAATGAAATGCGTAAATCCACATAAAAAAAACAAAAAATAAAGAACAATTTCTAAGAAGAGAAGAGGAATATAAGAAGTAAGGGTTATCAATTTCTTAAAACCTGTGTTCAAGCTTGCTTTAATATGAAGAAATCAGAGTTTGATAAGCTTCTTGATTGAAGATTTGAGGTTTATTCTGGTCCCAGGAGTAATCTGATTTGTGGGTTTGGAACTGGTACGCTTCTGGAGCTGTGACAGTGAGTTTGGATTCACAGGTGGCTGCAGGTGTTGGTAGCAACCGAGGATGTGTGTTCATGGTCTTTTGGAAACACATGATCTTGCAGCGCCGAAGGAAAAAGAAGGATAACAATGCCCATAGATTGCCGGCTGAAGATTGCAGCGGTGTGTACGCAGTGGTCCTCTGAAAACATGGCATTTTTCTCTCCCTTCAATATCTTCAAATTTAAATGAAGGCATAACTGTCTTTTTACTATAAAAATATGTGGATAGATCAAAAATACCAGTGGAAAAATCAGCTCCCTTTTTAAACCTGGCTTAGAACGAAGCACATAAAGCTTATATACAAATTACACAAAAAATCAACCAATAAGAACAAAGTATTAGGGTTCTACGATCCGCCTCATCCACATGGGAGACGCATCTCAACCGTCAAATCTATCCAAGAAAAAACACAGGATACGGAATCATTACCGTCAGATCCATCAAAACCACTCGATGCGAGGAAACAAAGACGCTATAAATACCCTTGTGCTTTCTCAACTTGAGTTCTCAGATTTATTTTTCCCCCAAAATTTACCGATTCGTCACCGATAAGAAAATCGTTCGCGGTATGTTCTCTAAGCTTCTCTAAATTCTGTTTATTTTCTCGTTCTTAATCGATTAGTTAGCAGAGAAAACCTTTTATAAGATCTGTTGGTTTCCAATTTCGTTGATTTCGGTTTTAGGGTTTGTATTCAGTTTTTCCTTTCATGTTCTTCATTAGATGATTAGATTGTACAAGAGACTGCTCGTTTCCCTCCCTTTCTTCTCTTTCTGAAGAGAATTTCCTGACTTATTTTGGTCGTTCGCTCTAGTTTTTTCAATTTCATTGATTATCTGATTAGGGTTCGTTAATTATTTCTTCTAATTACTTCAACGAGATAAATCTGTGCATCATCTTGATTTCTCCTCTATTCTTTGATGTCGCGGTTGGATCGTATGTTCAAAAAAAATTCATGGATCGTATGTTCATCAAATTCGTAATGATTTCTATGTTTTAATTACTGTTTCTTGTAGATGGCTCGTACCAAGCAAACTGCTCGTAAATCCACAGGAGGAAAGGCCCCAAGGAAGCAGCTTGCCACCAAGGTATATTCTTTTCCTTTCTTATCTATCAAAATACCCGTTTTTCTTCAATTCTTGATGCTAAATTGTTTAATTATGATTATGATTATGATAGGCTGCTCGTAAGTCTGCTCCAACCACAGGAGGCGTGAAGAAGCCTCACAGATACAGACCTGGAACTGTTGCTCTTCGGTATGTTACATTTCTTTCTAATTCAATATCAATTTTGACATTTTTATCCCATTTATATATTGAAATTGGTTACTATTGTGCAGTGAAATCCGTAAGTACCAGAAGAGCACTGAACTTTTGATCAGGAAACTACCATTCCAGAGGCTTGTTCGTGAAATTGCTCAAGATTTCAAGGTTAGTTTACACATGGGATTTGAACTGGAATCGGAATTCAATTTTATTCCAACTTTTGTTAACTTATTGTTATGATGTGAAATGTTGCAGACGGATTTGCGATTCCAGAGTCATGCAGTGTTGGCATTGCAAGAAGCAGCTGAGGCGTATTTGGTGGGATTGTTTGAAGACACAAATCTGTGTGCAATTCATGCCAAGAGGGTGACTATCATGCCAAAGGATATTCAGTTGGCTAGGAGAATTAGGGGTGAGAGGGCTTGATTTGGGTGTTATGAAGTAGTAATTAATATGTGTTTTGTTGGATTGGAAACTGTGGTTTCTTTGTTATGTTTGGTAGGATTGTGAACTTGATTGTTGGTGGATTATGGTAATGGTTTGAGTATTTTCTTATGAGATGTTGCAATATTTGTCAAAATCAAAACGCTGGTAATAATGGAGTATCAAGGACTAAATGTTTAATTAAATAATTAAAACACAAAAAATCTGTGTACTTAGAAAAGTATCAGATAGTAGTTTGAAGAATGTTTGGAGCATATTTATAACAAGAAACCGATCTGATCAATACTTTTTACTTTTTATTGTGGATCTTTACTGTATGTGTATTATTAAAATTTCATTCAGTTTCTATTCGGAGCTTTATTTTTTTTGTGAAAAACTGAATTAAATCACATACTTGACGATTTCACTGAAAATCTAAGCTGTATCTAATTAAAAAAAAGATGATTATTGAAAAATAATTGATTATTTTATACATATTTTACTTTTATTGACGATTCATTGAATGACCATCGTGTAATTGTTTACGCCATGACTACTATAAGACCAAATTAATTTTTAAGTCACTTTATGCTAGAATTTTATACGTAATGTAAAAAGAAAATAGTATTTTTTTAATGTGTATTTTAATCGTTGATTTTTTTAAATGACTTAAATAGTAATTCTTATTTACAAGTATACTTGATTACTATAATAATATAATTAAACGTAAAAGTAACTTAGCATGTATATGTTATAGTGGTGGATTTTTACAATAATTAAACACAAAGAAAAGAAAATTAATTGAATGAGGAAATAAACAAAAGATGAGATATTTGATCTCTTTAAAGAAAAAAGAAAATGCAATTTATACGATTATTTCTTACATGAATGATGAATATAAACGTAAGTGTTAATATAAATATATTTAACTTACATGTAAATTCGAATAAATATTAATATTAATATGTGAATGGTCTAAATTTACATATAATTAATTTATTTGAATATTTTAGGTTTTTTATTTATTATTTATTTTTTATTACCTTTCCAACAATTTGATTATACACAATAAATTAATTCAGATTTATAAGTGAATTTATTCAAATTAATATGTAAAAGATAGAAAATTGTTGCATAAATTGGGTGCAATTGCTATTTTAATGTGAACTAATATATGTAAAAAACTAAAAACTAGTTATAGTTCAAACCACAATGCAGGGGCGGATCTTTTCAAGGGCTAGCCCCCTGATTTTTTTTGGCATAAATAGTCCCTATGCTTTAATTTTATACATATTTAGTCCAAAAATATAAAATTTTGACTATGCCCCCTGTTCACCAATTTTTATACAAATTATATTTTCGCCCCCCAAATGAAATATTGAAGCTCCGCCACTGCCACAATATAAATCTAAAAGAGCTGGAACAATTTAGAAAAAGATACAATACTATTTTCATGTGAATCCAACTAATATATATATATATATATATATATATATATATATATATATATATATATATACACACGCGCGCGTTTGAATTCCAAAGCTTACGATTGATTAATTGGTTTTTATTGAACTCAACCCTATATTAAATAACACTTCTATAATATACCTCTAAACCGTAGGTTTTGAATCCTAAAATACTTAATTTTTAGGATATGGGTCCCACTAACATGGAAAAACCATGAAATTAAACAGAATATTATTATAATTATAAAAAGTCCATGTATATAAAGCTTGTAAATTTACAAACAGAAAAACTCTCACAATAGTTTGTTTGACTTTATAAAGCTTATTACTTCTATCGGGTTTGACAAAAATAAAAAATACGTTGCTATTCTATAACCATATCCTAAGAATTGAACACATCAAAAACTAATAATACTTATTAACCATTTTAAAAATTCACTTTTGTTTCCTCAATGTCACAAAAACATTCAAATTAAAAAATTGGGGAGAAACAAAGAACCATAACTCAACATAAAAACTAAATGATTTATTAAACAAATTTTATTAACCAAAATTTCTTCTATAGAGGACCTGGAAAAGTACCATTCTCCCTTTGTTCGTTCCATCGGTCAACCTGCATCAATTACATAACAACCAGTTGTCATTTTTCTCAAATAGTAGATTACGAAAATGTCCCTGTCTTTTGCAATTTTTGTCCCAAAAAGTCTTCAATGTTCCAAGTAAAATGAAAACATATTACACTTTTTTCTCATTTTTTAATAAATATTTGTTATTTAGTTAATATTTCAATCAGTTCTCATAAAATTCATATCAGATTGGGCAAATTTTCTTTTTGTAAAAGAATTAGATAAAGGGTAAAATAGTCATTTTATTTGAAACAACTCTCAAAAACATTACAAAAACATTATAAAAACATTATAAAAACATCGAGACTTTATCCTGAAGGGTATTTTAGACATTTTATAGTAGAGAATCATACATACCCATTCGCCGGGGCAAAGTGAGCGGTAGTATTTTGCAAACTTATCACATTCGGGAGCACCATCTCCCTTAGCCGCAACACACCTAAATTAATAATAATGAAATCAATATTAAAAACCACAAAAATATTCAAACAAATTATACATTTTTTCAAATATAATGTCAAAAAAAAAAAAAAAAAAATTAAAAGTAGAATACTATAATTTTATATTTTTTTGACTCACCTGTGGTACTCAACATATCGTGTGAAACAATGCCTGCTTTGATTTGTAGTTGGGAATCGATAATCTCCTGGTGCTGTTTCAAGCTTTTTTACCATAATAATTATATCAAATGAGGCGTTAAATAAGTCGCAATTTTTCTGGTTAATTTTAATAAATAAATAGAAGTTATAATCAACTATTGATTTTTACTTGTACCTTAATCTCTTTTTGTTTGTGGGCATTAGTGACAGCAGAAGTTATTGTATCCAGTTTATCTTGTGCATCCTTAAGAAGATAATGCTGCATCAACATATTTGTTAAGTGAGAATATGAGATTGAACTGAAACCTATTTATGTTTTTCGTCTTTCTAATTTGTCTTTTATAGATTTGAGGTCAAAAGTTGTAAAAATGTATAATACGTGATTGAGTATACTCAAATAACTTTGCATGAATATAATGTATAATACGTGAATGAGTATAGTATACTCATACAACTTTGCATGAATATATGATAATATACAGATTCATTAAGAACAAACGATTAAGATCTATAGCCATAATAATAATTTCGATATTACTGTGTAAATATATGGTAATTGTAAACTTGTATGAATCATGTTCTGGAGTTGAGAACATGAAAAAAAAATGACAAATTGATCGTAACAAGAGAGAATTAGAAATCGAAAATGATCAGAACAAAAGGGATTTTGAAGAAAATCAAAATATGAAGCGAAATTAAATCTAAATCAAACAAACACGATATGATTCCGGGCAGGATTTATACACAATCTCTAGAGACGTAAAATTAAAACGCAAAAATCAACAAACTTTGATCGAATTTTGTATAAACGATACGATATTCATAACTTCGATTGAGAACAAGAAATCTACGGAATCATACATCGATAATGCATGGTCATAAAAGAAGATGAAGAGGTATAGAGAATGTATATACCTCTGAGAGAGATTTTGCGTTGCCGGATTTCGCCATTGAGTGATCTAGTCGAAATTTGCGAGAGATGCGAAAGGAGACACAATTTGTAAGGTTTTCAAATGCAAGGGAATCGGATGCTAAGATGATTCGTCCAAAAAAAGATGAAAATGGGTATATGACGTTATATAGTTTATATACTGATTCAAAAGCAAAAGGGGTGGTGGCGCAGTTGGCTAGCGCGTAGGTCTCATAGCTTCTGAGTAATCCTGAGGTCGAGAGTTCGAGCCTCTCTCACCCCAACTATTTTTTCACATAACTTCCCATCTCATTTTCAACTACTTTATTTATTATTATTATTTTCAACATCGTTCCAATGACTAACTTTACGTTTTGTTTTCCCCAAGTCTCCAACAATTGCTTCTTTGTTTGTTTGTTTGTTTTGTTTTTCTCAAAACATGGTTCCAATGACTAACTTTACGTTTTGTTTTCCCCAAGTCTCCAACAATTGTTTGTTTGTTTGTTTTTTTTTTCTCAAAACATGTTTCAAATGATTAAATTTACTTTACTCCAGTTCCTTTACAATTTAAAAACGACACAAACTAAAAAATGAAAAACGCAAAAATATATGTCATTTAGAATTGCTCGATGAAGAAACCAAAGTACGTTGCTATTATGGGTGTAAAAATAAAAGTACATTGTTATTATAGGTAAATAAATAAAAGTATGTTGCTTCTATGGTTTGAATGATGTTTACATATCAAAGTTTGTGATCTAATAATGAATTTTGCACGTTTAAATTTGGAACCACCGTAGGTTATAAGCCCATCCTTACTTAAACACCCCATGCGTTTGTTGGAACTTCTAGAAACATTTTTTTTAGTTTCTAACAATGCAAATGTCATAAAACATACAAAAATGATATTCTATTAACAAAGTTGTAGATATCATATTTTTGGTAACAATTTCGTAGATGTCATTTCTCAGCAAAAAACTCACTAAGAAATACCATTTCCGTAGGTGATATCTGCAAAGTGTTTGTAACTCCCCAAAAATATGACATATATATTTTTTTCTTTTTGATTAATAAATCGTTAATACATTTCTTTCTCATGAAACCAAGGTAACAAAGAGTTAGCAAAAACATTATCAAATCAGAGTAATTCACAGAAAGCGGAAACATGTGGTGTGTGCTCTATAATCATCCCGAGCTCTTCCATTTGGAAACCAGAGTACCTGAAACAAAACTGAAAATCGTAAGCACAAAGCTTAGTGAGTTCCCCAGAATACCATACCAAACATGAAGCCATGTAAGTCCACATAAATCATGCATACCAACATATAAGGATGCCATGAAAACCCTCCACGGTCTTACTCCGGTGCAAAGGGAACCCCCGCACGGTCTTAATGAACTGCCATGGGCTCCCCCATGGTCTTTGTCTGGAGTGTCATGGGCTCCCCCCATGGTCTGATATCCAACTGCCCCGGGCTCCCCCCGAGGTCTTCCATGCAAGTATCACAAAGACAACTAGCATACCACCTATCACAAAACAACTATCATATCTCATAACACATAATGGGCCGGTATTGGTGCCTTCGAACCATGGATATAGTGATGAAACTCACCTCGATCTGCAGAAGCTCATTGAAAGAATCCCTTGCTGCTGCCCTGACGGCTTCCCGAACTAGCAATACCCAAACAACATCCAATTAACAACTGAAATCCAAACCATGATCCAAAATCCAAACTTAGGGTAAAATGACCATTTTACCCCTGACCTATCAAGACTCACAACAAAGGCCCAATCCCAAAACCAACAAGGCCCAAAACTATAGGATCCATAAAAGCCCACTAATGGCCTAATTTTCCATATTGGGCCCAATACCATATGGGTCTTATCCTAAGCCCATATTTTCCTCGAATACAATTCAGGTTACCTCAAACACCCCTTGGGACAAACTTGGTCAAAAGCATAAGTCAAAAGTCAAATTCAACGCTCCGAGTTGACTCAACTCGCCGAGTTTTCCCATTAAATTATAGAATCGCGAAAAGTCGATCCAACTCGGCGAGTTCATCCATGAACTCGCCGAGTCTCCTGTTTTTTTAACAGAATCGGGACAAACCCAAACCAACTCGCCGAGTCCTATGAACTCGTCGAGTTCTTCAGTCAGCCAACCCACTTAATGTATTAAGCCACTATTCTTCAAACCAAAGCCCTATCTTCCAGATCTAGACTGAAAATATGTCTAGAAGGGTAAAGTTTCCAACTTTACCCATTAAGAACCACCCCAAAGGCATTAAGCTCAAACCCTAATCCAAAAAGGCTTATGTCTTAATCCAAAAATCATCATTTCCTCAAGATAGAGCTCATGAACACAGATCTGGACCTTAAAGACTAAAAGGTCACGTAAAGTCTTCAACTTTACTCACATGCATGGCCAAAAGAAGCTAAAAAGGCCAAAACAAAGGCTTAAAGGATGCATGGAGCTCTTAACAACCACATAGTTGGCACCTTTATGCTATAAATGCTCCATAGGACCCTAAATCTGAAAGGGTTTGCTCAAATGGGACATCCAACTCATAACAACCACTTCATTTGGACAAAATCAAGCAAAAGAACCCTAAGAAGGAGATCTATGAATTCACAAGGCAAGGTTGAGACTTTTTACCTGAAAAGTGTCGAAAATGAAGCAAGGATTCGAGATCTAGCAACTCCTTCCTGTATCACCAACTCTCACCAAGCTTCCCTTCCTTCCAATGGCTTAAAACACACCACACAAGCACTCAAAATAGCCCACAACACTAAAAAATGCCTTAGGGTTTCGAGGTTAGGGTTTAGGACAATGGTGGCTGGAAATGAGGCCAACATATGGGGTTTAAGTTGTTTAAATAGGGTGCAAAACCCCAAAATTAGGGTTTCCCAAACCACGTCCAACTCGTCGAGTTGGTCCTCTCCAACTCGTCGATTTGGTCTTCAAAAACACGCGCGTCCAATACTTCTAACACGTCGAGTTTTTCCCCCAAACTCGACGAGTTGGCCTAAAAATGAGGTTTTATTTCTATAATTGACCTTCTAGATTCAGGATGTTACAAATGTTATTTAACAACAAAAAATTAAGTAAGAAATACCATTTTGTTGCATATGATATCTACAAAAATGTCATTTCTCAACGAAAATTTCACTGAGAAATGTTATTTTTACATATATCATCTGCAAAAATGGCATTCTTAATGAATTTACTATGAGAAAGGAAGAGTTGCTACCTAAATCTTACTAGACATTCAAAAAATCAACAACAAGATGTAACATAAATCTAAAAAGAAGAAATAACCTTAAAATAAACTTCCAATATTTTAAAATATGATATTTGAAACGAGATCGATGTTTAAGATTAATATCAAGAACTACATGTTTGTCAATGTTCTTGAGAGAAAATACAAAATACAATAAAGTTAAATGCATAAACCATGAGTATGACTTAACATGATTAACCTCTTTTGGACCAATTGAATAGACATATTATGGAGAGGTCTAGATATGTAAACACAGGAAGGGAATTTTGCATACAGACTCCAAATCAAGTTTGATTTTCGCCTATATTCTTCTTAGAACTTAAGGACATTTTTTAAAACGGTTTACATACGCATCTACTATTGGAAAAATACTCATGGTGACAACAAGTTAGAGACTTTCCATAATTAGCAGGGTCATTTTGGGTTACATGTAAGAAATGATTTTAAGATAAAATGACAAAAAAAAAAGAAATAGAGAGACCAGTTTATTAACATGTGACCTTATGGTGAGTTAATTAAAAACTAAAAAAGAAACTACAAGGGTTTAAGTGTAATTATATTGGATTTGAATTTATAAGTATTTATCTCATGGATTAAGGAATAATTACTTAAATTAACCAAGATAACTATGGAAAAATGTGACAACCGTCAATTTTGGTCAAACAAAGTCAACAGAAGTCAACCAGGTCAACTCAACTCGTACTAGAATTTTATGAGAAATGTGATATTCCCTAATGTTTCTAACGTACTATTGGCAAGTTGTAATATAAAATACTTCTCTTTTGTCAATTGTTGAATATAAACCCTAGTTAGGGTTAGCAACGTAAAAATTCGATAATTAAATTTTATATTATTTAGGTATAAATAATATTCATAACTCAATGCAGTTGAGTTCATAAACTTTACATTACATGGAAAATTCATAACAATGGTTACATATTCAGATTTTTGGTGAAGTCGTCACCGAATGCGACAAATTCTATATCCGACTTAAACTCCCAATTTTTAACGGAAAGAATTTAGGAATCAACCTAACTTTCGTGTAACGTATGATTATTTTTGATGATAATGATTTTTATAATAATTTGAATTTTTATAATTCAAATTAAATATTTATACCATATTTTTTTTATAAAAATGCCAAGCTTTTATAAAAGAGTTGACTTTATTTATTTATTTATTTATAAAATTCATAAGAAACAAAAGAGTCTCCTCTTTTCCCCACCATGTCCTAGCACCCAACATACATACGCACAAACCATAAGGTATTATTTAAATAGTCTCATCCATATCCCCCCTACCCACCCCACCCCTCCTCCTCCATCCTTTATTTGCTGCCGAGGACCCCCCCCCCCCTTCACTTCATCTTCTTCATTCTTCATTTCCTCTCAAGAACAAGCTTATCTTCTTAAGATTCATCTCCATAAGTTGGTTCTTGATCATTTGGTAAGCTTTTCCTCACTAATCTAGTGACTCTATACACATATATACTAGTTTTGTTACAACTACACACATTAACATGTGTTAATATCCATAGGATAATTCCATCTTCAAGTGTCTTCAAGTGTTCTAAGCTTGAAAACCTTCATAATGTTCCCAAGGTTGAGAAAAATATTGGTTAGGGTTTTTGAGTCCAATAACCTGAATTTATAAATTGATGCTCCAATTTAATGAAAAATATGGATAAAATACCAAAAAGTGTCCAAATTGTCTGAAAATTTAAATGGCTTTCTTATTCTGTAAATATATTAATACTAAAATTGTTCAGATTTTTATCTCTTCTGAAAACAATTATTTTGAATTTATAGCCATTAAATCACTATTTTTATAGAAAAATAAGGAATTGGTTCTAGCCCTTGGGGTTTTACATATCATCACTTGTATATATGAAATTTCATAAAACAATTTGTTCAAAATATATTTAGAAGCAAAATAGGGGTATTGAACCCCAACAAGTTAAGCAATGTTGCACAGTAAAGTGCATGAGTTCTAGATGTAGCTGAAAGTTCACGAATTTGTGTAGAAAATTCTGTGGGGTTTTAATCCACAAATTTTTTGGAATTATTCGTTGGATATGTTAAGTTTTTAAAATATTTTTCCCCAGATTTAAGGTGGGGTTTAAGACCCTTGATCATGTAAAGCAAAACTAATGATCACATAAAAAGTTCTGTTTGCGCAATTGTTTTGTAAAAATTGTCAAAAATCATATTTTGTATTTTTTACAGTAAGACCAATTGGGTTAGAAAGCTAACGCAAGGAACAAGCCCTCAGAAAAAGAATATAGTGATTTGGTTTAGTAATGAGTGAGTTGTGCCCGTTCAAATCTGAACAAAATATTCTGACAGAATGCATGTCATCAGTTGCTTTGAGTGCTCCCTAAGGGTCACTTTCACAAAGACAACATGTATATTTATGTTATGGTAAAAAATAAATAACAATAAACTAGAGTTTATAGAAGAACAAGAAACTTTTAGGTTCATGCATCCAAGCCATAGATTTAGGGTTATCCAAGGCCCTAAAGTGGGTGTTTCATTCTTGTGAGAGAGGACTCCTTGGAACCACCGAATCTAACACTAGGATTGCACGACAAATCTAATTTCTAGCCTTCATGGAGTGAATAAGCATCCAAGATGTACTAGAAATGGTTTACTTGGTTTTTGTTATGTAGAACATAAAAGAAATGAAGAAGAAGATGTAAAACCCGATTTTTGAAATCATATGAACATATATGCTTCTTTTCACTCTTAGCATGGGTTTGATCCTGGATTTTCACCATCTCAAATACATGTAATGTGTTATGGTGAGAATCTACAAACACCAAGAGGAAAAACAATGATTTCTAGCCATAAGAGGGCATAGAATCCGAGTTTAAGAAGAAAATTTGCAAAAACTAGCATAAGATGAAGAGCTTAATGGAGGGGATGAAATCTTTTACCTTGTCTTTGAGTTTGAAGCTTCAAAGGACACTCCAAGGCTTCAAGATTTCGTGATTTGGCTGAATGTTGCTGGAAAATCTAGAGAGAGTTGAGGGGATTTCGTGTCTAGGGGAGTGAGAGAAGGTGGAGTGAAGGAAGAGGAGTAATGAGTAGTTAAAAGTGGATTAAATGGTAATTGAGAGACATAAAGAGAGAGAGAGACGTATTTTGAATGGGGAATAGGAGAGAGAAGGATCTATTCTTGGTATTAGGCATGATCATAAAAACCTTCTTTAATTTTTAAACAATTTGATTTTTGAAATGGATTTCTAATTCCTTTGTGTTTGCCTTATAATTTAGGTTAATAAAGCTTTTGTATTAAACTTAACTAACTCATAAAAATGGTTAGTTAATGATTTGATTTTTGTTTATAAAATTAATATTTATATTTTCAAATAAATGAATTTTAAAGTTTCATAACATGGAATATAGGATTAGGAAATCCTTAACTCTATACTTTGTCTCATAATTCAAATTATGAATTGTATGATCTTATCATCAACTTTGTAGTTGGATCGTATTATAATTTAATTTTGTTCATATTAGCTTAGAATACTTAACCTTGTCAAGCATTAGATTGTTCCAATATGAAAATTTTTGGGTTGCTAACTTACCCTTGGGTTGTGGTCTACCGAACATAGTTTTGTTTTTAGACTTAAGGTTCAACTTTGGCACTTTACCACTTAGTTGGTTCATTCACATATCAATGTGATCGTTCAATACAAGCTAAGGTACACTAATTGTTCCGAGGGATCTACTAAGTCGCGATCCTAGTTCATCTTGTAACTCTAGAGCCAAGTTAAGTGCACACAAGGAAATGACGAGGTTCTAGATGAGTACTGACCTGAGTTTTGGCGGATGTCACATAAATACTTATACATTTTTGGTCGTAGGGTTTTTAAGACTGCAACTCATTTTTAAGAAAATATCGGATTTTTTGGGAACGTACACTATCATTTTTACAAGGAAAAAGTTACAGATTTTTCACATACAAAACTCTTATGAACTCACCAACTTAATTGTTGGCACTTTTCAAAACTACTTGTATTCTCAGGAAATTGTTAAACAGGTAACCACAAGGCTTTTGAGGATGAGACGTTACGACCTCATATTATTTATTTTTGTCATCATAATGTAATTGGTTTGAAACATACAATACATGGTAACAATGTAACCTTTTCAATTATAATTATGATGGTTGTGGTTGCTTTGATTCACTATTGTACATTATATTGTGATACTGTTCATGAAAGTCATCCACCCCCAGACGTTTCCACCATCCTGGTTTGGGGGTGGATGATAATCAAACACAAGCACAAAACCAACTTTATAAAATCCATAAAATAATAAGTTAAACCATAGATTCAAGGTTTCATCTCGCTAAACGAAAGTAAACGAGTTTATCTAGTCATAACTGAAATCAAACACACACATTTAATAATATTTGACATGATTCAAGTAATGCAAACCGAATGTAATGATTTGTTCTTCAAATTCTTAATCTTCAAGTGATCTCTCCTTCCAAAGATGTTTCTCGTAGGTTTCTGCCTTCCTACTCCGAATATCTCAGAGTATCCTCTCCCCAAAAGCTTCCTCACTCGTTAATGTAAGGAGTATTTATAATTTTCCAAAATATGTGGCTCACGTCGTGAGATAGGAGTCTTACGTTGTGATTTCGGTAGATATCCGTATCGTGCAAGCAGTCTGACTTCTGCATACTAATCTTCTAGAATTTCCTCCTCACGTCATGAGCTTGATGTCTCACGTCGTGAGTTTGGTTTTTCAGCTGAAATCTTCTTCTTTTAAGCTCTAATCATCCAAAGTTCCAATACTTGTCACTTCCGGTCCTTATTCTTCAAGAGTGCCCACTTCTGGCTGCAAAATACAATTTAATTCAATAAGTATTACATCTCTTTGCAATTAACCATAATATTACTTTGTATTAAAATATTGCCTAAAAATGTGTATAAATAATTAAATATGGAAATATCACCCTTCCTTCTTGGATGTTCTTTTTTCTCCACTCTCCCCCTTGCTCGCGTTTTGGCATAAAAATCTTCCTAGGGTTTGTTGTTTGCCACAAGTGAAGAAAAAGATATTGTCAAGTGTTGTCAAATCACGTTCTTAGGAGCGACTACATAAGATATATTCTGCTTTGTATCTTAATCATCTAAGATAACAAGAAGTAATCAAATCTAAAAATTTCATCATTACAGGTATACAATCTGATCCATGCTTTCTAGTTAATTTTGTTGCTAAAAATCCTATGAATATGGTGTTTGTGGAGTATGATGAGCAAGTTTTGATTTTTATGCTTCTGTTGCTTTGTGCTCAATGATCAACATAACCGAACACCCATTACTCTGCTCCTAAATCAACACATTTCGTCCCAAGCGTGACTTGAACCCTCAACCTTTTGTTGAAGGCCACCTATCCGTTAAAATCTTGGTGCCACTAGGCCAAAGGCCCTCTTTAGTAGAAATTAAGGATGATTTTAGAACAATAAAAATTTAGATTTGGAGTTAATAGCTTAATAAGTGACTTAATTGACTATTGAGAGGTATTTTATCCGACTATTGTTATCTTTAGGTAACCATTAGGTTCACCAACAACTTTAGAAGAGAAGTGAAGTGTGTATAAATTTAGAGTTGATTAAATACCAAGAGTACATGTCCATATTACTAAATCTTTTATAGATGATTTGGCTTAATTCTATAATATAGTACTCTTGATTCCTATGTGACTACTCTATGTTATTGTTGCATTCACGAAATTAATTCTGAATGTGTTAATTTATGTTTGATTGAAATTCAAATGGTTTAAGCATCCTATATGTTCATATCACTTAGGAACTTGAGCGTTTCGAGCGTGCTTTTAGGATTAACTCTCATTTCGTTCTGTGTGGATGATTCCGTTCTAATTGAAAGTTTTCATTCTATATGGACGAATAGTTACCCGATCTCTAAACGAGTTTTGGGTGTGATGCTACTACATTGTTTATGACATTGAACCATTGTGACCCTATAACGAAAAAGACTAGTTTTAAGAGTAGAGAACTTAGGTTGGGATTCTAGAAGCATGTGCACAACATACTTGATTGGTTTTAGAATTAATTGTTACTATTACTTCTTATCCTCGTACACTTGTATTCACAAATGCTTTGAAAATATTTTGAAGTTTTGACCTTAGAATTAGATTATTGCCATTATTCAGTTTCATTTAAAAGTCAAACTTTGGGTTTACTATTAGGGCTTTCGAAGCTTAATGTTACTATTTTGAATGTACCCAGATTATAAAATGAAAGCGTAGTTAAATGCATAACTTGGAAATTCTAGAAGGCCACATATTGTAACGTTTCAAACTATCATTTTTGACACTAATTTTTGGGACCCAAATTCTGCAACAACTTAATAAAATCTCTATATCCTTATACTAATAAAAGAATGATTTTAATCTTCTTTTGTCATATGTCACTCTAATACAACTCCACATTAATATTATGTCATGTGTGAGATATGTTAGTCAAAATCATTATCACAATTAATGACGTTAAAGTTTTAAATAATAGATTTTAAACTTTTTATGTAAACATTATAATTAAATTTGAAGTTATAACTAACTTTAAAATTTTGGTATATCTATTAATTAATAGTTTATTTAAAATTATTTATTTAATACAATTGATTAATAATTTTGAAATTTTACTATAACAATTGAATTAATTTTATAACCATAGTTTCCACGGAACAGTGACTAAATAACTTTTTAAAACTTTCATCTCTTTCTCTATGTAAACCAGAATTATTGCTTTATGTGATATAGTGGGTGGAATCATTGGTCTCATTAGCAAATTCAAAACCTATTCACAAACTATATATGGTTCTTTTGTGATAATCTTGGAAAATGGCATTATATCCTATTAATTGAGTTGTGTTCCTGAATTCTGATATCGATTCATTATTTAACAAAAAAAGGAAATAAACCTAACAAGAGCAGCTAGTGCAAATCAACAATTCATTCAGCTAACTTCAATAATAACAAGAAATCACCACATGTGACATGACAAAACTGAGCATTGAAATTTCATTCAATAGTAAGTAGAACCTAATAAAGAGGAAATAAATCAATCACAATCCTACTAATAGAAAAACGTAAATAAAACAAAAAACCTTAACTTTATCAAAAAAACATCACTACTGTTTTTCCCCTTCACTTTGCTTGGAAGCACCTGATTCCTTAATTTCATCTCCTCCCTCATCCTGCACCCCAAAAAACACCTCATTTAGTCATTATTAATGGTTAAGCTAAACTTTGTTTTTTAATGTAAGAATAAAAAAAAATCATTTATCTACACAACATTTAATGTATAAATATCGATACCTGCATATCAGAGGTCCACAATGTAAGATTGTCACGAAGGAGTTGCATGATCAAAGTGCTGTCTTTGTAGGAGTCCTCTCCCAATGTGTCCAGCTCAGCAATTGCTTCATCAAAGGCCTTCAAATTTATACAACATGTTAATCCATCTTCAAAATTCAGAAAACCTCTTATTTACTTAAACAAATCAATAGAAGTAATCATAAAATCTGTACAAAAGGTTATACAGAATGAATTTTCAATTGTGTTACCTGTTTAGCAAGACTACAAGCACGATCTGGTGAGTTCAAAATCTCATAGTAAAAGACAGAGAAGTTAAGAGCAAGTCCAAGTCGGATTGGGTGTGTTGATGCAAGTTCAGCGTTAGCAATATCCTGCAAATTTTGAAATTATCAACACATACACAAATTTGATTCAAAATTTGAAAACCAATTCATGGAAGCATTGAAAATTGAAAGGTAATTAAACCATATCTTAATGTTTCTTAGCAGTTACTCCTAAGATGAATTCTAACAGTTAAGTAAGTCATGTATGATTCGTAATCTTAGATGCAAATCTACATCTTTCACGCATAATCGATGGGGGTAAATTACAACATAACCTATTAAACTTCCATGGAAGTAATTTCTCTACGATGTGAACAGTAAGATCCTAACCTGAGCAGCCTTATAGGCAGTGAGAGTGTTCTCTGCGGCCTCTTTACGTTCAGGGCCTGATTTAAACTCAGCGAGGTAGCGATAGTAATCTCCCTTCATCTTCAGATAAAACACCTTCGAATCACCGGAGGCGGCGGATGGAACGAGTCTCGATTCGAGCAGTTTCAAAATCCCATCGCAAATGTCGGAAAGCTCCTTCTCGATCTTCGATCTATAGTCCTTGATCACAGATACGTGGTCGGCGTTGCCGCGTGACTCCTCCTTCTGTTCGATCGATGAGATGATACGCCACGAAGCGCGGCGGGCGCCGATGACGTTCTTGTATGCGACGGAGAGGAGGTTGCGTTCCTCGATGGTAAGTTCTTCGGAGTCCGTGACAGCGGCGGAAACTTTCTCCATGAATTGAACCATTTCTTCGTAACGCTCCGCCTGTTCGGAAAGTTTCGCCATGTAGACGTTTTCTTCACGCGCCGATGATGCCATTGTGCCGATGAGCGGGATCGGGAGAGAGACAATAGGGATCTTAGGTTTTCGAATACGGTTTTAGAGAGAGAAAAAGATGAGTAATGGGGTGGGTAAATTTTTGAAGAGTAATTATACTATATAGGCCTATAGGGGCAGAAAGATAAAGACTATATCCGATCCATTATTTATGAATATCCCTATAAATATTATCAATATGTTTTTATTTATGAATATATTGTGTTTTTATTAGGGTTATTTTCATAAAAGACCCTATATTTTGATTTTTTTTCTTTTTAGATCTAAAACTTTTTTCTTTTCCGAAAAAGACCTAACTTTTAGCTTTGACTTGTTATTTTAGACCCTAACAAGTAAATTAAGTATTTTTATTTCATAAAAGACCCTATATTTTATACTTTTTTCCAATCTAGACCTAAAATGTTTTTTATTTCAAGACTAATTGTATAAAAACATGATTATATCCTTTTAGTTTAAAAATAAACATCGATTTAAACAATGTAATTATTATGCCTACATTTATTTATGATTGGAAAATTCTTTTTCCACGTATATTTATAAAAAAAAGACCCTATATTTTGTTACTTTTTTCCATTTTAGACCTAAAATGTTTTTTTTTTCAAAATAAACTCAACTTTAAAATTGGTTATAATCTTCAAGACCAAATATATAAGGTACTTCTTGACTATACTGAAAAAAAAAGTATACATGTATACACAAAAAAATGTTATCTGATCTATTATCTTTTGAGCGAATATAACCTAAAAGAATTACAAAATTTTATTTTTTTCTAAAAGATATAATTAAACTTTATCTTGGATATATATATATATATATATATATATATATATATATTATATCATTAAACTTGATATATTGTTTATAAAAAATGTTATTATTACCGCTAATAAAAAGTTCGATGTTAATTTGATGTTTTTTGGTAACATAGACAATACATGGCTAAGATGAATCTTTTAGCATAATAACAACGTTTTTATTTGTAGAAAAAAACAATATACCATGTAATTTAATAAACTGTATACAAAATAAGATTTTGCAATTTTAAACAAAACTTGAATTTGATATATCTAAACAAAACTATTATGAATGTTTAGGATTAATATTTTTATGTATGTATTTGATATAGTTATACCATATTATTCAATAACAGGCTAATGCTACAAAATATTCTATGGCTTTGGTTTAGGAGTATGATAGTTAGTTCGTTTGTTAACTGTTCCAAAAAAATTGATTAAAAAATTCAACCAAAAAAATAATATAGAAAAGTGAGAGAGGGAAATATGTCCAAACTCACGAAATAAGTATAATAGACAAACTAAAAAAAAATATTTTGTATACAGTTTTGTTAAATTACCTGGTATGTTTATTTCCTACAAATAAAAAAAAATGTTATTATGCTAAAAGATTCTTCCTAGCCATGTATTATCCATGTTACAAAAAAATATCAAATTAACATCGAACTTTTTATTAGCAGTAATAATAACATTTTTTATAAATAATATATCAAGTTTAATGATATAATATATATCCAAGATATATCTTTTAGACAAAAATAAAATTTTGCAATTCTTCTAGGTTATATTCGTTCAAAAGATAATAGATCAGATAATATTTTTTAGTGTATACATGTGTACTTTTTTTTCGGCGTAATAAAAAAGTACCTTATATATTTGGTCTTGAAGATTATAACCAATTTTAAAGTTGAGTTTATTTTGAAAAAAAAACATTTTAGGTCTAAAACGGAAAAAACTACAAAATATAGGGTCTTTTTTTTATAAATATACATGGACAAAGAATTTTACAATCATAAATAAATGTAGGCATAATAACTATATTGTTTAAATCGATGTATATTTTTAAACTAAAGGATATAATCACGTTTTTTATACAACTAGTCTTGAAATAAAAAACATTTTAGGTCTAAACTGGAAAAAAGTACAAAATGTTGGGTCTTTTATGAAATAAAAATACTTAATTTACCTATTAGGGTCTAAAGTAACAAGTAAAAGGTAAAAGTTTGGTCTTTTTCGGAAAAGAAAAAATTTTTAGGTCTAAAAAGAAAAAAAATCAAAATGTAGGGTCTTTTATGGAAATAACCCTTTTTATTATGAATAAATATATTGCTTTAGAAAAAATTAAAATGTAAAAGATAAATATAATGTGTAAACAGGATAAACACAAATAAAGGTAAAAACAGCATAACACAAATAAATTAACCGACGTTAAAAAGGTTGGAGGCCACCCTTTAAGACCAACTACAATAATCCACTAAAATATATTAAACAAAATTTTTATAAATGGTAGTAAGTTTAGGTTATCTTCGTTATAGTTAGACAGATGGTTGTTAATGTTTTCAAATTTAACACGGATGGTCTTTGTATTTAACGATGTCAATCAGTCAATGTTTCTCTGTTAGAGATGCACACGTGGCTCTCCGAAGAGGATATTTTCATCATTTCAATTGTTACTTCAAAGAAGCTTCCATAATGAAGCATATTTTCATTCATTTCTTCCGGCTGTACGTATCATCCCTCAAGAAAACTCATTGACATTCTTATCATCTTCAAACCTTCGTTCATCTTTATCTTCCAACGATCTGCTTTGCACAAGGGTTTTTCACAAAATGGTTTTAACTTTGTGGAACATTCGTTCTCGTTATACCCAAAATGATGTCAAGAAGGTTTATGGTTCGTACCCTCTTTTGAAACTGAGACGATGATGTTTTTTTTTGTCCGGAAAATGTGCTCCTTTTTTAACTATTTTTGTTTTGATTATTGTAGAAGGCATTCCAAACTACTTCACAATTAGGGTCCATCATGGTGCTTTTTTCTCACGTTCCCCTTGAAGATCATACATAGATGGGAAAGTTGATCATGTGGATTTCATTGTAGTGATGTATTTTCAGTACAGGAGCTTGACGCAAGGGTATAGGAACTCGGGTATGTCAATGGAGAAACCTTATACTACTATTTTCTCATCCTAAATGTTGATTTAGATTACGGTTTGCTTCCACTTGGGAATAACCAAGACGTGGTCAAATTAAGTAGGTATGTTGCAAATAACAAGATTATTTAAGTGTATACTGAACATGACTAATGCGGAATTGTAATGATCAAGTGAATCTAGAACAATATTAAAGAACACACAATGTAAATAATCTCGTTTAAGCTCTCATTAGATCTAGTAAGCTATTATAAAGCGGGTATATAATAATTCTCTCACTAGACTAATCTCACAAAATGGTTCTTACATAAAATGGGAGCCACTCACTTCCTCTTTATAGGAAAGGCTAAAACCGTTACACATCAAAAGAGGTGTAACGTCCGTGTTTCTAGGCTAGACATTAATATTGATGTGATAGTCTAGGTTAACCTTTGTAACTCATTTTGAAGAAATGAAAAAAATTATGTGAATTATGTATTTTATGCTTAATTATTAGGATTTAATTAATTAAAAATAAAAATGAGCGTCGAAAATAAATATTAGATAAAGCCGATATCTATTAAGAAAGTTGTAGTGGTCGTGACAAGGATTCCGGATATATAAAGAATACCGAAATCCGAGTTATAACGAAGAAGTTATGACCTGTCGAAGTTTCGCGACAAAACCGACACGGTGCCGAATGACGTAAAAAGTGAGTTTTTGATCAACTACTTTTTATCCTTAGTGATCTAAATGAAATTCGTAGTGTTCGTTAAACTGAGAGTATGCATAAAAAGAACGCCCAAATCTGACTTCGTATGATGAAGTTATGATTTTTCTAAGTTTCAGCTTAGCAGTAGACAGCTAAAAACTCGAACTTTAGATCGAGTGATTTTTAGCCGACACAACCTAAACGAGAATCGAAGGTCTCGTCAATAGTAGTACAACGGTAAAAAGACAGACGAAAACGGACGTCGGATGAAGAAGTTATGAATTTTTAGCGAATTTCCTGTCCCGGTCTGTTAAAAATAATAATATTAAAATTAAAGTCAAAATTAGCCGATGAAGTCTAAACAAAAGTTGTAGAGCGTAATTTTACCTACGCGTGCATATAAAGAACGTCAAAAACGGAGTCCGTATGCGAAAGTTATGGATTTTAGAAGTTTTTGCACAAAAATCGAGAAAAAAAATGCTAAAACCGAGAAATTTCGCATAGTCATGCCTCGACCACGTCACCTTCGCTCCATGCGCGCCACATGTCCGAATTGCCGAGTCATCCGAGCTCGGTCCAGTAGGCGTCCGACGCGTGTCCGGTGACTCCTCGCATCCGAAGCCGCCTCGCCTCCGTCCGACGCGTGCCCTCCTGACGTGTCCGAGCTTCGTAGGCGCGCCACGTTCCCCTCCTCGGACCATAGACTTCGGTCCAATCAGGAGCCCACACCTGGACCCTCTCACGTGCTTGCCACCTGACCCTCGGATCTGCTGACACCTGGTCACTTCTCAGCCCTCGGATCAGAAGCCTCGCCCCTATAAATAAAAGGGTGCGAGACCTCCCGGGTATATTTTGGAAAAGTGACATTTTTCACCCCTTAAACAATATTTCTTCCATTCCAACTTCCCCCAAAGCCCCGGTATCATACCAAACACCCGAAACACGTCCTGAAGTGCTCGAGAAGCCCGAGAAATTTATCTTTTCGGTTTTGAAGCCCGACCCTCGCAGAGCCCGATTTCTCAATAAAACTCTCAGTTTTATTAGAAATGATCGTTTTAGGAAATGAAGTGCTGACCGATTATCAGTAAATCATGTGAGTGTGTAGTCACTTTCATCTTAAACCTAGATATGAAGTGTTTTCTATAAAATACGTGCTATGTGTAATTATATTAATTGTTTAATTGAGGTGACTGTTGAATAGATGTTTCATACAAGTTTTAAACTGTATATGTATTTTATCTACAAATATGTTGGGTAAAACATGGGTAGACGAAATAGTCGATGTGTGTTAAAATGGTGAGAGGCCTCGTTGTTGTTGTTGTTGTTGTTGTTGTAGTCGTCTAGCGGAGTATAGATGACGACCACGGACCTTTCTAGACAGTCCAGTGGAACACTAGCAGGTTCGCAACTTGTAGGTGTTGGTGAACTAAATGTTCATTGGCGTACTCCATCCCCCTCATGGTTGCCTTTAGGACATGTATGGCCGAAGAGTCCACTTAGCAGTAGTGTCCACCCCGATGATAATCCTTAGGCTAGGTCCCTTGTGATAGGTGTTTAAGAACGTAAAGTGAGGATAATGGGAATGGGTAATCAGGGTTATTGTTGATTGGTGAATTTAATAAGTTTATTATTATTATGGGTTGAAAACCCTATATGCTCACCAGGCTCCCAAGCGTGACCCACTCAACTTTTTATATTACAGGTAGTGGACCCTGAGCATAGTCGGATGATGATGAGAGATTTTTGGATTATAGGCCAGTAGTTGTAAATAACTGTTGTAAGACTTATAATGTATTGTTTATGCTTTTGATCTGTATCGAAACATGACATCCCCAGGTTTTGATATAAAATGAAATTATATATTTCTTAAAGAAAGGTTTTGATAAACTTTTATCATGTTTTGTTTTGGGGACCAATTCCGCAACATCTTTTAAAATGATTTCTCTGACTTTATTTTAAAAAGCATAAATTAAATCGGTCTTTTCTGGCCGAGAAATTAGGGGATGTCACAGTTGGTATCAGAACATTAGTTTAAGCGAACTAGGAATTTGTAGGATTTCTATACTTAAACTTAGAATGCTAAGTGATGATTGTGAGATGAGTGTCTACCATATTTTAGACACGAGCACTAGTTTATTTTAGGAAAGATGCCTAAAATGCTTTTATGTGCTAAATGCTATCTGTTTGCCATATATGCCATTAACTGTTCGGATCTATGGTCTTTTGCCAACCGGATCTGGAAACCTTATGTGTGTAGGATTCTAAGCGTACGATTACGATATTAGAACTAACATGTAAACGTTTCGGAGTGATAAGGGGAATTGAAATATCTATTGAGGATAAAGATCTAAATTCACCTTATTCGGTATATAGATTATAATGGAAAGAACTCGAAGTGGAGCTGGAAATGCAAACAGAAACCAACAACCTCAACCCCAAGTGGTGGAACAGGTGCCTATAGCAGGAGCTGCACCAGAACCCATCACCATGGCTGGAGTACGAGCCATGATTCAGTCAATGATGGCTGAACAAAGGGAGGAAATGAGGCAAATATTACTGAACAACAGGAATGAACCTTCAATGCCTGTTGAACAACGTGAATTAAATGACGATCAATCTGAAGAAGGAAACAACAGTAGATCTGTTGGTCATAGTGAACCGCTTGTGGTTGGGAGAAATAATCACGAGGATAGAGTGAAGAGAAATGGGTGCAAGTATAAAGACTTTATGACTTGCAAGCCATCAACCTTCACTGGAAAAGAAGATCCCGTCAGAGTAATGGATTGGATCTCGGAAATGGAATTGGCTTTCATGACTTGTGGTTGCCAAGGCAAGTTACAAACCACATTTGCAGTGCGGCAGTTCAGAGGTAGTGCTGCTCGTTGGTGGAACACTCTGGGGAAAACCCTAAGCCCTAATGAGCCACTGCAACTGACTTGGGCAGAGTTCTTGATGCACTTCAAGCGCAAGTACTGCTCGGCCCAAAATGTGCTTGAGCTAGAAAACCAATTTCTGACGTTGAAGAAAGGAAGTATGACCGGTGATGAATACACAAATAACTTCACAGACAAAATGGAGTTTGCTTTGCGTATTGTCCCAGATGAGCTGGCAAAAATTGACAGGTACGCAAAGGGACTTCCATGGGAGTATGCGGTGCCAGTACGTCAGGCACTTACTTTGGAGGCAGCTATCTGGGCTGCCAAGTCTGTGGAATATATGATTAAGGGGAGAGCCGCCAGCAAGGTTGAAGTTGGCGAAAAGAGAAAGTTTGAAGGAACTTCAGGTTTCAATAAAAAGAACAAATTCTCGAAGACTGGTTAGAGGAAATTCGGAGGAGGAGCCGAAGTCAAGTGGTGTGACAAGTGTAAGAAGAAACATGTTGGGAAATGCAACGTGGAAGTCACTTGTTACAAATGTGGAAAGCCTGGGCATTATGCCAATGAATGCACCTTCAATAAGAACGTCTGTTTTGGGTGCAATGAAGAAGGACATATTTTGAGGGATTGCCCGAAGAAGAAGGATGCAACAAAGCCCAATCTTCCACCAAAGCCGAAGGCAAAAGCCTTTCAGATGACACTTGAAGCTGCAAAAGAAGAAGCCGATGTCGCTTCAGGTACCTTTCTCGTAAACGAATTGCCTGACCAAATTTTGTTTGATTCTGGAGCCAATTACTCCTTTATTTCGCATGAATTTGGTAGAAAACTAGCTTTGCCTGTTGATAGACTAGTTAATGCTTTAATAGTCGAGATTGCTAGTGGCAAGTTTATACCTGTTAGCCATCGTATGAAAAACATCCTCATTGACTTGAATGGGAATAAGTTCCACGAGGAATTATTGCCTATCGAGTTAAATGGTTTCGACATAGTTCTAGGAATGGATTGGCTTAGCGCCAATGATACTGAAATATTGTGTAGAAAGAAGATAGTAAAAGTGAAACCGCCAGGGAAAGAGTCGTTTATGGTGTATGGAGACAAACGCAGAGTAAATTCTGGAATCATTTCCCTAATGAAAGCCAAAAAGTGTTTGGCCAAGGGATGTACATCATATCTAGCATTCGTGATCGATGCTAAGAAGGAAAAGAAGGAGGTGCAGAATATTCCGGTGTTGTGTGACTATCCGGAAGTCTTTCCCGAAGATCTTCCCGGATTGCCCCCTGATCGACAAGTAGAATTCCGTATCGACTTGTTACCAGGAACGACGCCAATAGCAAAAGCACCGTATCGATTAGCACCAACAGAGATGAAAGAACTTATGACACAACTTCAGGAGTTATTGGACAAAGGTTTTATTCGACCTAGTTCATCACCCTGGGGAGCCCCGGTGTTATTTGTAAAGAAAAAGGACGGGAGCATGAGAATGTGCATTGATTACAGAGAGCTGAATAAAGCGACAATAAAGAACAAGTACCCGTTGCCGAGGATTGATGACCTGTTCGATCAGTTTCAAGGTTCGAGCTATTTCTCGAAGATCGATCTTAGGTCAGGATATCATCAACTAAAGGTAAGAGAGCAGGATATTGAGAAGACTGCGTTCAGAACAAGATATGGATACTATGAGTTCTTCGTTATGTCGTTCGGACTAACCAATGCTCCAGTGGCTTTCATGGATTTGATGAACAGGGTCTGTAAACCATACCTTGATAAATCCGTGATAGTGTTCATAGATGATATTTTGATTTATTCAAAAAGCAAGCAGGAGCATGACAAGCATCTGCGTGAGTGCTAGAAGTTCTGAAAAAGGAGAAGCTGTATGCAAAGTTCTCCAAATGTGAATTTTGAATTCCAGAAGTCCAATTTTTAGGTCATGTGGTTAACCAAGAAGGGATAATGGTTGACCCAGCAAAGATTGAAGCCGTGATGAAGTGGGAACAACCAAAAAGTCCTACGGAGATTCGAAGCTTTTTAGGATTAGCTGGATATTATCGCCAATTTATCCAAGGCTTTTCTTCGATCGCTACTCCATTAACAGCTTTGACCCACAAAGGAGCTACTTATACTTGGAATGAGAAGCATAAGGAAGCTTTTGAGAAGCTAAAGAAGAAATTATGTGAAGCACCGATTCTTTCGTTACCTGAAGGAGTTGATGACTTCGCAGTTTATAGTGATTCCTATGGAGTTGGATTAGGTTGTGTTCTGACCCAAAGGGATAAAGTGATAACGTATGCATCGAGGCAATTAAAAGAGCATGAAAAGAACTACCCCACTCATGATCTGGAGCTGGCAACGATAATATTCGCCTTAAAGATATGGAGGCACTATCTTTATGGTACTAAATGCAAACTTTTCACTGATCATAAGAGTCTTCAATATCTCTTTAATCAGAAGGAATTGAACATGAGGCAACGACGCTGGTTAGAGTTACTTAAGGACTACGACTGTGAGATACTTTACCACCCTAGTAAAGCAAATGTTGTTGCTGATGCTCTCAGTCGGAAGGTAAACCTTGAAAAGAAAAGGCCAAGAGCGTTGAGAATTGAAGTTGTCTCGACAATTATGGAAAGTATAAAGAAAGCTCAAGAGGAAGCTTTAGAGAAAAATGACCGAAAGGAAGAACGTTTGGGAAAAACGTTAGTGTTTGATACAAACAGTCAAGGATTGAAGGTATTCCAAGATAGGATTTGGGTACCTAAGACGGGAGGAGTAAGAGATCTTCTGATGGAAGAGGCTCACAAGACCATGTACTCGGTTCATCCCGGCAGTACAAAAATGTATAGGGATCTAAAACCCTACTACTGGTGGCCGACGATGAAGCTCGATGTTGCTAAGTATGTGGCCGAGTGTGTAACATGTGCTAGGGTTAAGGCACAACATCAGAAACCGTATGGGAGTTTAGAACCTTTACCTGTACCCATGGGTAAATGGGAAGACATCACCATGGGTTTTGTGACTAAACTTCCCAGAACAAGGAACGGTCACGACATGATTTGGGTGGTCATTGATCGCTTCACTAAGAGTGCGCATTTCATAGCAGCCAACGAGAAATGGTCTATGGATAAACTTGCGAATTCTTACGTGAAGGAAATTATGAGGCTTCACGGTGTTCCGTTAACGATTGTATCAGATCGTGACAGTCGTTTTACCTCAAGGTTTTGGAGGAGTCTACAAGAGGAATTGGGTACTAAGTTGTGTTTGAGTACAGCTTACCATCCGCAAACCGATGGTCAGAGCGAACGAACAATTCAAACGTTGGAGGATATGCTGAGAGCATGTGCCCTGGAATTCCAAGGTAACTGGGATGAACACTTACCTCTAGTAGAATTTTCCTATAATAATAGTTTCCACTCGAGCATCAAGATGACACCTTATCACGCTTTGTATGGAGAAAAGTGTCGAACGTCGCCATGTTGGCTGGAAGCTGGGGAAAAGCAGTTTATGTGTCACACCCCCAAACCAAGGATGGCGGAAACGTCCGGGGGTGGAGCACTTCATGTATAGTATCACAACAACTAGTATAATAGTGCTCAAAGTAAATACAACCATCATAAATATAATTGAAAAGGTTACACCATAGTATATGTTTACATGTTTCAAAATCAATTCCATTATGATGACAAAATGAACTATTTGACGATTCAACGTCCCATCCTCAAAATGCTGTTGCTTTCCTGTTTCACTGATTTCCTGAGAATACAAGTAGTTTTGAAAGTGTCAATAATTAAGTTGGTGAGTTCATAAGAGTTTTATTTGAGAAATAAACCATTTTCCTTGTAAAAGCGATAAAGTATGATTCCAGAAAATCCAATATTTTCTTTACTAAGTATGAAATGAAAGTTCCTATGTTATGTAATAATGTACCCTAGAAATACCCGTAGATTCCTTCCATAATCACCCAGTGTATATAAGTTATATAAAATTTAAATTAAATAAACCGTCAGATATAATTGGTCTGCCCTAGGTCCACAACCAAACAAGGAAAAGGAAGTAAGGCGGGCCCACCAATTCTAAGTCGATTACAACTCAATTTTATATAACTCTAACATGTACACTTAACAATTATATCTGAAAATTAACAATTCTAGATGATATGTAGTTTTAATACCATAAAACCATTTTGTGAAAACCCGGTACTTTGTAATGTACCCCTTTTTGTATAAACCCGACACTTTGTAATGTACCCCTTTTTGTATAAACCCGGTACTTTGTATTCGTACCCCATTTATATGAAAACCCGGTACTTTGTAATGTACCCTTTTTGTATAAACCCGGTACTTTGTATTCGTACCCCATTTATATGAAAACCCGGTACTTTGTGATGTACCCCTTTTTGTATAAACCCGGTACTTTGTAATGTACCCCTTCTTGTATAAACTCGATACTTTGTATTCGTACCCCACTTATATGAAAACCCGGTACTTTGTCATGTACCCCGTTTTTATGACATGAAAACCTTTTGTAATGTGTTCGTAATGTAAATGAAACATAAAATATACCTATTATAGTTTATCATAATGTTTGTAATGTATATGCAACCTAACTATACCTATTATAGTTTAGCACATTTGTTTGTGGTGTATAATAGACTTATCTATACTTATTATAGTTTATTATAATTATTTGTAGTGGCATTACACCTTTGTATGTGATTCATAGCTTTAAACTAAGGTAAATAATATGTACTATCAGCAACATGCATTCAAATAATACTACACACCTTGCTCAGCAAGTTACAAGGTGTAAATAGGATTGTTAACTATTTTATAGTTTTTAACTTTTCTGTTACTGCTATTGGAAAATTTATAGAAAAATCGTCGGAGATCGAAACTTAGATCCGTAAACTCTGAGAGTTCATAAAATATGTATAATTTATTCATTATTTTTATTATAATTTTTGGAAGTCTTTAACTTGTGTGAAAACGTTCATATTCACAGACTGGTCCGAATTCATTTCTGAAATGATAGGCGGTTTTGTAAAAATCACCATAAATCGTAGAAAAATCGTATGGAGATGTGCAAGTAGTCATTTTAAAGGTATAAACCTGAACTATTTGTATTTAATACAGTTTTGAAAACTAAAAAGTTTAAGATGTTCAAAACAGTCCGTGAATGGAACTCAACTTTTCTGATGAAAGCTGTTGTTTGAGTTTAGTTAAGTTTTTGGTGTTTTAACTTGTATTCCCCCCCCCTCCCTAAAACTTGAAGAAAACATGAAAATGTAGGGTTATGAACTCACCTTGAGTGATTTCAGTAGATGGATGATGAAGAAAAGGAGTGTTCAACTCAAGAACACTTAGAAGATGCTTGATGATTCGAAGATCTAACAACAATTTTGACGATATTTGTGTAAGGAACTCATGATTTGAGTGAAGAAGTGTAAGGAAATCAGGTGTGGGAAGAGATTTACTTACCAAGGTGTGTGGAGAGCTCAAGATCAACCTTGAATCTCGAATTCTTGGTGAGAGGAAGTGAGAGAGAATGTGTTTTACTCTTGGTGAAAAGTGAGTGAAATGGGAGGTGAGAGGAGATTTTCAGCTTTTGGTGAACCTCTACAGCTGGAGGAGAGGTGTCAAAGGACAAATAGTTGACTAGGTAGGGGGAATAGTGACTGAGGGTTGTACTCTGAAGGTATGGGGGATGTTGCTTGTGTCATACTCTAGATAAAATCAACACTCTACCCCAAGATCTAACTTAATAGATTTTATTCTTGGACAAGGATTTCCCCCAAAAATATGATTAAAAATGAATATTTAGGGTCTCTTATATTAAATTACGAGTTTTGGTGAAAATCCCGCGTTAAAATCACGAAAAACGGGCTTAAAACGAAGATTGGTTCAAAAACCGGGAAGAAAATGCTAATTTCCGAAGTCAGGAGGCGAGGTTCGGTCCTAGCCATTGAACCGAAAGTAGATGGGAACCGAGAGTAGGGTTCGGTCTTGAGCAGCTTCGCATCTCGGACCCGAAGGTAGTATCTCAGACCGAAGGGTGAGTTCGGTCTCTTAGCAGGTTGGGTTCAGGAAGGTGGTTTCGGTTCTCAAGAGGTTTCGGTTCCTTAAGGGAGGTTCGGTTCCTAAGAGGGATCGGCTCCTTAAGAGGGTTCGGCTCCTTAAGAGGTTTCAGCTCCTTAAGAGGGTTCGGCTCCTTAAAGCTGTTTTTCGCGTAAACTTCCGTTTTCGAGCGATTTTCGACTTAATTAAGGGTCGGGATGCCCCGATTGATTATAAAAAGTTGAGAGAGATTTTGCGAGAGATTTGGGAGAGATTTCACATACTTGGAGAGATTTCACATACTTAGAGAGATTTGGGAGAGATTTCACATACTTGGAGAGATTTCACATACTTAGAGAGATTTCACATACTTAGAGAGATTTAGGAGAGATTTCACATACTTAGAGAGATTTGGGAGAGATTTGACATACTTGGAGAGATTTCTCATACTTAGAGAGATTTGGGAGAGATTTCACATACTTAGAGAGATTTGGGAGAGATTTGACATACTTGGAGAGATTTCTCATACTTAGAGAGATTTGGGAGAGATTTCACATACTTGGAGAGATTTGGGAGATATTTGACATAGAGAGAGATAGAGTGAAAGAGATTGAGAGAGACTTCGTTTGAGACCTTGTTGGATGTTTGGCTTCGTAACGCAAGGTTCGTAAATCCCGTTAAGCCTCGTTATGAATGTTATACGCTCCCGAGGGGTATGGAATAATGTTTTACCGAGTAGTTTCATCACTTGCCCTGATTAGGGTTTAGAATTTCCGAACACGTGAAAACTCTAGGTGATACTTTGTATTAAGATTGCGAGTCGTACAATAAGAAACATAATGGAAATCCTAATATACAAGGGTTAGATGAGTTGACCGGTTTGACTCGTTGACTTTAGTTGACTTTGACTTGACCAAAAATTGACGGTTGTCACATTATGGGACCTGAAATAGTCCATCAGACTGCTGAAAAGTTGAAAGTGATTAGGGAAAAGAAGTTGGCAGCTCAAGATCGACAAAAGAGCTATGCTGACAAGAAAAGACAACCGATATCATTTGAAGTTGGAGATTCGGTTTTACTTAAAGTCTCACTGTGGAAGGGACTTATAAGATTTGGTAAGAGGGGAAAATTGAGTCCAAGGTTTATTGGACCGTTTAAAGTTCTTCAGAGGATTGGGAATCAAGCTTACAAGCTAGAATTACCAGAAGAATTAGAGGGTATTCATAATACCTTTCATGTGTGTTATTTGAGAAAGTTCACGGGAGATGTGCCCGGCATAATTCCGATTTCTGAATTAAGGTTGGATGAAAACAAGAGGTTAATTGAAGAACCTGAGGCAATCGTTGACCGTAAGACTAAGAAGTTGTGACGCAAGATGGTCGATTTAGTGCTTGTACGTTGGAAACATACGAATGGGCCAAATCTCGTCTGGGAAACGGAGAGTGACATGATGAGTTGCTACCCGCATTTGTTTGCTGATGTGTGATTCCGGGGACGGAATCATCATAAGGGGGAGAGAATTGTAACACCCGTGTTTCTAGGCTAGGCATTAATATTGATGTGATAGTCTAGGTTAACCTTTGTAACTAATTTTGAAGAAATGAAAAGGAATTATGTGAATATTATGTGAATTATGTGTTTTATGCTTAATTATTAGGATTTAATTAATTAAGAATAAAAATGAGCGTCGAAAATAAATATTAGATAAAGCCGATATCTATTAAGAAAGTTGTAGTGGTCGTGACAAGGATTCCAGATATATAAAGAATACCGAAATCCGAGTTATAACGAAGAAGTTATGACCTGTCGAAGTTTCGCGACAAAACCGGCACGGTGCCGAATGACGTAAAAAGTGAGTTTTTGATAAACTACTTTTTAGCCTTAGTGATCTAAATGAAAGTCGTAGTGTTCGTTAAACCGAGAGTATGCATAAAAAGAACGCCCAAATCTGACTTCGTATGATGAAGTTATGATTTTTTCTAAGTTTCAGCTTAGTAGTAGACAACTAAAAACTCGAATTTTAGATCGAGTGATTTTTAGCCGACACAACCTAAACGAGAATTGAAGGTCTCGTAAATAGTAGTACAACGGTAAAAATACATACGAAAACGGACGTCGGATGAAGAAGTTATGAATTTTTAACGGTTTTCCTATCCCGGTCTGTTAAAAATAATAATATTAAAATTAATGTCAAAATTAGCCGACGAAGTCTAAACGAAAGTTGTAGAACATAATTTTACCTACGCGTGCATATAAAGAACGTCAAAAACGGAGCCCGTATGCGAAGGTTATGGACTTTAGAAGTTTTTGCACAAAAATCGAGAAAAAAAATGCTAAAACCGAGAAATTTCGCATAGTCATGCTTCGGCCATGTCACCTTCGCTCCATGCGCGCCACGTGTCCGAATTGTTGAGTCATCCGAGCTCGGTCCAGTAGGCGTCCGACGCGTGTCCGGTGACTCCTTGCATCCGAAGCCGCCTCGCCTCCGTCCGACGCGTGCCCTCCTGACGTGTCCGAGCTTCGCAGACGCGCCACATTCCCCTCCTCGGACCATAGACTTCGGTCCAATCAGAAGCCCACACCTGGAACCTCGCACGTGCTTGCCACCTGACCCTCGGATCTGCCGACACCTGGTCACTTCTCAGCCCTCGGATCAGAAGCCTCGCCCCTATAAATAGAAGGGTGCGAGACCTGCCGAGTATATTTTGGAAAAGTGACAATTTTCACCCCTTAAACAATCACTTCCACAAATATAGCATCCAAATCTAACATAGCATCCAAATCCTCCTAGACTACAAGACATCACAAATCAGGCCAATGTATCATGCAATTCCTGAAGATATCCTTAGCCTTATCCTACATGCGAACATTCCATATCATATAACATATCAACATGTATGGGTATTTTGCGAGTCACTTACTTGAGCTTGGTTGATTGCGCGCATCATACCCCTTTTTCTTTATAAAATTATTTTTAGAAAACTTATTTTCTTTCAAAAGATTACCAATTCCTCAGTTTAAGTCCATACACACCCAAGAGTTTGCTCGAATCCCTCAAACCAAGGCTCTGATTCCAACTTGAAACATCCCAAAAATTCATAGTAAATTTTTTACTTTTAAAACATTAACCCATACAACAATTTGTTCCCAAAATCATTCAAAGTGAAATATAATATTTAAACATCAGAGTAAAAATCATAAATTGCCGATGCACAATAAACTCTGGGGATGTTGTGCAATCATGCCAGACACTTTCCTTTAGAACCAGAAGTACCTGAAACCATAAACATGAAACCGTAAGCACAAAGCTTAGTGAGTTCCCCAAAATACCACATATCATACATATCAATGGGCCCAACCTATCATAACGGGCCCAACCCCACATATCAATGGGCCTAGCCCAACAAGCAAATGGGCCCAACCTAACATATAAATGGGCCCAACCCAAAATATATACTAATGGGCCCAACCTAATAAGCATGCCAAGGGGCCCAACCCAACACACAATGCAAGCATCACAAAGACAGCATCCTACATAGCATAGTGAGAAGACTCACCTAACTCACGAATCAACTAAACCACGGGTCGAGGCCTCGCAACCGCAACTACACCACTCTTATCACAACATACAAGGTCCACCCTTAGTATACAGACTAAATCCAACCATCTTGACCAAAAGTTAACCCAGGTCAAACGTCAACGGTCAACATTGACTTTAGTTAACCGCCATGCTGTGGCCATCCATATCCATGCCGTCGCCCTTATACAATCGAACAGACTAGCATTTCCCAATCTCCATGCTATGGCGACCTAAGGCGACGCCATGGGCATTGGGTTTCCAACTACTTAATGGATTAAGCCGTTTTCTTCGATTTCAAGAGCTCCAAAGCTCAGATCTGGTCCATTCTATGGTCTAAATGGATAAAGTTTCCAACTTTATCCATTAAGACACCTAAAAAGATAAAGATCTCAAACCTTAGGTCCAAATAAGACTAAATACAACAATGTCTTAACCATTAAGCCTTTAATCCGAAAATATCCTTAACCCAACCACTCTAGAGGAGTTTCCAATACCAAATCTAGCATAAAGATGTATGCTTTATAGACATGCATGACCAATACATGTCTAGAGTCCATTTAGGTCAAAATGTTAAAAATGACCAAAAACTCATGCAAGGTCAAGAACCCAACCAATGTCAAAATCTACAATATATGTTTCACATGGAACTTAGGAGAGTCATAAAGTTACCAACTTTATGTGTTCCTTCTACTCAAACTTGCTTAAACATGAAAAACATGGGACACCATCTTAGATCTAACCATTTCAAGCTATAAAGTTTGAGCCTTTGACACTTACAAAGGTCCATAAGCAATGTGAGATGTTGATGATGTTGTTTCCTTCCAAGATGCACCAATAGAGCACCTTCTTCTCCTTCTTCTCCTCTTCTACAAGCCAATATATGCCCCAAAAGGCCACAAATCACCAAGGGAATTAGAGCTAGGGTTTCTCTGGGGTAAAAAAGGGATTTGGAGGCTGGTAACGAACCCTAGAAATGACTTAAAAGGGTTTAAAGACGAAGGGAACCTAAAAGAATCATGGGCTTGGGCCAAAACAGCTGTCATGCCGTGACGGTCCAATAAAACACACATGCTTCTATTCGATGCCACACCATGGGCATCCTTGCTCCAAGCCGTGTCACCGAGTTTTTCCCAAAACTCTATCTTTAGCCACTGAAAATATAAAGCTAAAACTAATCTGGAACACGGGTGTTACAAGGCCCCTCTTGTTCTTTTGGTTGCCGCCCAACGATAGGATCTACCAAACACCCCTTTGGATCGCTGCTCTCACCCTCCCAGTCTTCTCCATTTTTTTCTGCTAAGCAAACACCACTGAAGATGGGCTTTTCTTGGGGAACAAGAGGGCAACATACCTCTCTCTACCTTCCCTTCCTTTGTGATTCACCACCACCAATTACTCTTTGCCCATCGGCTACCACCAATCGATGCTAACAGCCTCCAACGAGGATTTACTATCAAAGATATTCACACCGAAAAAGGGCATCAGCCCTCCTATCCACCTGTTCCATCGAGTGAACCACCCCAACAGCCCTGAAGATCGCTGATTTGCCTCGACTTCTCCCTTCGTGTCGCTGTCGAATCAGAAAAGGGAACAACTGAGAGCTGTCAGAGCAGCCCTCACCGCCATGGCAGTCGACGCCAGTCCTATTATCGCCGTCATTCTTCTTCATCCTTTAGTCGAACCCAACACGGTGTTGCTCCCCTGTTACCATCAACTGCAGCTGGTGTCCTGTTCCTTCATTTCCTTTACTGCCGACGACGAGATAGGGACCCACGAGGGCTCGTCGGGAAGTGGCTGCCTCCTCCGCGCTGCTTCTGTTCGATCCTTTCCCTCATCCGATTTGTGAAGAAGATGGCCCCCAATATTTATGTTGTTGGACCTAAATCAGTCCCTCAAATTGTGTTCAAGATTAAAACAACCCCCTTTTGAATATTTAGCCAAAACAGTCCTTTTGGATTTAATTTATCACAAAAACAGTCCCTTGTGTTAGTTAATTACAAAACAACACATTTTAAATTTAAATTATTTCAAAACAAGTCCCTTTAGCTTAAAATAATACAAAAATAGCCTCAGGGTTTATTTTAGCTTAAAAAGGTGTCAAGTTGCAGTTTCTCACGTAAAGTTTCACCAAAACGAACCTAGATTGAGATCGCACATCGAATGTGAGTTTCTACGACCCCTCTTTTCACGATTTTCATATTTTGAGGAAAATACATGCGAGTTTAATGAAGTTTTGATGATTTTCAAGTTTTTATACTCAAAATGGCAATATACTTTGTTATTGGTCAAAAATTTATGAAATGACAATCTAAAAGGTTATAAATCATTAAGGAATCATGTAAGCTAAAGTAGAATGCTAAAAAATGATATACTTATACCTTTGTGTGAAATATGAATACAATTATTAGGGAAAATCACAAGATTATAAGTAGAATCCTATAGTGGTTCAAATATATTTAATGATTCATAAAGATTATGGTAATTGTAATATATATGTTTATGCATGTTAGAAATATATAAAAAGTCATTTTATAATAAAAAATGTTATCCAACATATTTATGTATAAAAAGAAAGTAGAATGCCATAAATGGTGGAAAAATCAAGTTTACGAAATTTTATAATTATTAGTTAAAATTATCAAATTTAACTTTTAATGTATAAGGTTACGTAAAAATGAATGTAGAAATTTATTTATATATTTTTATACTAGCTATAAAAGTATAACTCGTTTTTTTAAACTAAATTACGAGTTCGTTGTATAAAATAACATGATTAACATTAAGATTTAAGAATAGTTAACTATGAAATATCGTATCAATAGTGTGACTTATTTATTCTATGGAATTTGTGGGTTTCACGTTGGTTAAAACCTGAAAAATGTTATAAAAATAGCCGTTATATTGCCCAAATTTCGTCATAACAGACGATAAAATATAGAAATCTTTTAAGTCTAATGAATCTAAAATACTAAAAGACTTTAATAAAATATTATTTCCTAAACAACCTAATTATAAGAAATTAAAATCTTATAACAGAAAGTTTACGGTTAGGATGCCTAGACACATTGTTAGGATCCAACACACTCGGGATTCCCTATATGAGCTATGTTAGTTAGGAAAATCTAAGACTGCAAGTATTAGTTAAAAGCCTCTATTTATAATCGTTAATCAGCAAGGAACGAAGAACGACATGTATAGGATCCATTTTTATGGGCTTATGCGGGTAGAGAAGCCCGCCTGTAGTTGCTAGCTATAACTATCATATAAAAAGTTGAATTAAGCTCTGCCGTATAGAATTTGGAATAGAATTTATGCAAGGATTGTTCACTCTTACGAGTTGAAATAAGTTATAAGTAGTGGGAATAAATTTTCTCTACTTTTTAAGTGTCGGTTACCAAATAAGGTAAGAAAATACTTGATAATTATTGCGACACGAAAACACAACGTTTATGTGGGAGGAGTTTGCCCCACTAATTAGGTGTTCATTCCCAAATTAAGTAAGATAACATTTAATAAATACTACAACACGAACATGCAATGTTTATAAACTAATAATTAATGAGTTATAAATATAAACAATACAAAAGCTTGTGCATAATTATAAGGGTGGAGTTGGTTATCTTTATAATTTTAAAAGGTGTGACAAGACTTCATTTTATATAACTTGATATTCAAAATATTTATATAAAATACATTTTGGTCATAGAAAAAATTAATTTTTGATATAAGTTTGAATAACTTAATATTTGTTAAGTTTTGTACTTTTAGATTTAAACAAGAAATGTTACTACATGAATCCAAAATCACTTTTAAAACTCATTTTGTTTTATACTTTTGTTAGAAAAGTTCATTTTTATAGAAACTGCCAAACTAGATAACATTTTATAAAATATTTTTGATTATAAAGGTACATCGTGTGAAAAACCTGTAGAACTCAAACAATATTTGTTGACGTATCTTAATGCATGTATTTTAAGGTTTATTAGCAGGTTGGAAGGATTTGCATATAAGACTTTCCATTATTTTACTATACCATTGTAAATGTCGATCTCTTTGGCGTGTGTAGTTATTTATGTTGGATTAGGTGTCTAAGCCCCTAACTATTTTGGTATGTACTTGACCCGATTATGAGCATGATCCTTTTGGGTTGCCTTCACTCATGCAACTTGATAGGATGACAAGACGAGAGAGAGTAGAATTTATTATATGAATAATAAATTCGTACTCAAAATGGTTTTATTAATATATTACAAGATTAATATATTATTTGGAAATCATATTATTTAATTAGTATTGATCATAAATTAATTTGGTGATCAAAAGAGATTGATTAAATAAAGGGGACTGATATTGTAATTATTTGATAGTTGCAATTGGGCTGATGGATTACCTTGGAATAAGGTTGGACGAATTCTATGGGAAGCCCATAAGGAATTTGTCCAAGGGCTATTCTAGAAGGGGTCCATGGGCTGCTTAAGGCCTAAGCAGTCACATTAGGGTTTCCACCTAAAACCCTAACAGCCACAAGTATAAATAGACCCGATTATTAGGGATTTTCATCCAAGGCTTTAAGAAACCCTAGAGTGGTCGAAATCCTCCTCTCTCCTACATCATCCTTTGCATAGAGTGTTTGTGACTCCATTAGAGGTGCAACACTTGGGGAACTAGGCTTTCAGAAGTCAAAATCAAGAAGGATTAACTTGTTATTACTACATAACAAGAGATGGTTTATGCTTTGGTATTCAATGTTGTATGTTCAAATTAGAAAAACCTAGATCAAAGCAATTAGGGTTGCATGTACACCATATGAATGATGTTATGCTCAAAACCCAACAGTGGTATCAGAGCCTAGGTTGTTTTTTTATTGAATAGATGCAAAAGTGAATTGCCAAAAGATAAGAAAATAGAAATTTTTGCTGTCTGACAGGCTGACTCGCCGAGTCCATGTATGGACTCGACGATTTGCATGAACTCGACGAGTTCCATAGTGGACTCGACGGGTCCAGTGCTCTGGTGTGTCGGGATTTTCGATTTTTTGGCCAGATTTTGATGAAGATAACTACCGATACTCGTTTTTCTTGCCAAAATTCGATTTTTTCAGTTTGGTATGGATATCCTTATCAAAATTCGTGGATTTGGTTAAATATGAATAGTATAAGATTATTATGATTCAAATATTTGACCTAGTAAGTTTGAAAAGTTTCAGTTTACACCCTTTAGGTTTTATAGTTTAAATTTGAACTTAAAAGTTTTAGTTTTTGAAATTTAAATAGTTAAACCCTAATATTTTGAAAAATTTCAAAATTTGTCCTCAAGTTTTGGAATTTAAAATTTAATTAAAAGGTATTAATTTTGAAATATTAAATTCTAAAACCCTAGTGCTTTGAAAAGTTCAATTACCCCCTTATGAATTTTATTAAGTTAATTAATAGCTTAATTAAAAGAGAGAATTAATAAATCCATAATAATATGGTTTATGATTAATCAAATTAAAAGTCTAATTTATTAATAGATTAAACCACCTAGTATTTTAAAAGTATAAAATACACCCTTATACTATATAGAATTAAAAGTTTAATATATATATATATATATATATATATATATATATATATATATATATATATATATATATATATATATATATATAAGTAAATGTCAGTCTTACCGTTAGTAGGCCTCATTCACGAAGCTGGTCTATAAGGGGTGTTTAAGGAAGCGGCCTGTAAAATGACCGACATTGGGTATCCACTCTTACCCACCACACTCTTGACTAGTGGAGGGTCGTTAGCCGAACGGGTAGGATAGGGCACAACCTTCCATTATAAGTATAATGAAATACGAAGTAACTAAACACTTTTATAAATTCCCAAATCTTAGTTACTTTAGGAAAAATGTGGAGTTAGTGCTAATCCATGATATTGCACATTACACCTTGTTGGTCGTTAGTGGAGCGTGTGTGGTTAACCGGCAAACTAATATGGGACCAATGATGGATGGCAATGGGTAGCTCGTAGATTATCATAGATCAATGGAGCGTGTGTGGTTAACCGACACATTGATTAGGTGATAGACATCTTCGAGAGTACCAAGCTAATTTGCATGGTTATCCACACCTTGTCTGTGATCCTCAGCATCCCAATCACAAACTTGAAGGGAATAAGCGAGATTAAACATGCCATTGAAAAGTTTAATGAATCTCAAAAGATCTAGGAGTTTCAATTCATTTAAAACCTAATTTTCAATTTTCGTTTTTCATGGTGGAAATTGGTAAATCGTCATTTACCTACCTTCAAATATTCTGCAATTGGATTATGACATCCCTCTTCCGAATTGTAGAATATTGTGTTGGGTCTTAGCCTTGATATTTCATTTGGGTGTTATATCAAGGACTCTTATCAACTAACTTGAATTTTCTCCCGTTTTGTAGATGTCAAATGACTATGGTCTTCCCGAATCCTTTGGAAAAGGCTTTCCACACGAAGATGATGTTCCACGATTGGATCGTGGAAATGAAAATCATGCTTCACTTCCTCCACATCCTCCAATAATTCTCCCTGACCCACGTGTTCGAAGAATTGAAAAGTTCAAGGTTACTCAAGCCCTATTGGCGAGTAAACATGAAAATGGAAAGTTTGTGTGTGCTCACGTCTTGGAGATGAAGTTACATATTGACAAGTTGGGAATGTTGGGTGTCGATGTCACAAGGAAGCTGGCTATTGGCTTGGTTCTTCAATCACTTCCCGAATCATATAGTGAGTTCATTAAAGATTACTATATGATGGACCACGACCTGACCCTCATTTATCTTACCTATTTGCTAATTGCTGCTGAATCAGTAATGATTTGGCGGACTGGTAAAACAAACTTGTATGGTAGATCAACCTCCCAAACTTCCATGGACATTGACAATGGCAACATTGGAAGTCCAGAAAATTCTTCTCTTCCCAATGGAAAGGGATTGGCCAAGGTCAAACCGTTTGACCGGATGGTAAAGAGAAAGGATGAATATGAAATTGTCCCATGTGCTGTTCCAAAAGAGTCCACTTGTTTCTACTGCCAAGAGAAGGGGTATTGGATGCGAAGCTGCCGTATCTACCTGAAGGACCGCGAAGATGTATGAATCTACTTCAGGTAAAATCCATTATCTAACTCTATTAAGTTCATATTTGTAGATTCTTAATACATGATGTAATATGATTACATTTTGATGTTTTGTAGGATCGAAGAAGAGAAAGGAAGCTTAAAGGAAAAGTATGCTGAGTCTGATCGCGAAGAAATGGATTTCGATCGCATGGTTCGATGATTGGATTTTTGAGCTGCTGTTTAAGAGTTAGAAAAGATTGCTTAGAAATATTTAGTAACATAGTTTTCATTTGTAATTGTGTTGTAAGGATAAGTTTTTCTGCGTTTTTATAAATAAATTTTGATTTTTGTCTTATTTATATATATCCTTGCAATGACTTTTGTGAAAAATGATGTTTGTATGTTTCTATTGTTAGCAATATTGAAATGGATGTGATTCTTTATTATGTTGTTTGGTATAGTGTCGAAAATTTACCAAATAAGGAATGATTCTCATCACCCAAGTTTCAATTGGACAGAAATTTGGAATCATACAACTTGTTTTGTGTGATGAATGAGAACCTTCGTATTTGGGAAATTTAGACTAATTCCTTGTTCACATAAGTATGCGAGTCAAGTGAAGGACTAGGGGATCTAGTACGCATTGTTGTGCACTAGGCCAGGTCCACCACAAAGAACGATAAGAATATTCATCATGATTTGCTAAAGGTTTAGTAAATATGGTTATGCTTACAAGATTAAGTGTAACTCTAAATCATTGAAAAGTTTCAATATATGATAGAACGAATAAGAAAAAATCAATTAGGCAAAAAGATAAAAGTTTCTCCAATCTGAAAAGAAGGGAGAGTACTTAAGTATCGTGTTTTATGATTAACTTAATGATTATGAAACCATGTCACAATTGATCCTCTAAGGACACCTTAGTGCACTAGTATGGCTAAGAAGAGGAATCGGAAATTATTGAAATGGTTAAATCAAAAGGTGAATCATACTTCGTTCCAAAATCGAGTCTTAGAGTCATACTCCAAGATTGTGACTTGAGTGACATCATCTTAAGAGGGTTTATAACACTCATCAAATGTGGAATAGAAAAGTTTCTTACTCCTGCACGTTTGAAATTGGTAAGTTGTGATGCCTTGGATAGGACAAAGACCAACTAAGACCAATTGTGTGAAGTGTTTGTCTTGATAAGAACCCGCACTATCTCTTGAATATTTGTTTGTCAAGGAATGTTTCTTGACAAGAGAATCTTATACATCTACAGATCAGTGGGAGTCCTAAATGATCTTGAAAAGTTTCAAGAACTAATCAAGAGTAAACCTATTGTTAAACACTAGCACACGACTTGAGGTTTATAACCTATCGTGTTGACATGTTCCTGTTTTTCTGTGCCATTCCAGTTGAGCTAACTATGCATGTGAGTTCTATGAGTTCTCATTTGAATGCATAAAGACAAATCACCTTAATCAATGAAAGTTCATTGATCTGTATGGGTGAGCTGCACAACTACTTGGAAGACATGGTAGGCCCTTGTGCTGCCAGATGGAAAGAAATAAAGATCGAACAAGTTCAGTCCATATGCATTTGGATTTGTCACAAACATTGACTTATGATTATGGTTATGACAAATTCACATGGATAGGAACACATACACCATAAAATCTAAGTGACAAGGTTTTTCTCCGCTTCATGAAAATGGTTGTGAGAAAACGCTTTCACTAGGAAGATTTTAAGGAGATAGCGATTATGTAAATTGCATTCTTGAATTTGATTATGATTACGACATCCCTCTTCTTAGTTCGAATTGTGAGATTTGGCAATTAGTCTGAACATTTGGAACTTATTGATATAAGTTCTGAAATTGTTTAGACACACATATGAGCTTTCTCATAAAAGGTGTATAAGCTTGGATAAAAGCTTATCGAAACGTTTCGTATCAGATATATGAACTTTTGGTAAGAAAGTCAATAAGTATTGATTTCTAGAAAGTCCAGCTGATTTCTGAATACATGCCAAAGCTAGTGGGAGCATAAGTGTTATGCTGATAATTATCATGTTAGTGGGAGCATGATTATTATGTTGCGAGTTAGCAATGTTACTTATAAAAAACAAAAGTTTCAATTCGCAAAGTTGCAGAGGTTGAAAAGTTGTTTTGCTATAATTAAGGGAGAGAAATTTATACTTCATTTCAAATCTAAAAGCTTAGATTGATTAAGAAAATTTAGTCAAAGGGCATATATGAATGGTATGTTGAAAAGATTCAACATAAGGGAATTCTATATATAGCAATATTATAGCGAGAGACTGGTAAAGTATCATGTCTTTATGTAAGACATTATGCATCGTATCCCATACGCTTCGGGTATAGGATCATTTGCATATGCTGTAATATTCAACCGTTCTGTCTATTCCAAATGCCTAGAGCGTTAAGAGGGAAAAGGACAAGAATCGGATATGACTAAAGTAAGTTAAACAATTGTCAAGTACAATCTAAGGCTCACCAAGGATTGGTCACTTGTGGGCAGTTGGAAGTATAGTAATGGATGGACCATATTGACATTATTATGAATAGATAGGATTCTATTTAGAATGTGTTATCATATGACAAATATGGAAATGTTTCCATGTAACGACCCAAATTTCGAGTCCAAAAATTTCGTTTGTAATTAAGTAATTTGTAACATCCCAAAATTCAAGGCCAAAAATTTCAATTTGATTAATTAGAACCGCTTAATAAATTTTTCCCAATCATTTAATAACATTCTTAATCAAACAATTATAAGAGTTTTAAATCCCAAAGATCATCTAGTGCGGAAAACATGGTGTGATGTGCTGCGATCGCTCCGAGCTCCTTCCTTGGAAAAACATTAGTACCTGAAACAAATAGCTGAAAACTGTAAGCATGAAGCTTAGTGAGTTCCCCAGATACCACATACCATACATATCAACTGTTCCATACATGCCATACGTAACCATGAGCCATACATAACAAACATATCCATAATCAAGTAAGGTGCTATGTGCCAACATAGTCTTGCTGTTTTGCCACGGGCCGCACGTGGTCTTTCTTGTCAGGCCTGGGGCCACTCCCTGTGTCTTACGGACAAGTGCCAAGGGCCACCCCTGGTCTTCCATGCAAGCATCACAAATACAACTATACATACTACTCTACTAGGCTACTCAGCATACAATATTCCAGGAGCCACCTCCTGGTCTTTCATTCATAATAGCATACAGTGTGCCAGGAGCTACCTCCTGGTCTTTCATACATGTTGCCTAGGGCTAACCCCTGGGTCTTCCTACCATACGTAATAACATACTGTGTGCCAGGAGCCTCCTCCTGGTCTTTCATGCATAATGCCTAGGGCTAACCCTCGGGTCTTCTTACCATACATAAACTAAATGGGCCGGCATTGTGGCCATAGACCCATACAAACAGTGAGGAGACTCACCTCGTACTGCTGAACTGTTGATAACCCTCTGGCTGCTAACCAACAACTCTCCGAACTGCTGCTCCTCTAGCTCCCCGAGCTACCAATACCAAATAATAGTAACACTTAGCCTAACTGTCCTCAAGAAGTCAACTAAGTCAACTCTGATCAAAGTCCTTCTCAAGGTCAAAGTACTGGTCAAAGTCAACCTTCCAGTTGACTCGACTCGTCGAGTTGTTCTGCCAACTCGCCGAGTCCATGCTCCTCAAATCCCAAAACAACCCCGACTCCACTCGTCGAGTCTAGAGAGAACTCGATGATTTCTCCTTCATCTAACACTTCGGGACTATCTTCAAGCGACTCGACGAGTTCATCCTTGAACTCGTCGAGTTCATCATCATCGTATGAATATCTAAGCCATGACTCGCCGAGTTGTATGAACAACTCGTCGAGTTCATCTTCATAACTAAGAAGATTGTCTTGGACTTGCCGAGTTCCTCTTCGAACTCGTCGAGTACTATGATCTTCATGTCCATTACGGACCCAGTCTGGTTGAATCCTTTACTAACCCCACTCACTGATCCGAATCATAAACAGAAGGGTTTGGGTTTGCGACCCGACTCGCCGAGTCCATGAACTGACTCGCCGAGTCCACCTTGTGACATCTTTATTCTGTCGATTACAGTCCATTGCAACACCTTCAACCCATAGATCTGGACTTCTAATGCTAGCATTGCACGTAAAGTTGCTAACTTTACGTGCATGAAAGGTATTATGAGGCTAGAACACTTAATCCAAGCTACAAAGAAGGCCTAGGTCATGAAATGAAGCCATGGCTGGGTAAAGCTGCCCCCTCAGAGCTTCTAAAGCTCAGAAATGCTTAGATCTTAAGTCCTTTTCGTCCTCAATGGCTCAATGTTCGGATTGACCTTGGAAATGGTCCAAATGTGACAAAATCTATGCTAGAAAGGGGATCTAGATGATTAACAGTCAAGGTATAAGCTTGTTACCTCTAAATGGTCTGAAATGCTACCCCAACTCTGGATCTATAGCTTCTTGCACTACCAAGGTCCTTCTTCCTTCTCCAAGCTTCAATTCACTCTCAAGGCAAGAACTAGCTCAACAAAGGAGTTGGGTGGCTAGGGTTTCGAGTTCTAGATAATAGGGGCCGCAAGTGAGCCCTAGGGAAGAGAATAAGATGCTTAAATAGGGTACCAAGTCCCAGAATTAGGGTTTCCAAACCCAGACCAGACTCGCCGAGTCCACTCACCGACTCGCCGAGTCAGTCACTTAATCTTTGACACGGAACCCGCTCCGACTCGTCGAGTTCTTCCCTAGACTCGACGAGTTGACCCTTTTGACTTAGGGTTTCCTTTCCTTTCTTGGTCTTTCTGATTTTGGGTGTTACATAATTTATAAAATTGTTTACTGAAAACATTGCCAATATCATATCAATCCATAAACCATCATGAACATGTCTCAAAATTAAAACATCGAACACTAATATAAATCAGAGTACAATCCCAGAAAACTCATTGCGGAAACCATGTGTGTGTGTGATGCGCTGCTACACCGCCGGCTCCTTCCCCTTGAATGAAGAGGTACCTGAAAACAAAATTGAAACTGTAAGCACAAAGCTTAGTGAGTTCCCCCATCATACCACATACTATACAATCATACAAGTTTCCGGGCAATTCTGGGGTGCCCGACCTACCCATGTCAAGCCATTCTGGGGTGCTGACTACCCGTGTCGAGCCATTCTGGGGTGCTGACTACCCGTGTCAGGCCATTCTGGGGTGCCTGCCTACCCTCCGGTTTATCTCACCCAACAACGGGGACTATTTCACCCCTACTACTATCAAATCATAATCATACTATCATAATCATGCTGTCATAACCATACTGTCGGAATCATACTATCAAGCATTCCTGGGGTACTGGCCTACCCTTCGGTCCTAACGACCGAGGTGAGGGACTATCCCCTCCTACTACCGCTATCATATACAACATATCATACTGGCACATAAAACACATCTAGTAATAGCAACCTAGATAATTATCACACAGACAATCATCTAAAGACAATCCCTGCTGGTGGGCCGACATTGTGGCCGTAGACCCACCTCTACTGGAAGGTAACTCACCTCAATGTCGCGTAGTGTCCGAACTGTCCCCGACGTGAAAATTGACTTTCCTCGACTCCTCAATCCGCACACGAAAACTCTACTAAGTTATCAATTCGTACTCACAACCCCCATAAGGGTCAACCCAAATCCTAATCGAAGTCAAGTTTGGTCAAAGTCAACCTCCAGTTGACTTGACTCGCCGAGTTGGTCTACCAACTCTTCGAGTCCCTATTCCTCCAAAATGATCCAACTCCCGACTCTACTCGTCGAATCTAGCAACAACTCGACGGGTCCATCTTCATCCATAATATCGGGACCATCCTCAACCGACTCGCCGAGTTCCCCTTGAACTCGTCGAGTTCATCTCCCTCATAAGAATGTGTTCAGTCTATGACTCGCCGAGTTGTATGAACAACTCGTAGAGTTCATCTTCATAGGTTGGGAGATTGCCTTGGACTCGCCGAGTCTGTTTATACACTCGTCGAGTCCTATGATTTCCAGGTCCAAGACAAACCCCTAGCAGGCTGAGTGTTCCTTCCACTCAACCAAAACCATTTCCAGAAGGCGTTTTGGGGAAAAAGCGTCCCGAATCGCCGAGTCACCCTAGTGACTCGCCGAGTCCCTCTTTGTCCAAAACTATACAGTCGATTATAATGGGTCTTAACGCGTCAAAACCATAGATCTGGCCTCCTAGGGTCCATTTTATACGTAAAGCTTCAAACTTGATGCACATGCATGGGGCCTTTGGCTAAAAAAGCCATAAAAGGAGGTCTACAAGATGCATGGGGTGTTTATGGCAACAAAGTTGGCACCTTTATGTTATAAAGACCCCCAATAGCCCCAGATCCAAAGTGCAACTCTAAGCACACCCACAAAATCTGATTTTGCTTCTTTATACTCATAAAAGGGTAGAAATTGCCCCAAATCAAAATCCAAGAGATAAGTGGTCAAGGTTCCAACTTTTTACCTTGAATGAGCATAGAATGAAACACAATCTCTGGATCTTCTAGCTTCAACTGGAACTCCCAAGCTCCTTTCCTCTTCTCAAGCTTCACAATCACCAAAGAATGCACAAAAATGGCTTAAGAGCACTCAAACAAGGCTAGGGTTTCAGTTTAGGGTTTTCTGGAAGTGTGAGGGATGATGGTGGAAGTGTGAGGGATGATGGAGGTTGATATGGGAGGAAATAAGTTGTTTAAATAGGGTGCAAACCCTCAAATTTAGGGTTTCACTCGAACAGCTCCTACTCGTCGAGTAGGTTGCCCGACTCGTCGAGTAGGTCACTTAAAATCCTCACGTAAAGCCGAGTCTACTCGACGAGTTAGGCTTTCAACTCGCCGAGTCCCAGGGTAAAATACAACAATACTTGGAATTAAATACGTACCAGGAACCGGGTGTTACAAATCTCCCCCACTTATTGTAGACTTCGTCCTCGAAGTCTGCTACTGAATCCGAAAACAGCTCGGGGTAGTGCTCCCTCGTCTCGTCCACCGGCTCCCAGGTCCATGCCGAGTCCTTGCGGTGCTGCCACTGCACCTTTACCAACTCCATCCTCTTGTTCCTTAGATCCTTCAACTTCCTGTCGAGGATCGCCACTGGCCGCTCGATGTAATTCAGGCTGTCAGTCACCTGAATATCCTCCAAAGGCACTACTGCCGAATCGTCCACCAGGCACTTCCGTAACTGGGAGACGTGAAAGGTGCTATGAATCTGACTGAGTTCGGCTGGTAGGTCCAGCCTATACGCCACCTTGCCCACCCGGGCGTAGGGGTGTTCGTTTGGATGGATTGGTTTGATCCGATCCAATCAAGTGAATCCAAATTGATTTCGATTTTCAAAACATGGGTCCGAATAGTCCAAACTAAATTCAAATCCGATCCGATCCGATCCAATTACAATTCGGTTGGATCGGTTTTTCGAATTCGGTTTTCAAAAACGGAAACATTCTAAAACGACATATCATTATAATATTACCTAACTTTACACAAGAAGCAAAGACAAATTATTTACTTGTCATTTGAAATTTATAAACAACTAATAAGAAGATATATTATAGTTAAGTATTTTATAGATAGAAAACTTTTGAGAGAAAATGAATATTAAGGTATATTTATTGGGTGAAACGTTTTGAACCTATTTGAAAAAATAAATTACAAAATCAATAAATAACTATATATATATATATATATATATATATATATATATATATATATATATATATATAATAAATAGATAAATTATAAACGGTTATTCGGTTTTTTTGGACTATTCGGTTCTTATTTTATAAACCAAAACCAATCCGAAATCCAAAATAATAATTCGGTTTTGTTGAAAACCAATCCAAAAATCCGAATATCCGAACCAAATAGTCCAATCCAAATTGTCCAATTGGATAATTCAGTTTTATTCGAATAGTGAACAGCCCTACCCGTGCGACAACCCTGAAAGGTCCAATATACCTGGGGCCCAGCTTGCCCCGCTTCCTGAATCAAATGACGCCCTTCCAAGGCGACACTTTCAGGAGTACCATATCCCCGACCTGGAGCTCCAGGTCCGATCGACACTTGTCGGCCTAACTTTTCTGCTGACTCTAAGCAGTCTGAAGCCTGCTCCAAACCTGCTGGATCCTCTATGTAGTCTTGAGTACCACTTCAGTACTTCCCATGACCCTCTGCCCAACCTCACCCCAACATATCGGGGTCCTGCACTTCCTCCCATACAACATCTCGAAAGGAGGACAGTCAATACTCGCATGATAGCTGTTATTATAGGAGAACTCAGCCAAAGGAAGGTAAGTATCCCAACTACCTCCAAAGTCTAAAACACATGCCCGCAGCATGTCCTCCAGAGTCTGGATGGTCCGCTCACTCTGACCATCCGTCTGCGGGTGAAAAGCAGTGCTGAAATGCAGATGAGTACCCAACTCGTCGTGAAACTTCTTCCAGAATCTGGAAGTAAACCGCACGTCTCGATCCGAAATCACTGAGACTGGCACTCCGTGCCGAGCTACTACCTCTCAAATGTAGATATCGGCCAACTTCTCGGCCGAGATGCTCTCGTGGATTGGTATGAAATGGGCACTCTTGGTTAACAGATCCACGATGACCCAAATTGAATCCACTCCCCGTGCAGTCCTGGGAAGCTTTGTGATGAAATCCATAGTAATATCTTCCCATGTCTACATGGGAATGTCCAACGGCTGTGTCTTGCCGTGCGGCCTCTGGTGCTCGGCCTTGACCTTCCTGCAGGTCAGGCATCTCTCAACAAACCAGGCTACGTCCCTCTTTATGCAGGGCCACCAATAATCAGGACGAAGATCCCTGTACATCTTCATCGCCCCGAGATGAATAGAAAAACTGGATTTGTGCGCCTCCTCCATCAATACCTGGCGTACACCCCCATGATATGGGACCCACACTCTACGGTGTAGCGTCAACAGTCCATGGCTGTCATAATCAAAGGAGGAAACCCGACCCACAATACGCTCACTCTTACAGTGCTTCTCCTTCATGGCCTCCTGCTGGGCCTCCCGAATCCGCTCCAACAACGGAGTCACAACCGTCATCCTCATATAGATATCCCTGATCGGCGCTGCCTTGCGGCTAAGCGCGTCGGCCACGACATTGGCCTTCCCCGGGTGGTAGAGGATCTCGCAATCATAATCCTTTACCACATCAAGCCACCGATGCTGTCTCATATTCAGATTTGGCTGATCCATGAGATACCTTAGGCTCTTGTGGTCTGTGTAAATGGTACAACGAACCCCATAGATGTAATGACGCCAAATCTTGAGGGCGAAAACAACATCCCCCAGTTCCAAATCATGCGTCGAGTAGTTCGCCTCGTAAGGCTTCAACTGCCTCGAAGCGTAAGCGATAACATGCCCTCTCTGCATCAATACCGCGCCCAAACCCGAGATGGATGCATCGCAATACACTACAAAATCATCCATGCCATCTGGCAGGGCTAAGATTGGCGCCTCGCACAATCTCTGTCTCAACGTATCAAATGCGGCCAGCTGCTCAGTCCCCCAACGAAAGACCACGACTTTCCTCGTCAGCCGGGTTAGGGGCACGGCTATCTTGGAGAAGTCCTGAATGAATCTCCGATAATAGCATGCCAGCCCCAGAAAGCTCCGAATCTCAGATGGAGACCTTGGAACCTCCCACCTCATCACGACCTCTACCTTAGCCGGGTCAACCGAAATCCCATTCTGGTTGACAAGGTGCCCAAGAAACTGCACCTCGCGCAACCAGAACTCGCACTTGGAGAACTTAGCATGCAAGCTCTCCCTCCTCAAAGTATCCAAAACCTCCCACAAGTGCTCCTCATGCTGCTCCTGCGTCTTGGAATAAACCAAGATGTCGTCAATGAAAACGATCACAGACCTATCCAACATCGGCCTACACACGCGGTTCATGAGATCCATGAACGTGGCAGGAGCATTGGTGAGCCCAAAAGGCATCACCACGAACTCATAGTGACCATATCGCGGGAAGGCAGTCTTCTGCACATCCTCCTCTCTGACTCTCATCTGATGATAGCCCAAACGCAAATCAATCTTGGAGAACCAAGATACTCCCTGAAGCTGGTCAAAGAGATCATCAATCCTCGGGAGTGGGTAACGGTTCTTCACCGTTACCTTATTCAGCTTTCGGTAATCTATACACATCCGATGCGACCTGTCCTTCTTTTTCTCAAATAAAATCGGGGCTCCCTAGGGTGAACTGATCGGTCTAATGAATCCCTTGTCTAGCAGCTCCTGCAGTTGTGTAGACAACTCCTGCATCTCAGGAGGAGCCAGCCGATACGGTGCCTTGGCTATCGGAGCCGCACTAGGGACTAGGTCGATCCTGAACTCTACCTGCCTGTCCGGAGGTATTCCAGGCAACTCCTCTGGAAACACATCCGCGAACTCTCGTACCACTGGCACATCACTCACCGTCACCTTCCCCGCCTCCTAGGTATCCAAGACATAAGCGACATACCCTGCGCACCCCTGCTGGAGATAGCGCCTAGCTCTCGCTACTGAACATAAAGCTGGTCCCTGCTGTGGCCCCTTGCCCTAAATTACCAGCTCTCCCCCACTTGGGGTACTGTTCCGCACCAACTGCTGTGCAGTCGATCACCGCCCCATTGGGGCTCAACCAGTCCATCCCTATGATAACCTTGTTCCCCCGCAATGGTATGGGACCCAAATCTACCAAGTAGCGCTCTTCGTACAACCTCAGAACGCAATTGTCACACCCCCAAACCAGACGACGGAAACGTCCGGGGGTGGAGGACTTCATTTGTAGTATCACAACACATGCATTATAGTAATCAAAACAAATGGTTTCAAACATCTTATCAAAATGAATTTCAGTATCATCAAATGAAGTGGTTTTAAGTGATTGTTTCAAAAAGACGTCAAGTCACCAAAACGAATTTCAAAATATCAAACTTCTTTTAAATGTTTTATAAACTTATATTTTTCCCCAAAAATCATACCAGTATATATATATTTATATAAATAAGATTTAAAAGATTTAGGACTGATAACCCACTTTGGTTCTTTTTCCTTGTTTGGATGTGGGATTACAAGTATTAGTTATTTGTCCGAGTGTCATTTAAATTTTACTTATATATATATTGTATATGTATACAAGTATAAAAGTTTATTCATTTAGTTTCAATTACCCTTTTGTAACAAGTTGAGCAAGGGGTTGTATTCATTAATACTAAGTATCAATACAGAAAATACATATAAATTATAATAGGTATAATTTATGATTCACAGAACAATAATTCATGATTCAAGCATACTAGAGTACATTGTTTTACAAGAACAAAGATTGATTCAAAACTATTCAAGGATATACATTCTTTCAGATACATGTTAAGAGTACTAATTCAAGAACATACTATCAATCATTTACTTCAGAATGATTGGGTTTTCATAACTAATATACATGTAACGTTTATATGCTTTTATGAGACAAGTAGTACAGTTTGTTTAATTCATTTTAAACAATATAGTAAAGTCCTGATATTATTGCCAGAGTCTCCAGTAGGGGATCGAAACAATGGGTGTATAGATCTATATTGGGATTGACAATCCCGCACTCGGACTGCTAGCTACAGTCAGGCATACATGCCTATGAGTGACAATTGTTATCATCAACTTTCAGCGCATTCATAGCGATGGATCAGGCCATCTAGTTAGTATGGTTATAATAACTCATTTAAAAGATATTAACAATACGTTAGTGTATAATTAACTAAACTTAAGTGCATTTTCAAAGTACTAGTTTACAAGATATAGTTAACAAGATACAAGCTTACATAAAGATTACAAATACAGATAATTGGTTTACAAATAGAACAGTTTTATACAAATACAACTACTTTTCATATACAACAAAAAATATAGGATTTTCTGGAAACAATTTACATATTCAAGAAACAGAAGACATTCTTACAAAACTTAAATACTTATGCACTCACTCAACTTTATGTTGATACTCTATTTTCAAATTACTTGTATTCTCAGGGAACCAGTAGGCAGGTACACCCCGAGCTTTTGAGAAGATGGAGCTATTTATGTCTTATCTTCCTATTTTGTAAAACTATTTAGTTTCATAATAGAAGGTTGAAACACATGTAAATATTGATACTTTTTTAAATACAGTGGTTGTTTTTACTCTGATTACTATAATGCATGTGTTGTGATACTACAAATGAAGTCCTCCACCCCCGGACGTTTCCGCCGTCTGGTTTGGGGGTGTGACAGATTGGTATCAGAGCAATGTTTATAGTGAACTCAGTATATCAATCCATAAAAGATATACAAACTATAAATACATTTGGGGCTAAGAGCTCTGACTACAAGTATACTTTTAAAAATTTAAGTATTTTTACAAGAAGTATACTAACACTCATACCAACAAGTACAGTATCACAGTCATAAGAACTTAAAAGTATTTGGATGTTGAACACTACAATCAAACCTGGACAGTTATGTAATCATATCTGGGATTAATATAACCTGATCAACTATATTGATTTGAGATATGACCAACATGTGTTTGGGAGTGATAGTGGTGTTGTGGCATGTCTAAAACTTACCATACATACTCAGAAGAACTTTAGAACAAAACATAAAGATTAAAATACTATAGGGGTATTTTAGGCACTATATACTAATAAAAAACATGTGAAAACAATAGAACAATTAAGGGTAGAACTATAAATATTAAGGGTATATTACAATTATATATAATTAAAGTTATATAGACTTAGAATATGTGATTTAGCTTCATTTCCTGTTCCTTGTTTGGTTGTGGATTTAGAGCCGGGTCATATAATCGAAAGTCGGTTATACCCAAGTTATATATAATTAGTATACACTTTATAGTTACAGAAATACCTAAGAACAAGTCATACATAATACATTACTTGATAACTATAGGTCTCTTTTGTAGTCAATCGTTACTAACTATATTCTATATCTCTTATCTCTATTCTCACCTAGACAACACTAGCTGAGTTGAGGTTTCATCAAAATGATACCCGTCGCCATTAGGAAATACTCTACTCGTTTCCTATTTCACTCTTTTGGTTATAGTTAAGTCTATGGATAGGTTTTAGTGTTATTTTTCAGGTTTTTCAGTAAGACCACGAAAATTTTATTTTCGATAGGTCTGTATGATGTCGATATTTTTCTCAGAATTTGGTGTATTGTAGACCTGTCTAGGGTCAAGTTTTCCAGACTTATGTATTCAATATGCCAATGTAATCGACATGCATTTTCTTAGTAATTGAAAAATAACCATTTACTTTCATATTATTCAGTTACAAGTTATACTTGTCATAGACTTCTATTTCTAATTCATTCCAAGATTCATATCGAACTATATGTTTTAGTTCAGAGATATCAGAATTCATATTCACTCTTGATATCTTATCATCTTGGTATCTTTTGACTTTTATAGAAAAAGATGCCTCCTCGTAGAAATCCAAGACGTCACAATGTAAATGAACCGCCGGCGCCACCTCCGCCACCACCTCCTCAGTTCGACCCTGCTATGTTCCAAGCGGCGGTCACGGCGGCCGAAGCTGCTGCTATGGCTCAGATCAATACTTCTGGTGCTAGTGGGTCTGGAGCTGGTACAAATCCCCCTAACCAGGGTGAAGGTCATGGGCATTCGTGAGAATGCACTTATAAAGATTTTACCAATGCCAAACCCAGGACCTTTAATGGAACTTGAGGAGTTATGGCATTAAGGCAGTGGATAGAGAAGACAGAAGCAATTTTCGAAATCTGCTCCTTTCCTGACAACAACAAAGTCAAGTTCGCTGCTTGCACTTTTTCGGAAAGAGCTTTGACATGGTGGAATGGTCACGTTAAGTCACTTACTCTGGTAGTGGCTAATTCGATCAGCTGGGAGAACTTCAAGGGTATGCTTATGCGGGAGTATTGTCCGCGAGGCGAAGTTCAGAAACTTGAGGAGGAGCTCCGGGGTCTCTCAATGCTTGGTTCTGATATATCAACCTATACTAGTAGATTTTGTGATCTGGCAATTCTTTGCCCGGATATGGTTGCTCTAGAGAGCAAAAAGATTGAGAGATATATTTGGGGACTGTCGCCCCAAATTCAAAATAATGTGTTAGCTTCAAGGCCTGTTACTTTTGACAGTGCCAGAGAGCTGGCACAGTCTCTTATTGATCATGGAATCCATCAACACTCGGTGGTTGCTACACCAGAACAACCAAAGGGAAACAACGACAACAACAATAACAACAACAACAACAAGAAGGGTCGGAACAAGAGGAAGGGAAAGTTTTCACAGGATTCCTCAAAGAAACAACAACTGGCTACAGTCAACGCTGCGACTGTACCTACTGTTGTTCCTGTTAATCCAGCACCAGCTAAGCCATATGCTGGTAATCTCCCTAAGTGCAACAAGTGCAATTTTCACCATAATGGAAATTGCAGGGAAATGCAGTGTCGTAACTGCAACAGAAAAGGGCATACCACCCGATTTTGTAGAGCACCACCCCAATCACTTAACCAAGTACCTGCGGCTGGAGTTGGTCAAGCATGTTATCAGTGTGGTGAAGTGGGGCATTTCAAGAGAGATTGTCCTAAAGCTGGAAATGCAGGTGGAGTGGGGAGAATTTTAGCTTTGGGTCAGGAAGAAGCAGTGGCAAATCCCGCATGATTTACGGGTACGTTCCTTCTCAACAACACTTATGCATGCATTCTATTTGATTGTGGTGTTGAGAAGAGCTTTTTGAGCCATAATTTCAAACACTTGCTAAATCAAAACTCTCAACCATTAAAAGAAACATTCACCGTCGAAATGGCTAACGGGAAATCCGAATCCACCAACAAAATATACATAGGATGTACTCTTACCTTGAATAAATTTTCGTTCCCAATTGACCTTATGACGGTCTCTATCAAGAGTTTCGACGTAATAATAGGTGTGGATTGGTTGTGTCCTAACCGTGCTGACATCCTATGTTATGAAAAAGCCATTTGTCTGAACTTGCCAACTAATGAAACTCTTGTTATTTATGGCGACAAACCCGGAACGAACCTCCATATCATTTCTTGCATTAAGGCACAAAAGTACCTTCGCAAAGAGTACTGTGCTTTCTTAGCTCACGTGGTAGACAAAAAGCAAGAAGTGAAAGACATCGTGAAAATTCCTGAAGTTTGTAACTTTCTCGACGTTTTTCCTGATGATCTTCCAGGAGTGCCTCCCGAACGACAAGTCCAGTTCAGAATCGACTTAATTCCAGGGGCTACCCCTGTCGCCAAATCTCCTTATCGTCTTGCACCTTCAGAAATGCAGGAACTGTCCAGCCAGCTTAACGAACTCCTTAGCAAAGGTTTCATAAGACCAAGCTTCTCACCCTGGGGAGCACCGGTTTTGTTCGTGAAGAAGAAGGATGGATCGTTCCGTATGTGCATAGACTACCGCGAGCTGAATAAACTTACCATTAAGAATCGATACCCTCTGCCTCACATAGACGATCTGTTTGACCAACTTCAAGCTGCGAGCTACTTCTCAAAAATAGACTTAAGATCCAGGTATCACCAGTTACGAATTTTGGAGAATGACATTCCCAAAACCGCGTTCAGAACTCGTTATGGTCATTATGAATTCGTAGTGATGCCATTCGGATTGACGAATGCACCTGCTGTGTTCATGGATTTAATGAACAAAGTGTGTCGTCCATTCTTGGACAAATTCGTCATAGTCTTCATTGACGACATCCTTATCTACTCAAGAAGTAAAGAGGATCATAGCCAACATCTTCGTCAAGTTTTGCAAACTCTTAGAACAGAGAAACTTTATGCGAAGTTTTCAAAGTGTGAATTTTGTATCAGGAAGGTTGATTTCCTAGGTCACGTGGTCAGTTCAGAAGGAATACACGTCGACCCTTCCAAAATAAAGGCAATTGAAAACTGGACAGCACCCAAAACACCTACAGAAATTCGTCAATTCTTAGGTCTTGCTGGCTATTATCGCAGATTCATCCAGAATTTCTCTCAAATAGCTAAACCTCTTACCACCCTGACGCAAAAGGGTGTAAATTTTAGCTGGGGAGAAAAACAAGAAACAACATTTCAAACGCTAAAACGAGCCTTGTGTAGTGCACCAATCCTGTCTCTCCCTGAAGGGACAGAGGATTTTATAGTGTACTGTGATGCTTCAAATCAAGGGCTTGGATATGTTCTTATGCAAAGAGGAAAGGTGATATCCTATGCCTCAAGACAGCTAAATACACATGAAGTCAACTATACAACACATGATCTTGAGCTAGGAGCAGTGGTATTCGCTCTGAAGATCTGGAGACATTACTTATATGGCACGAAATGCACAGTATTCACGAACCATAAAAGTCTCCAGCACATCTTCAATCAAAAAGAGCTGAACATGAGACAACGACGGTGGGTGGAGCTACTGAACGACTACGATTGTGAGATTCTTTATCACCCTGGTAAAGCTAACGTTGTAGCTGACGCCCTTAGCAGAAAAGAATACTCGGGACGCCGAGTAAAGTCGTTGACCATGACAATCCATTCACATCTGTCCACACAGATCAGAGAGGCTCAACTCGAGGCCTTAAAACCTGAAAACGTGGCAGGTGAAACTTTGAGAGGAATGGATAAAAATTTCAAAGTCAGGGATGATGGAGTCTATTGTTTCATGAACCGAATCTGGACACCTAAGTTTGGTGGTTACAGAGAAGTAGTCATGAATGAAGCACACAAAACTCGATACTCCGTTCATCCAGGTTCAGACAAGATGTATCTGGACCTTAAGAAAATGTATTGGTGGCCTAACATGAAGGCCGAAATCGCTACCTTCGTGGGCAAGTGTCTTACTTGCGCCAAAGTAAAGGTAGAATACCAGAAACCTTCAAGTTTATTGCAACAACCTGAAATACCACAATGGAAGTGGGAGCGGATTACAATGAATTTCATAACCAAGTTACCTAAGACAACGGGTGGTTATGATACTATTTGGGTAATCGTCGATAGATTAACCAAATCCGCGCACTTCTTACCGATCAGAGAAACTGACAAGATGAAGAAGCTAACAAGAACTTACCTTAATGAAATCGTTAGACTGCATGGTGTTCCAATATCTATTATTTCCGACCGAGATAGTAGATTCACTTCTCGCTTCTGGCAGTCTTTACAAAAATCTTTGGGAACTAGGCTGGACATGAGTACAGCCTACCATCCTCAGACTGACGGACAAAGTGAGAGGACGATTCAAACTTTAGAAGATATGTTGCGAGCTTGCGTGATAGACTTTGGTAGGGCATGGGATACTCATTTACCCCTTGTCGAATTCTCTTACAACAATAGTTATCACACTAGCTTAAAGGCTACTCCTTTCGAAGCTCTCTATGGCCGTAAGTGCAGATCCCCTCTGTGCTGGGCTGAAGTGGGCGATACACAGTTAGCTAGAAGTCAAGTTCCTGACGGTGCCCTAACTGGTCTGGAAATCATTCGCGAAACCACGGAGAAAATCATACAAATCCGGGAGCGACTTAAAGCTTCCAGAGATAGACAGAAAAGCTACGCTGACAAAAGAAGAAAACCTTTGGAGTTTCAGGTTGGTGACCACGTCATGTTGAAGGTCTCACCCTGGAAAGGCATGATACGCTTTGGAAAGCGTGACAAGTTAAATCCAAGGTACACAGGACCATTCGAGATTCTCGCTAGAATCGGTCCCGTAGCTTACAAACTCCGTCTACCTCAAGAACTAAGTAACATACATCCTGTTTTCCACGTCTCAAACTTGAAAAAGTGTCTGTCTGACGAGACTGTTGTAATCCCACTCGACGAGATCGAGATCAACGAGAGCCTCAACTTCGTGGAAGAACCTGTAGAGATCATGGACCGAGAGGTCAAGAAAACGAAGCAAAGCCGTATTCCGATAGTGAAGGTTCGCTGGAACGCCAAGCGAGGACCTGAATTCACTTGGGAGCGCGAGGATCAAATGAAACTGAAATATCCTCATCTTTTTACTTAGTTATTTGTAATAACTTAGTTGCTTAAACTCTAATTTCGGGACGAAATTCCCTCTAACGGGGGGATGATGTGACAACCCGAAATTTCTAACTTGTGTAAACATTCAAATTTATTAGTGTTAGACTCATTTTGCTTCCAGTTATCACTGTTTGGAACCTGTTTTGAGTATTCTAACTCTAGTGAATCAAAGGAATTAGTATTTGGAAGTGTCAGTTTAAGTTCTAAACTACCTAGAAACCGTAAACCTCCTCAAAAAGGAGTTTACGGTCGAGACCTTGAGTTTACGGTCAGGGTAACCGTAAACTCCTCCCTATATATATAATGGTTGATCATTTCAGCCATTTTTTTCACTTTTCAAGCATAGGAGCCGATTTCTCTCTAAAAAATCATAAGATTTTGCTTCCAAATCTTCAAACAAATCATCAAAGATCCTCAAGAACACGGTTGTGTTTTGGATCCTAATCACCCTTACAAGCTTCTAATAAGTAAGTACACTACCCTTACCTTGTTATATACTTGAATCACTTATTAAACACCTAGAAAACATCAAGAAACTCAAGAAATAAAGGTGTTTACAGTCTAGTGAATCTTCATAGACCGTAAACCCTTATAAAGGGTGTTCTTATAGCCTTTACCCTTCCTAAGGCTAAGCATGGTCCCTAGAATCCGATGCCTTTGATTGAAGCCCTTGAAAACCATCATTTGTGAAAGATTTGGTGAGTTTGCGGTTGAATCTCCTTAGACCGTGAACTCCATGACCGTGAACCCAAGAACCGTAAACCTTATGACCGTAAGGTCATTGAACCGTGAACCCATGGGACCGTAAACCCATTGAACCGTAAACACATAGGATCGTGAACCACTTTGACCGTAAACTCTTATGGTCATGCCACTTGGACCGTAAACTCCTTAGGGTGGCCATACACCTTTGGTATGCAATCACATGTGATTATAGCACTTAAATCTAAGTGTATCCTATATCCTAGGGTGTTTCCTTTCATGATTAGTTGTATAAACACTAATTATATGATTATATGTATCATTATATGATAAATAGGATCCGTGTGTGTGCTCAAGTCTTCACTTGGCACTTAGCATCCTATACCACCCGTTCATCCAAACCACTCACTACAGGTGAGTTCATACCCTCGTATTTTCATAGTTTTTACTGTTTTAAGGGGGGGGGGGGAATACAAGTCTAACACAAAGAATTTGTGTTATAACAAATGATTTCAAATGGATTACAGTTATCAAAACAAATGGTTTCAAACATCTTATCAAAATGAATTTCAGTATCATCAAATGAAGTGGTTTTAAGTGATTGTTTTAAAAAGACGTCAAGTCACCAAAACGAATTTCAAAATATCAAACTTCTTTTAAATGTTTTATAAACTTATATTTTTCCCCAAAAATCATACTAGTATACATATATTTATATAAATAAGATTTAAAAGATTTAGGACTGATAACCCACTTTGGTTCCTTTTCCTTGATTGGATGTGGGATTACAAGTATTAGTTATTTGTCCGAGTGTCATTTAAATTTTACTTATATATATTGTATATGTATACAAGTATAAAAGTTTATTCATTCACTTTCAATTACCCTTTTGTAACAAGTTGAGCAAGGGGTTGTATTCATTAATACTAAGTATCAATATAGAAAATACATATAAATTATAATAGGTATAATTTATCATTCACAGAAAAATAATTCATGATTCAAGCATACTAGAGTACATTGTTTTACAAGAACAAAGATTGATTCAAAACTATTCAAGGATATACATTCTTTCAGATACATGTTAAGAGTACTAATTTAAGAGCATACTATCAATCATTTACTTCAGAATGATTGGGTTTTCATAACTAATATACATGTAACGTTTATATGCTTTTATGAGACAAGTAGTACAGTTTGTTTAATTCGTTTTAAACAATATAGTAAAGTCCTGATATTATAACCAGAGTCTCCAGCAAGGGATCGAAACAATGGGTGTATAGATCTATATTGGGATTGACAATCCCGCACTGGGACTGCTAGATACAGTCAGGCATACACGCCTGTGAGTGACAATTGTTATCATCAACTTTCAGCGCATTCATAGCGTTGGATTAGGCCATCTAGTTAGTATGGTTATAATAACTCATTTAAAAGATATTAACAATACGTTAGTGTATAATTAACTAAACTTAAGTACATTTTCAAAGTACTAGTTTACAAGATACAATTTACAAGATACAGTTTACAAGATACATTTTACAAGATACAATTAACAAGATACAAGTTTACATAAAGATTACAAATACGGATAATTGGTTTACAAATAGAACAGTTTTATACAAATACAACTACTTTTCATATACAACAGAAAATATAGGATTTTCTGGAAACAGTTTACATATTCAAGAAACAGAAGACATTCTTACAAAACATAAATACTTATGCACTCACTCAACTTTATGTTGATACTATCTTTTCAAATTACTTGTATTCTCAGGGAACCAGTAGGCAGGTACACCCCGAGATTTTGAGAAGATGGAGCTATTTATGTCTTATCTTCCTCTTTTGTAAAACCATTTAGTTTCATAATACAATGTTGAAACACATGTAAATATTTATACTTTTTAAATACAGTGGTTGTTTGTACTCTGATTACTATAATGCATGTGTTGTGATACTACAAATGAAGTCCTCCACCCCCGGATGTTTCCGCCGTCTAGTTTGGTGGTGTGACAGCAATCTCTGAAAACCTCTAACGCCCGCACTGATCGGTCGTCCGCAATCTCAACCTTTAGGGGGCACTCTAACATTCCCGAAGAGTCAGGAAACCTCTTGCTAAGTGCAAGAGACACAAACGATCGGGTAGCACCCGAATCAAACAACATCTGAGCTGGAATACCGTTCACATGGAATGATCCTAAACAGAGCACATAACATAACATATCAAAATCACAGCGACATAATATAAAAGTTTAGAGAGAAGAAATCATACCCGTCACCACATCGGGTGCGATGCGTGCCTCCTCGACTGTCATCTGAAATGCTTGGCTCCGCACCACCGGAGCCTCTGTCTTGACCTTCCGGCCATCCGTAACTCGTGTAGTCGCTGGAGTCGGCGCCACCACCGACGCTGCTGCTGATGCTGCTGACAACCTAGGGCAGTTGGCCTTTTTATGGCCCCTCTGATTGCAATGGAAGCAAATCAGGTCTGATGTCTGAACTGTGGGGGCGGGGGCAGTACAATCCCTGCCAAAGTGCCCCGTCTTTCCGCACTTGTAGCAGCCTGACGATCCCACTCTACAAGCTCCCTCGTGCGGCCTGCCGCATTTCTTGCAGCGGCTCTGGCCCAGATGTGTCACACCCCAAAACCGTAACGGCGGAAACGTTCAGGGGTGGAGGACGTCATGTTTAGTATCACAAGACATGCATCATAGTAAGCAAAGTAATGAACAACCATTTCATTAGGAAGAAAGTGTTTACAAAGTGTGTGTTCACAAAACATAGAATACAAAATCAAATAACAAAACAAGACTTGAAGCTACTATGCTCCATCTTCTGAATTCCCAGCGCGAGTACCTGTCTACTACGCTTCTGAGAATACAAGTTATTTGAAAGAGTTGATCAGCAATTAAGATAGTGAGCTCATAAGATTTTAGTGATGTAAGTTGTAGAAAGTTGTTGAAAAATGTAGTTGAAATGTAGTAAGTTGTAAGTTCTGTTTAGAAAAGTTCGCCTGTTCCTCTAGAAAATCCTATATTTCCTACTTTGATGAAAGATACGTAAAAATGATTCTACAATCCTTTCTATGAGTACTAAATGGATACAAGTTATATAAAACTCAGAGTAAACAAACAATCGACTGTGCGCATCTGCCCTAAGCCCACAACCAAACAAGGAACATGAAGTAAGGCAGATAGCACACATCCCATTGTTTGTTAGATCATTGTTATATATAACCCTGGCGTATTCACTTGTTACTCATGGAGTTAATTGTAATAGTTCCTTTATATTTAAAAGATTCTTTAAGAAAACCCTTATTTCTTATAATAAAATGGTGACCACAGTGATTACTTCTATAATCACTTAACTTATAATGGCTATATATGATCTAATATCGAATAGATAGTTAATTGGGTGAATCTGCCCTAAGCCCACAACCAAACAAGGAACAGGAAGTAAGGCAGAAAGCACACATCCAACTACCTATTGGGTATTAATGATATATAACCATGATGTATAAACTAAAGTATTATAGAGTTAATCACCTAAGGTCCTTTAAGTTTACACTGGTTTAATAAAATGTATTAAACCCTTAACTGGTAAGTTTCTAGTTTTGTATACCAAAAGTTCTGATTTGGAAAGTATGTTTTGTACTAGAAAACTATGCATTGACTTTGTGTCCTATGACTTGACCCATACCTGGTACCCTTATGATGACTTAATGTATACTGAACACACACACACACACATATATATATATATATATATATATATATATATATATATATATATATATATATATATATATATATATATATATATATATATCTAAAATCGAATAGATAATAGACTGGGTGAATCCGTTCCAAGCCCACAACCAAACAAGGAACAGGAAGTGAAGCAGAGAGCACACATTCTATTATCTGTCGGATCCTATTTTATATATATATATATATATATATATATATATATATATATATATATATCCTTTGATGTATACATTAAGGAATCATAAGGTTAGCATTATGGTCCCTTTCTACTGAATGTACTAGACTCGACTGTTCTGTTTGTCGTTTGTAAAATGTAAGTTTTCCCTAGTTTATAACTATCTTAACTCGAAAATAGTTTGCATTTGACTCTCAAGTGGTACTGTCACTTTATGAAAGTAATGGGAAATGTAAGTACACAGTTGTCGTTTAAAATGACATACGGATGTACTGATGACCTTAAAACATGTTTGTTTTATACTAAGTACCCCTCCTGTACGCTCTCCCTGTCTGGAGATTAAGGGAACCAAGCGCGACTTTTTAGCAAACCAGTTGCTACGCCGTGTAATTCACATTAAAGTTTTATGATCATGTATACCCAATATAATTATCACCTTTTGTTTAGAACAATGAGTTAGTGATTCATTGGTATAATTAGATCCTGTAGTAGTTCCATGCTATAGCAACTTAATATGTTCGTTATGTTTCTCATATAGTATGTTCTGTTTATCATATTGTATGTTCTGTTTCTCATATAGTATGTTCGTTCTGTTATCGTGTATTGTATCTAGTATGAACTGAATCTCTAAACTATACCTATTATAGTTTACTAATGTTTTACTTGAACTGTTATTGAAAAGACTCATTTGTCTACTAAGTTATGCTTGTACTTTAAAAACGGAGTTTTGTTAAACTATGAAGTAACATAACTTTAAAAGAGTTTTTGAAATGTTTTGATCACTTATAAAAGACATAAGCAATCTTTTGAAAGATGTATATATAACAAACATTTACACAATTATTATTGTGTTCAACTTGTATCCCCCCCTTAAAAGTATTTAAAATAGTTAAAAGATTCATTATGGGGTATGAACTCACCTGATATGGGTGACTCAACGAATACGCATGTAAGGATGAAAAGTTCCACGAATGAAGTCCCGAGACACAACAAGTCCTAAATGACATACAATGACATATATTGGCATGAATATAGTGTTTATAAGCAACTATATGAAAGGAAACACCTTCCGGGACCAGGAAACACTTTGACCAAGTGTTGGAATCACATGTGATTCATCAAAGGAAAGTGGAATGGCACTATCATGTGTTTACGGCCATGGGTTTACGGCCAAGGGAGTTTACGGCCGTAAACTCATGGTCAAACATGCATAAGAGGGTTTTTGAAGGCTAGGGAAACTTGAAGGACCATTGCTCTACACAAGGATGATAAAGACCATCATAATGGAGGCTTTTGATGAGTTTATGGCCATGCAAGGAGTTTACGGCCGTAAACTCATGGACATTATGAACTTGAGAGTGGTTTAAGGTCCTATTTTCATAAAGGAAGGGTTCTAGGTCACAAGCTTTGCATCTAGGAGGGTTTATAGCCAAAATGGCACCCTTATAGGGGTTTACGGCCATGGGAGATGGCTTGGCCGTAAACTCCTTTTGGTCTTGCATTCTTGATGATTTCAAGGCTCTAATCAGATGTTTCAACTAGATAACAAGCTAAGGAGTGAGTACTTACGATATAAAGGCTTGAAATGGTGATTAAGGTCCAAGAACACTAGTGTGTGTTCTTGGTGTTTCTTGAAGATCTAAGAAAAGATGATTTCCATGGATGAAATCATTAGATGATACTAGATTAAGAGATGTATCAACAAATCAAGGAAGAACACTTACAACTTTTGAAGATCAAGGATGAAAATCGGGATGATAGTTGAGAGAGAAATGGAGTGTTCTTGAGTTGGAAATGAAATAATGAAGAAAGTTGGAGGATATGAGCCTATAAGGAGGGAGTTTACGGCCCACCTTGAGTTTACGGCCGTAAACTCAAGTGTTGTGGCCGTGAACTCTAAATGAAGAGGTTAAGGCTTGATTCGTTGAACAGTGTCTCTAGCAGGCACATTCTAACACTCATTCCTTAAGTATACTAGGCTTAAAACTCCTTAGAATGACCTTTAACCAGGCTAGAACTCATTACCAATGAGTCTGACACTCGGTTGAGTTGACTGACTGAGCTTTCAAAGCAAAAAATTTTCGGGTTGTCACATCATCCCCCCGTTAAATGGAATTTCGTCCCGAAATTAGCTTTCTTACAACACTACTGGGGTTGCGCTCCTCTGATTTGCAGAATACCCACTCGTAGACCTGGCAACTTTGCCCTGGTGTTCATGATAGGATTCGTACTTGGTTCATCTATCATTACCTCGAGTACGGATCCTCTGCTTCCAGTAGTACGGGCCCATACTACCTTCCACATCTATCCGTACTTTCCTCAAGGACTGCTTTGACTTCACCAGATTCCTTCTACCAAATCTTCTATCCAAGCTAATCTCATCCTAGGCTTGACCTAGGGCCTTCTCCGACCTACTCTCCGCCATCAGCTGCTCAAGGAGTCCGCCATCAGCTTCTCTGACCTACTCTCTGCCATCAGCTGCTCAAGGAGTCCCTACCATCCTTCCCTAACTAGCATGCAGTTCTCAGAATCATTTAACAGGCATACAAGGCATCCTCCTAGATCCTTAGCCCTAGTCTAGCATGCAGTTTCCATAATCATATCATATAGCATAACATAACAAGTATGGGTATCTTAGGGAAAACTTACTGGAGCTCGGCCGGTCGCACGCATCACACACCTTGTTCTTTCTCAAAATTCCTTAACTTAGATTTTAGAAAACTATTTTCTTGTGAAAATCTTTCAAGCCCTCGATTTGAGTCCAGACACTCCCGAGGGTGTGTCCGAATCCCTCAAACCAAGGCTCTGATACCAAGTTGTAACGTCCCAAATTTCGAGTCCAAAAATTTCATTTGTAATTAAATAATTTATAAAATTGTTTACTGAAAACATTGTCAATATCATATCAATCAATAAACCATCATGAACATGTCTCAAAATTAAAACATCAAACAATAATATAAATCAGAGTACAATCCCATAAAACTCATTGTGGAAACCATGTGTGTGTGTGATGCGCTGCTACGCCACCGGCTCCTTCCCCTTGGATGAAGAGGTACCTGAAAACAAAACTGAAACTGTAAGCACAAAGCTTAGTGAGTTCCCCTATCATACCACATACTATACAATCATACAAGTTGCCGGGCAATTCTGGGGTGCCCGACCTACCCATGTCAAGCCATTCTGGGGTGCTGACTCCCCGTGTCGAGCCATTCTGGGGTGCTGACTACCCGTGTCAGGCCATTATGGGGTGCCTGCCTACCCTCCGGTCTATCTCACCCGGCAACGGGAACTATTTCACCTCCTACTACTATCAAATCATAATCATACTATCATAATCATGCTGTCATAACCATACTGTCGGAATCATACTATCAAGCATTCCTGGGGTACTGGCCTACCCTTCGGTCCTAACGACCGAGGCGAGAGACTATCCCCTCATACTACCGCTATCATATACAACATATCATACTGGCACATAAAACACATCTAGTAATAGCAACCTAGATAATTATCACACAGACAATCATCTAAAGACAATCCCTGCTGGTGGGCTGGCATTCTGGCCGTAGACCCACCTCTACTGGAAGGTAACTCACCTCAATGTCGCGTAGTGTCCGAACTGTCCCGACGTGAAAATTGACTTTCCTCGACTCCTCAATCCCCACACGAAAACTCTACGAAGTTATCAATTCGTACTCACAACCCCCATAAGGGTCAACCCAAATCCTAATCGAAGTCAAGTTTGGTCAAAGTCAACCTCCAGTTGACTTGACTCACCGAGTTGGTCTACCAACTCTTCGAGTCCCTATTCCTCCAAAATGATCCAACTCCCGACTCTACTCGTCGAATCTAGCAACAACTCGACGGGTCCATCTTCATCCATAATATCGGGACCATCCTCAACCGACTCGCCGAGTTCCCCTTGAACTCGTCGAGTTCATCTCCCTCATAAGAATGTGTTCAGTCTATGACTCGCCGAGTTGTATGAACAATTCGTCGAGTTCATCTTCATAGGTTGGGAGATTGCCTTGGACTCGCCGAGTCTGTTCATACACTCGTCGAGTCCTATGATTTCCAGGTCCAAGACAAACCCTTAGCAGGCTGAGTGTTCCTTCCACTCAACCAAAACCATTTCTAGAAGGTGTTTTTGGGAAAAAGCGTCCCGAATCGCCGAGTCACCCTAGTGACTCGCCGAGTCCCTCTTTGTCCAAAACTATACAGTCGATTATAATGGGTCTTAACGCGTCAAAACCATAGATCTGGCCTCCTAGGGTCCATTTTATACGTAAAGCTTCAAACTTGATGCACATGCGTGGGGCCTTTGGCTCAAAAAGCCATAAAAGGAGGTCTACAAGATGCATGGGGTGTTTATGGCAACAAAGTTGGCACCTTTATGCCATAAAGACCCCCAATATCCCCTGATCCGAAGTGCAACTCTAAGCACACCCACAAAATCTGATTTTGCTTCTTTATACTCATAAAAAGGGTAGAAATAGCCCCAAATCAAAATCCAAGAGATAAGTGGCCAAGGTTCCAGCTTTTTACCTTGAATGAGCTGAGAATGAAACACAATCTCTGGATCTTCTAGCTTCAACTGGAACTCCCAAGCTCCTTTCTTCTTCTCAAGCTTCACAATCACCAAAGAATGCACAAAAATGGCTTAAGAGCACTCAAACAAGGCTAGGGTTTTAGTTTAGGGTCTTCTGGAAGTGTGAGGGATGATGGAGGCTGATATGGGAGGAGATGAGTTGTTTAAATAGGGTGCAGACCCTCAAATTTAGGGTTTCACTCGAACAGCTCCTACTCGCCGAGTCGGTCTCCCGACTCGTCGAGTACGTCACTTAAAATCCGCGCGCAAAGCCGAGTCTACTTGACGAGTTAGGCCTTCAACTCGTCGAGTCCCAGGGTAAAATACAATAATGCTTGGAATTAAATACGTACTAGGAACCGGGTGTTACATTCCATAATGGGAGGATGATATTAAGAATCTATGTAGATTAGAAACTTTTATGCAAGAAGGATGTTCAAAGGAATGTACTTTGAATGTGAGACTTCATAGACTACTTTTTTAATATCATTGGCAAAGTCTTTGTGACTTTGGTGCTATGACATTATAAAAGGATCATTGCATAAAATGTTAGAATCTAACATATTCTAATAGTGGCAAGAAGTTGGTATTCTTACACTTGTGATAAGGATTAGGAATTGTGAAATGAGCATCATTAGAAATGTGTTCAATTGATCTATTTTACAAAATAAGGACCGTAGGTAAATATAGTTTGCATGCTTGGAGCATGGGACAAATATTGTTATAATTCAAGTATTAAGTTGATTATCCGAAACATTATACAATGAATAATGTGTAATCGATATGGTGATTAAATAAAAAGTGTTTTATTTATACTCAAAAGTTTTGAGACCATATTGGATTCGATTGTTCTTGTGTTTCACTTCACATGTTTTGACTTCCAGAATAACTAGGTTATTCAAACATCCACAATCAATCGTACTTTGGAAGTAGGTAATGAGGTAAGACTGTCATGAATCCGAATGTAGATTGTCTAAAATGTTTTAGACATAGCAAAAGTCTGCTACAGTGTTCATGAGTGCTCATGAAATAAGATTTGAGTATTGGATTAAACCCACGCTCACGTCAATCATTTCATGGATTTTATCACGGGTGATTGTGAGACGATAATATCTTCTATGCTTGAAACGGAGACATGTGAGTTGTAGTTTGCAAGTCGGTTGCACATTGACATATGTAAACGCACCAGTAACTTGGTGTTATAAAACATATTGTTGTGTGTGATTTGATGAGTAAGTACAAGCAAACATTTGAGTCGAAGTTTATCCGTTCCTTTTACTCAAAGTAGGATAAAAGTGATATCTGTGGGCCCCTCGATGATTTAGTGATGACACCCTAAGCGCTTGGCCAAGCCAAGACTGATTTGATTTGTTTAATTAGTCATTCGTCATAAATCGGAAATCGGGAAACAACACATAGACAAAGAGAATGATTATAATCCATGTCTTATGTCTATACGATATCTAGAATGGAGGAATATATGATCCCTTATCTAAAGGACACGTTGATGATAAGATCAGAGTTCGACAGCGGCTTTTGAAAGCTACGATTGCTAATCAGGTTCTGAAGTCGTACTTGAAAAATAGTTATTAGACTTATCCAAGTGGGAGACTGTTGGATTAGGTGTCTAAGCCCATAACTATTTTGGTATATACTTGACCCGATTATGAGCATAATCCTTTTGGGTTGCCTTCACTCATGCAACTTGATAGGATGACAAGACGAGATAGAGTAGAATTTATTATATGAATAATAAATTCGTACTCAAAATGGTTTTATTAATATATTACAAGATTAATATATTATTTGGAAATCATATTATTTAATTAGTATTGATCATAAATTAATTTGGAATTAATTTGGTGATCAAAAGAGACTGATTAACTAAAGGGGACTAATATTGTAATTATTTGATAGTTGCAATTGGGCTGATGGATTACCTTGGAATAAGGTTGAACGAATTCTATGGGAAGCCCATAAGGAATTCGTCCAAGGGCTATTCTAGAAGGGGTCCATGGGCTGCTTAAGGCCTAAGCAGACACATTAGGGTTTCCACCTAAAACCCTAACAGCCACAAGTATAAATAGACCCGATTATTAGGGATTTTCATCCAAGGCTTTAAGAAACCCTAGAGTGGTCGAAATCCTCCTCTCTCCTACATCATCCTTTGCATAGAGTGTTTGTGACTCCATTAGAGGTGTAACACTTGGGGCACTAGGCTTTCAGAAGTCAAAATCAAGAAGGATTAACTTGTTATTACTACATAACAAGAGAGGTAAGATCTAAACCCTAATCATATGTGATTTTCAGATTTGGTATGCTAGTTTTAGGGTTTATGCTTTAGTATTCAATGTTGTATGTTCAAATTAGAAAAACCTAGATCAAAGCAATTAGGGTTGCATGTACACCATAGGAATGATGTTATGCTCAAAACCCAACAATTTATCGATAGTATTTGTCAATGCAATTTCTATTTCTCTTTTAATAGACTATTACATTTGTACTGTTCAATAACTATAATCACTAAATTAAGTCGCGTACCTCGGCGTTTTCTACCGGCGGGGTGTGACAGGTGTACATCTGTAGTCTTGTAGTCATGAATTTCCATAGCAAAGATTTGTTGTGTAGTTATGGTTAGAACGTGTTGGGTACTCGTTTCAACACTGTATGACGGCGTTTCAACATTGTATGCATGTCATAGATTATGATTTCAAGGTTTCAGACTGTTGATTTCCGATCTTGCAAAGTCTACCATTGGACTTGGTTTGTGTTTTCCATATTGGGAGTTTTTCTTACTTTGTGTGGGTTCATTGGAGTTGATCAGACTGTAGGTGGTGAGGAAGGTTATGTTCGCACTTCAATAGTTTTAGGTGTCTGTAATCATTTTGGTGGTGCTGCCTAAGTTCCGACATGTCTTGTGAACCCTTTTATGTATTCACCAGTTTAGTGAGTGGGTTGGTAAAGTCGCGAAAGATGCGAGTAAGGTTGGAATTCTTCATATTTTGCCCGGACGGATTTCTTGGACGAAATCTAATTCTAGTGGGGAAGAATTATATTATCTGAGTACTGATTATGTCTTTCTACTCTTTAATTGAGGGTTTTATAGTCCATAAGGAAGTAGACGGATGGGGTGAAGTAGGAAGCAATTTATCGCATTTGCTAAAAAATCTGAAAATTTGGAAATAATCGTAAAAGCGCAGAGCACCTCTTAAACAACACGGCGTGCTTCCGGCTAAGTGGGTTGATCATCTTATTAGGATTTTGGGAGTATTTTAGGGCCATTAACCCCTAGGGTTCGACCAATCTCAACTTCCATGACCCTTTGGGTGATTTTCCAGAAACCATAACTCTCTTTATTTCTCTCTCTCTCTCTCTCTCTCTCTCTCTCTCTCTCTCCCCCCCCCTCTCTCTCTAGATCTCATTATTGAGCTTGTGGTGTATTAGTGAGCTTATTTTACATTTTTAAGTGATGTATGAAGATCTTGAAGTTCTCATGGTGTCATTGAAGGAAGGATCAAGTATAGATTCATCAAAGTTACTTCATTTATGGAATATCGTGAGCAAAATACACACACATAAGCAGTTTTACGATTTGAGATTTCGTATTGATTTCCTTTATAACTCTGATTTTGGATTGTGGTTTATGAACAAATTGTTTTGACTTGATTATAACTTTATGAAAAAAGATGTTTATTCTAAATTAAAAATGAAAAAATTATTCTGAAAATTGAGACTATACATGACATACACACACCTATTAATAAGAAAAATAAACTTAAGGTATGTGTTATCCAATCAAATAAGGACACTTAGGACTAGACCACATGGCAGTCTAACAAACAACTCATTAAGTTAGGAGCGTAATAATAGTCTTAAGCATCATTCTAGAAAGATAATATCTTAAACAGAAAATATCAATTACAAAAAATACAAAATACATAACTAATTAATCTTCAGAAGCTTCAGACTTGTTGCAACAAATACAAAAATCTACAAAATAAATATGGCTACACGGTTTATTTCATAGTGTCAGGTTGAAGATGGAGAAACCAACTTTGTATCGTGGCAGTCATAATGCATTGAGTCTGGCAAATAATCCGGTATAGAGAAATGAAACATATTAATATGAAGCTGAATTCCATTCATGGTGTTCTTGAAGAAGATATTTTCTCTATTGAGAATATAATAATTGAAGAGAACCCGGAAAATATGTTAACAAAGATGCTACCAATGGTGAAATTCATATTTCCTAGCTCGATGTGGTGAATATCCGCAGAAATAACTCTTCAAAGGAAAACTAGCAAGAAGGAGATGACTATTGAGAATCCTTGATCGTTGAAGATAATTCATGTCACATTGAAGATTAAGATTGTTAAAATGTGACTTGGAATTTGGTGACCTAAATAAATAAATTGACCCGGAATGAACTGAACAAACCCGAACGACGAGTTTGAAGTAGGGTGAGGGATGTTAGGCCTAAAGTTGTAGACCATAAACACTTATCCCACGTGGGGTTGCAGGGCATGTAAGCCGCTATGATATGGACGTTTTTAGTTATTACATATTTACTTTCATATGATCTCGGTCCAACAGTTGCTAGGGTTTACGGATATAAGTATTGGTAGCTACATATTCCAATATAATCATTTTGAAAACAATCGAGAGTAATAAAAAAGTTCTTCGGTACCTGCATGTGGAGGCATGTCACATCCACGAAACCATAATTATATGTTAATTATCTTAGTCGTTTCTTTATTGTTTTTCCCGATCACTTGCGTAACACAAAGAAAACAACCAAATAGACCAATTTAGTAATTTTCTTTGAAAATTATATCTGGCACATCATCCTCGGACATGTACATTCATGTGTCAACTCTTTGTTAAGTGCATGGTAAATCACTGTGTGAAATGTAAAAGTATCTATAAATATTATTATTTTATATACAAACAAATTCATTAATACCATGGTAAGATTTGACACTTAATAGACCAGCTGTTGCTAATTAGATTAGCAACTAGTATTTATAACATAAAAACCGTTCATTTACAAATAATTAATCAACAATGGTAATCATTTATCTGACCTCAACACATGCCATTTGATTTCAAAGTGTTTTGCAACAAACTAATATATAATTCATCGTTAAGTCCGATTTTGTTCCACATCACAGGTCAAGTAGGAAGGAAAGGTAAATAAAATATTTGTCGAGTGATTCTATTGAAAGCACAGAAGCGACATACACGCTAAAACTTAAAAAAAAAGAAACATAAACGAAGGCGAGAGGTAAAAAGAACTTGAGAAATCAATTTTGACATTTAAACAAATAACAAATTCAAATGTTTTAAGACGAATAACGATGCATTGTATTTGAACTTTCAAGTTTCAACAAATGAAACAATCTTTGTAAAGAGACAACGGCATAGAGTACCGATATTACTCTGCAATTCCTGTACATTACTTTGTATTTTACTTGGCATGTCGGAATGAGAGTTGATGGAGATCCTCTTGAACACTTGGTAACGACGTCGGCTCTCCTCAGCATCAACCATTTTCCTCCTCACATTATTTTCTTCCGAAAGTGCTCCTTGTATACTTACCAAAAAGTCCCTACCCTTTAAGCGGCAAAAATCCAAGTCCATTAGCTCTAGCATCACCTCTTTCACATGCAGTCCCACGCCTCCGGCAGCCACAGCGAGTACCACCTGTATTCTACATTGTACCATCTTATTTGGATCACACCCCGGTAAAACAATGGCGTATACGAGATATGTCTGGTTAGTCATCCAGCCTTGCCTTACACCAATCGGTTTGATACTCGATATGTTTCCTGCCCGTTTTTGGGTTGGGTCGATTATGATCCAGTTTAAACTCAGGGATTCTTCCAGGTGTGAAACTGTTGCTTCATCTGCACCTGCAAACTCGTCAACATTCAGGTTGATGGATCGCAAGATTCCAGGTGCATGTTTGGATTCAAGGTCATGGTTTAGTTTAATCCGCAATGGAGACGATAAAAACTCATCTGTTGTCTCTGTAAATTCAGCTATGGAGTAAATAATGTCATTTTGGTAACGAATGTCGACGGCTGATATGAGTTGGGATGGCGAACGATGAGATGAACAGTTAAGATCATGAAGATGGTTCTGGTGGTTGACGTCGGTGACTAGGGCCGGGAAGGAGTCTTGGAAAAAAGAGCGGTGACCGGCGGAGAAAGTGGAGATGATATCATGGAGACGTGGGTCGGCAATTGAGGGCCAGGTGGATTTGCAAATATGAGACCAGAGATTTTCATCGGTGCAGAGGTGTTGTAAGTATGATGATGCGGCTGCGGTGGAGAAGAGAGATAGACCGTCGAGACGTGGTAAAATGTGGGTCTGAATGATGGAGGGGTGGACATCGGAAAATGTTGTTGCCATGCTAAACAGAAGTGATAATTTTGGGTTTTGTTTTCGGTATGGATAAGAACCGCTGTAAATTTAGGGTGTATTTGAAACCAGCGGAAAGCGGCCAAGTCTACGTTTAATATTCTTAGTTGATTTTTTGACGAAAACAGTATATGTGAGTTCATGGTGCAAGCTTCTAGATGACATGATTTACGTGGCAAGACGAGAAGCTGGCTGCTTCTCCTACAGTTATTTTAAATGAAATAAACGTGTCAGGTTATATTTGGATACTAGATTCATTGTCATGGTGTTTATCTCGGTATATGGCGGTCACTTTTGTGGTTGTTTCTGATTATAAAATATAATAATATATTTGTTATCGTAAGCAATATAACTAAGTAATATACAATGTGGGGGCGAATCCAAGGTAGAACTCAAACCCACTTTTAATACTTACTTCCCAGTTAGGTTCAAATATATTATCAAACCCACTTTTGTTTTTTTCTGATGTGTCCGAGAAAAAGAAGATATGTAGGCCATGTGAAATGTGTAATTGCATTTGATTTTGGAATAATCGCATATGGGGTGATTTTATTTTTAGAAGTGTCAAGTGGCGTTAAAATGGGGTGACTCTTCGGTTAGCTCCGGTTAAAAATTAGACGTGGGTGTGTAATCGCAACTTTTGATCTTTTGGTTTTGGTTGGCATTTGTGTCTGTTCAGATGTCGTCCAATTAAGTGTGCTTCCAAGCTACATTGTAACAAGTTGGGGTTTTACCCCTTCCTTATTACCTTGATATATAATCCATATGATTGCTCTTTCTTGAAAATAATTTTAACAAACGCTCATTAATCTCTTGAACGACTTCATTCTTCGGTGCAATGATTGCTCTTTCTTGAAAATAAACCGGATTCTTTGCATTTTCAACAATAGAAGGATAGACAAATCCAATTAATGAACCAATAGGATCAACTGAATCAACAATGAGAAGATCAGTGGGAATATCAATAATTGGGAATATCAATAATTGCATCACCATCATTCAAACCACCAACTTTTCCTTCTCCTATATCCAAAATCCATTTTGCACAAGTCGCCGTTTCTTGAATATCAGATGCGAGAACACTTAACCTCATGTTTTTTGTTAATGTTAAGACTTTGCAACTTGACCAAATATAAGAGGAACTTAAAGAAGCATTCACAATGTCTTGCCTGCTTCCATTAGAAACAACCGGTAGAATTTGTCTAAAATCGCCTCCAAAGACAATTGTTTTTCCTCCAAATGGCAATTTTGAGTTTCCACGAAAATCACAACTCAATATATCTTTCAAAGAACGATCCAAGGCTTCAAATGCATGCTTATGAATCATAGGTGCCTCGTCCCATATAATCAATGATGTTTTTTTTAACAATTCGGCTACATCACTATCCGGTGCAAAAGAACAAAAGGAATCCTCAGTAAGAAAGGAATTATAAAACGTGAGTGTGCTGTTCTACCTCCGGTTAGTAACAATGAAGCAATACCACTTGAAGCAACATTTAGAACGATATCACCTTTAGATCTTATAGATGCAGATAAAGTCTTCCAAAGATAAGTTTTACCGGTACCTCCATAGCCATAAACAAAAAACACACCTCCTTTTTTCTGTTTAACAGCTGTCATGATTTCATAAAAAATTGATCGTTGTTCAATTGTTAATGAATCAAGTAGTTGATGAGATTCTTTTTGTAGATTGTTCATATCAAAATCTAACTCCTCAGTAATCAAACGGTTGTTTGAAGAAGATACCGAATCATGATCAGGGTAAGGCTTCCCAACAAAATCTTTAAGGCTTGAACTGTTTTGGAGTAGAATTTTTTCAATCTCATATAGCGTCAAGTTTTTAACCTGATCGTCATTAAGGGATAAACCTATACAATTGCAGAGTTAATTATTAAAAGATAAATATAGACAATTATCACGTAATAAAAATAATGTGTAAAAAAACTTTTAAATATTTATAAAAAAACATCAAAATTTCAAATAATAATATATTTAGCATTTAAAAAATATATAATTAATGTATAAAATGTAAGGAATGACAAAAATAATAATACCTGGAGACTTTAATCTTATTCGTTGATTGTAGAGAATTCCATCGGATAAGTATTGCCAAGTATTTTCCCAAACATAACACGGTTTAGACAAACTATTAGACTTTAGCATAGTTGCAAATAGAAACCGTAAATAATAACCAGATCCTGAATGACTTGCTTCGTCGATGACATCAATATATTCTCTATCATCTTCTAAACGTCCAAGAGCATAACATGCATCTCTAAAAGTAGGGCATATTTGTCCATTAACCGTACGAATATCTGCAAACGATTTCGGACCTTTGACTTTATTTAAAAGAATTCTCAAAAAATATGCTTCACCGAGATTAGGTGAAACTGTGTGAATCCTCCCAATAGAAAACCCTTTTTTTCTTGGCTCCCAACAACGATCTTCTTGTTTCCATACAAATTTTGTAGGAAACTCAACATAAGAAAGTTTTCGTGCATCCTCATTATGTTCATTACAACTCATCCAAGATAGGAACATCGAATAAGAAACAAATTGTTTGTTGAGGACATCTTCAATATCATCATCTTCTCCGTATACAACATTTTATTTTCTAGGAAGATGGAACGGAAGCCTTACAACTGACGGATATCTGTAATGAACATCAAATCCATATATACGCCACGAAGCTTCACATGCAGACAAATACCTACAATCATAGTAGTCCTTTATTTCATCAACTGGAGCATCATCATTATCACCTCCGTTGTTGTTTTGTGAAACTTCAACAGTAGCCCGATCAGGACCCTTGTTAATATATTTAAACAAATATTTGATGGAAGCCGCTTGATTGCACCACTCAACATTAACGTGAGCCTGATATCGTTTCAAAAGGGTTTTGTGATATAGAACAACACTTCTGTTGTCTAACTTAACACCCGACTTTTCTATAAAAGATCCATCATTACGTCTCCTATATATAGGATAACCATTTGAATCAACGGAAGTATTCTCCAAGAATGGCTTCGGGAAGTTTTTTGAACACTTGTTTTCACTCATGCATGGGCATTTAGGATTATCAGAACCACATGGACCATGCATCATGAACTCACTGACAAGTGAGTACAATTCTGGATCATCGTCTTTGTTTGGAATTTCAGCCGAAATAACTCGATCAATATGTTCAACAGTAGGAAGTTTGTAATCAGAGTGCATGAATAAACATATATGTGCGTGAGGCAGACCACGCTTTTGAAACTCCACCGTATAAACAACTGTAGATTTAAATAAATATAATATTATAAGATAATAAAAAACATAAAAAAACATTTTGATAACACTATATTGTAATATATGGTACCTGCTTGGACCGAACCTAATAACCTCTTCTTCTTTAAGTCTTTAATCAAAGAATCCAACGTAATTTTGAATAATCTAGACAAGATATCAGGCCTATCTTCGGGATTAAGTGTGGTGTCAGCAAGAAACCTTTTAATTTCAGGCCACTTTGGATTGCATGTTACGGTTATGAAAAAATCTGGGTATCCAAACCACTTACAAAGCGACATGGCATCTAAATAGTTTTGCATCATGTAGCGTGCACCACCCGTAAAAGAAGAAGGCAAGATAACACGTTTTCCAACGTTGGAAATATCAGTATTACCATGACTTTGTACGCTTTTTAAAGTTTCATAAGATTCGCATCTAAGAACTTTTTACTGGTTGCGTATGTAATATAGTCTCTCAGTTTCAATCATCGTATAAGCATCAACCAGAAACTGTTGAAAAAGCCTTCTTGAATTAAGAATTAATGAAAAAACATTAACTCTGTCTTGAATTCTATAAGCAAAGAATTCTCTCATTGTACAGAAACGACGTTTGGTATTAGTTGAATGATCAACATCTCTGTGAGGTATGTCAACTCTATATCCATCATCTCCATATGGAAAGAGTAGTGGGTACTGAAGACCAAGGTAAGCCGGATGTAATTCGTTTATACGTTGTAGACTTCCTGATTTAGTTGTTACGATGATATCTCTATTATCAATTGCATCACCAATGTCACCAACAATTAAAGCAGCAACCTCAGAAGTAGTAGGTAAGTTATATGTCCTTCCATCTTGTTTCCTTCTTCCTATAAGACGTAGCTTTAGATCTATATGAGGATTTTCATCAAAACAGTCTCTGGCCATTCTATAACACTTAACCAGCTCATTGATTGAATCCAACATGACCTTCAAAAAGCTAATGATTTCAATATCAAGAGAATGAGAAGTTGATGTGCACCCTTCGTTCTGTGTACTGTTAACAACAACGGTTATATGTAAAATTTAGCAAGTAATAATTATATCAAACTTATAAAAGCAATGGTTTATAAAAAAAATTAATAAAGTTATACCTGAAAGCATGTTGTCTATTTGTTATTTCATTTTCAGTATCATATATGTATAGTTGCGAAAACTTTGGTTTGGATCCATCTGTAGGTAGAAGACTTCCCATGCAATGGTAATTTTGACCGCTAAGTCTGAAAACGTATGGAGCATTGCCTCTATTAATGGAAGAATCAAATTTTCCACCCATTGAAGTAAAGGAAAACATCGAATTGAATCGACGAATATTCTTCATGAAATTTTTTCCTTTTGGATCAACATTACGAAAGAGATTTTGATAATTTGTTGGAGCTTCTTTTAATTCAGGAAGCTCAACTTTTCCGTTACCACAACACATGGAATAAGAAGTTTTCTTTCCAGAAGTATTGCCTTTAAGAGCTTCATATGTCCATAATTGTGCATGACCCATCGTACACACAAAAGTCTGGTCACCATGGTCCAAGTAATCTGTTCAATAAAAACAGTTGTAAAACTTTGAAATAATTTAATGTTGCAATGAGTAATAATTTAAATATACAAGGGGATTATAAAAAAAATTATTATTTTCCTTTTGTAATACCTGATATTAATTGTTGATGAATCTGTTGATCACGTAAATCTTCATCTGATGTTAGGTCCAAAATGGGTATATGAGATATATTTGGAATCTTTCTTTTTTTATTTAGTTTTCTGCATGATAAATTGCTGGAAGAAGATCGAGTGACTGAAGATGAATTCGTAGCTCTCATGTCACCAGACAATATAGAATATTGTGCATTTACTAACAATAAAAGTATGACAATTAGAATTAAATTTATAAAGTAAATAGATAAAAAATAAAAAAAATGAATACATATTATTTTATGTGTACCATATATAGTAACAAACATTAAGTTGAATATAAATGTATTTGTACCATTTGAAATGTTGGACAACGGAGTTCTTGTAGTAAAATTAGAAGCAGATTGAAAACATTCTTGATCACGACCAATATTACCTATCAATAAAAGATAAGTTGATATAAATATGTATTAAGTAGGGAACAATAAAGAAACAGGTATAATAACATAGTATCTTTTTACAAGATTAAGAATAAGTTTATATGGATAAAATTAATTAGGTAGGATGATATATATCATATACCGATTGGTACGGTGGACATGTGATTGGATCTTCTTGTATCCAAATAAAATATCCTTTCTTTTCGTTTATCTTTAGCCTTGTTCAACAATGGACTGCCGATATAAATATTCGAAATAGATTGAACCCGTGTTTGCTGATATCCACATGACAAAGTTGGGATGGCATTTTCATTGTTACCGACAATATTGACAAACTTGCTTGATGAAGGTGTTTGAATGTTGGTAGTTATATTAGAAAGCACTGTAAAAGAATATAAAATATGTAAGTTATAATGCAGATACAAATAATTGTAAGTTAACATATAATAAGAAAACAATAAAAAATAATTTTAGTGATATAATTAGAAATGATATATAAGGGATTTATAAAATAATAATGTTTAATTAATTGCAATGTAGCAAAGAGTGTAGGTAAAACATAATAATATTTAAGATTCAGAGGATTGTGTGAGATGAAAAATATTGTATAAAATAAAAAATTAGTCTATCCGATAGAAAACGATATACCATTAGGCGATGTGGACATCTGATTGGATCTTTTCTTATCCAAATATAATTTTCTATGTTTTCGGTTCTCTCTAGCAGCATCAGACAATGCATTTCTAATATTTAAAGTTGAAGTAGATTGGAAACTTGTATGTTGATAAGCGGATGATATATTTGGATTCAAATTTTCACTGTCATCGCGAATATGTATAGAATTGTTTGAAGATTGTAAATGTTGCCGAGAATAACCTACATTGAACATATAATAATAACAATGGTTAATTAGAAAATACTTTGATTATATGAGATAAAACATGAGAAGATATAAAACAATATTTGTTCAAGATAAGTTAAATATAAAACATTATTGAAAATGAAAGTAAATTGAGGTGTAGATAAAGAATTACCAAATGACAAGTTGGACATAACATTGGATCTTCGTTGATCCAAATATATTTTTCTAAATCTGCGCCTTTCTTTATGTTCGTTTGATTCCATATCGTGTTTGTAGCTTAGGAACAAAAAAAGTATGTAATGAAAAGTATATTGACCATAATTCCATTAAAATTTAAAATTGAAAATCATCAAAAACAGAGACATTAATACGATTAATATGTAGTAGTTAAAAATTGGTAATATTTAAGTATTGTATATTTTACATTAATAAAAATCAATACTTCCAACAAATAAGTGTATGTTAACATGACAACTAAAATAAGAATTTTATAAAAAAAAATTATTTCTAAAAGACACGTAACTTATAGATAACCATATATATTAATACTTGCATCAAAAAAATTTATATTCATATTGATATAACAAATAAAAGAATGATTTTATAAATAATCTACTATGAAAAGAGAAGGAAAACCCGTTTTTTAGATGAGGCCCTCAAATGTCTTCCCAGAATGTCGATTTTTGACCTAGTTTAATATACGATTCAGCACAAGAGGTTACGAGATTAATAAGACAAAGATACGGAAAGATTCATTGAAAATGACAAAAATACCCTTATGCAAACATTATTGTGTTTAATTTTTCTTATTACAAACAAGTTATAATTTGCATATTCTTAATGGACTTTATTCTATTGCAAATATGGAGTCAATATAAATCATCATAATTTTCAGAAGCATAACGATGGATCATAAAGATTACTACAAACCATGTTCATCAACAGATCCCACAACTGTAATGAAAACATACGAAGGTCAACAGGCTCACCATATTGTAGGGGAAAGAATTGTAATCATTGTTTCCGAGGAGAGATCTATTTACATTTGAAGTTTATATAAAATGGAATTTTCATTTTTTTTACAGAAAAACAGAAAACCAAATTCGGTTCTGCAGCAATGCCTATAAATACACTAACTGTAAATTGTAAATTTCCTTAAGAATGTAGTAAAAGATTAACAACCAAAAAAAGGAGGAGGTGAAAATGATGTTAGAAACTTATGTGTAAAATGGATATAAGGTCATTCCCCAACTATTTAAGATTGTTTTGTCTTCTTACCTGCTATGCAAATAGACATTTAGGTCAACTTTTCACCAAATGTGTAAAATAGCGAACTGATTTGTAAAAATGACGTTTTTACCCCTTGGTCATACAGAAATCACAAATAGTTGGGGACAGAAAAAAGTATTTGTATTTTTCACTTTAATTAATCTACATTAAAAAAAATGAAAATTCCATTTTATATAAACTTCAAATGTAAATAGATCTCTCCTCGGAAAAAAGTATTTGTATTTTCACTTTAATTAATCTACATTAAAACAAAAAAAACCCACAATAATAATAGTTATAACAGACCATTCCCATTCATTTTCCTGTTTCCATTTCATCACACCAAACAAATATAACCACTTTCAAATAAATAGGAAAACACAGAAAATAGCACAGTTGAAAAAAAACATGCATAACAGTTAACTTTTTTTTAATTATATTGCTGTAAACGGTTTCAAGTTTGAATCCCAATGTTGAAAGCAGGGACTTATGATGGAAAACAAGGGCTTAAAAAGACAATTTAGTTCATTCTGACTCTTCAGGTCAACAATACTCTACATGAAAAATACTTTTTCATCTTAGTTTCTTACAGTTTGAATGTTGCTCCAGAACTTATACTTATAAAGTTACAGACCATCTACCACATTTTGATATATGGAATGAAAAGTCAAAAGTCACAATCATATGTTATATCTTGCATCGATTTAGGAACATAAACAGTTAAGCAGGCACACACACGCATACACATTGAGAAGCAGAAACTGATGTTAAAAAACAACACACACATTAAAAAAACACAAGAAGAAACAAAAGATAAACAAACAAGTTGAAAGTAGTTTTTTTTATAAACTTACCGGAAGGATTGAACTCTGTGATTGTGATTGAAAGGACGATTTTCCACTGTGATGATGCAAAACTTTGGAACACGATGCTGTAAACTCAATATTTCAAGAAACAGTGATAACAAATGAATTAGAATTGAGTTATTCATAGTATGTAACTTATAAAAATGATTTTTGGAAAGGATATCAAACTTTGGTTTGAAATTATACAATATTCCAAAATATTAGCTGTCAATGAACATATCTTTGAAACGTTTCCCAAGTTAGCGTGATTTTGAAAGGGATTGACCAAATTTGTTCCTGATTATAAATGATCTATGTCATTTTAATAGTAATTCCTGCATATTAGGCACTATTTTCTTACATTCTAAAATCAATTTAAAAAAAAAACGTAAATAAGGATTTCATAAATTAAGCTATTATATAAAGATAGAAAAATTAAAATTCATGAAAACAAATATCTTCCTTTTTAAAATAACCGTATGTTGCACCATATCACAATTAAAATTTTTGGAAAATTTTACCATACGGCTATATTTTTGTTATTTATAAAATTATTATTTTATCACTTATAGTGCCCTTAGTGGTGACTATATTATTGTTATTTATAACATTATACAAAAGTTATACTTTTGCTATTTTAAGTTGTCAAACCGCGTAAAACACGAGTTGTAGCCTAGTATTTGATATAAATAACAAATATTGACTCTGCAAATTATTAGTTTTAGAATGTAGCATAAAATTACTTATACATCAAGTCAAGTTATGTATAAGAATCATAGACTGTGAAAGAAATTTGTGAAGATTTAAAAATATATCCAATAATAAGAGTTAAAAATTCTTTGTATTTGGTTGACCGGTTAAATTTTGTTGCAGGATGTGAAAGAGACTACACAGAAAAATACCTTGATTTACTGTAATATAAAAGACGATTATGAAGAAAATATGAATGTAATGTCCAAATATAAAGTGCAATATAATTATTGCATAAAGAATCAAATCCAAATTGCTTATAATAAAAGAATAAGTAAAACCTAACACGAATGAATATTCATAGTGCACCAAACACAAAATATTAAAATCCCAAACAAAATCACAGTAAAAGAAAGGAAATATTTAAAAAAAATGGCTCGGAAAATAGCATAGATTAGCAAAGAAAGATTGAAGTTTTTGTCTTCATAAATAGGATCACTTTTCAACTTTAGGAATCAACAATTTTGTGTTAAATAGCCAACAGATTTGTAAAAATGACGTTTTTGCCCCTTGCTCATACAGAAATCATAAAGAGTTGGGGACAGAAAAAAGTATTTGTATTTTTCACTTTAATCAATCAACATTAAAAAAAGCCAAAATAATAGTGATAATAGACCATTCCATTCCTTTTCCTGTTTCCATTCCATCACACCAAAAAAATATAACCACTTTTAAATAAATAGGAAAACACATATAACAGCACTGAAATTATCAAGATTTTAAGGAGGTATTCACTTTCTTACCTGCTATGCGTAATGAAACCAATGGAGTTATGAAGAATATTTATACAAAGAAAATATGAATGTAATGTCCAAATATAAAGTGCAATATAATTATTGCATAAAGAATCAAATCCAAATTGCTTATAATAAAAGAAAAAGTAAAACCCAACACGAATAAATATCCATAGTGTACCAAACACTAAATATTAAAATCCCAAAGAAAATCACAGTAAAAGTAAGGAAACATTAAAAAAAATGGTTCAGAAAATAGCATAGAGTAGCAAAGAAAGATTGAAGTTTTTGTCTTCATAAACATGATCACTTTTCAACTTTAGGAATCAACAATTTTGTTGTTCCACCAACTTTTTCATCTCCAATACGGGGTGCATTAGGTTTGGTTGCTGATTCATAAACGTCATCATCAAGATCGTAAACATCTACAAGTTTACGTTTGGCACTTGTAGGTGGTGAATTGAGATTGTTGGCTGTTCTTGATGATGGACTTGTACAAATGCCAGAGGGAATATTCGACATAGGAGTATTATCAGCAGTGTGGGAAGTAGCATCCTTAAATTAAAAAAGAAATAATGTTGATTTAGTAATATAAAGGATAACATGTATAAGAGTAAATGATGTTGTATTGTAGTTTACCTTACAACCAACTGTTTCTTGAGATGCAAATTCTGAGCCAATTATATTAACAGATTCAGTATCCATGTCCTATAAAATTATGGATAAAATAAAATAGTATGTTGGGTTAAGGAATCTAGAAAATAGTATTTTCAAAATATGTTTGTTTTAAATTAATTAAGTTGGTGTATTTTTACCTGTTCAATCCTACTCTTTTTCTCAATCTTCTCCAAAGCAGAAATAATGTCAACATTATTCGTTATTTTGGAAATGTTGTAAGAACGACCAAATCTTGAAAAATTAAATGTTTTGACAACAATCTTGAAAGCCAATTTTTTGTTGATCATGGCATTCAACTCAATAGGAAACTCACTTGTATTGCCGAACTACAAAAAAAATATTAATAGATAATAACAATTAAATTAATGTGTGAAAGTTAAGTTGTATTTAGCAAAATGGTATTGCGTATAAGAAAGATATACCCTTTCATATTTTGATAATAAATCAGCAGCAGATAATTTCAGAATATTTCTGACTTCACAATCAAAGATCGTAAGACTGACAACACCAACTAAACCTTGAACTCGAACTTTGATCATAAAACTAAAGAAACACATAAAAAATTAAAAATTGTAAATTAAATATACTAATAATGAAGAATAATATACTAAGTTAATATTTATTACACACCTTGGTTGAGCAGTAACAACTTTGTCCTTGCACTTTTCATTCGTACACACCATAATCTCTTTCTCTTGTAAATGATCTAAGTCACTGACTGTCTCATCTGAAACCTTAACTATTTCAACCTTTGACTTGCAATTTTTGCAAGCATTATAATACCAATTCCGTTTATCTTCAAACATCTTTATTGTGCCAAGAATTACTGCACAACCTCCCTATGATAGTAGGTGTATTTAGGTGTAGTAAAGATTAAAGTATTGAATTAACTAAATAAAAAACAGGATAATTCATATACCTCGTCTAATTCGTGAATAGCGGATATTTGGTGAAAAGAGTTTTTTTGAAGAAAGTCATCATGTAGTGAATACATGATGGATGATCCCGAGTTACGTGAAACCGAAGAAGTGAAAGAGCTTTTTTTTGCTTGTAAACTAATTAAGTTAATTAATGTTAGATAGTATAACTCTATATTATTAAAACATTAAAACGTAATGAGAATCATGTAGAAATTTCACATAACCTTTTTTTGAATGTGGTTATCTCCTCAATGTCATCTTCAATATAATGTTTTGTGGCCATGTAGGTGTTATTGACATAAGGACGATCTGAAAACGAAATTTAATAATTTTTCGCATGTTAACAAATTCATATCATAGATTTACATGTGGCAATTTAGTTCATTCGAACTCTCCAGGTCAACAAAAGTCTACATGAAAAATATTTTTTCATCTTAGTTTTTTACAGTTTGAATGTTGCTCCAAAACTTATACTTAGATAGTTACAGACCATCTACCACATTTTGATACATGGAATGAAAAGTCAAAAGTCACAATAATATGTTTTATCTTGCATTAATTTAGGAACATAAACAGTTAAACATGCACACACCTGCATACAAATTGAGAAGCAGAAACTGATGTTAAAAAACAACACACACATTAAAAAAAACACAAGAAGAAACAAAAGATAAACAAACAATTTGAAAGTAGTTTTTTATAAACTTACCGAAAGGATTGAACTTTGTGATTGTGATTGAGATGACGATTTTCCACTATGATGATGCAAAACTTTGGAACACGATGCTATAACTCAATATTTCAAGAGACGGTGATAACAGATGAATTAGAAGTGAGTTATACATAGTACGTAACTTATAAAAATGATTTTTGGAAAGGATATCAAAGTTTGATACATTCCTTGCAAAAGTTACGTGAGTGAAGCAATGTTTGTAAAGTTTCTTCAAATTAGAGTTATTTTTAAAGTGATTGACCAAATTTTGATTACGATACTTAAGAAGGTTTATTTGAATTTAATACCTTCCCTGCAAAAATTACGTGAGATTTTAAGGAGGTATTTACTTTCTTCAAATTAAGCGGATTTCATATACTGTATTCTTTTAACAGATTTTAATTTAAAAGACAAAAAATTAGAATTTGACAAGTGGAATTAAAGGTAATTTGAAAAATAGAAAAAATGCCATGTGGCATTGTGAATAAGGTGATGACATGTGGCAATGTTATTTTCTGTTATCAATATAAATATTACAAATGAATAATTTAATAAGTAAGTACCTCGGACAAGCTTCAACTTAGCACATTGAATAAGCAAAACAAAATGACCAGTATGCTTAGAGACATATGCATTAATTTCGTCAGCATACCTTCCCCATAGAGTAACAAAAACTTCGCGTCCTCTGTAAAAAATGATGAAAATTAGTAAAAAAATATATCATAAGAAGAATAATTATAGGTATAAAAAATGAAACCCACTCTAAATCTTCCATTTTGAAGGTGATTTTCTTTTCCTGTTTGTCCTTTGCAGGTTCCAATGGAAAACACCGGAAAACGTTTCCTATAACATCTATATTATACAAAAGGAAAAATGTAAGTATGTTTTTTTTGGTGTAAAAATGAAATTTAAATATTTTAATCCATTAGGAATGGGTTGAAAGGAAATGCACTGACCAAATGAAATTTTCGGGTTGATTGCATTATCATTAAGTTGTTGGAAGTCTGCAAAATCAAAAGAATTGTGTGGCCTGCAAAAATCTGTGCATTTAGTTACCTTCATGGTATACTGGAAATAGAGTTTGTGTGGACCATCAACAAACTTTATAACACCTTCATTTAACCCTAATGTGGGTTTATGAATGTAGAAATCACCATATTCTTCAAAAGATTTTCCTTGAAGCGATGCAAATGGTTTGTCCACATTACATTCAATTTTTGAGCCCTTAAGATAAAAAATCAAATATTAAGTAATAAGCATACAATAAATGTAATGATATATAAAATATGTAAGTTATAATACGCATACATATAATACATATAATCGTAAGTTAACATACGTAAGTTATAACATACCATTTCATCCATCAATATCATGCCAATCATACGAATTTGTTGATTCCATGAAGTTTGTTTCCACAGACAGATGACACGGACCTTAATGGTATAGTCGTCTAGTGAGAGAGCCAACTCACTTATCATGCTAATCTTCCTGTTTTCCATTAATCTGTGCAAGAATGTGGTAATGAACATAAGAAAACACAATTTCAATTGCATAAACGACATAACACATTTAGGTCAATTGTGTACCAAATGTGTAAAACTGTGAAATAAGGTAGAGAGAAATCATAACGACTAAAAATTTTTAATTTACAAATATATGCAGCAATGCCCAAAATACAAAATATGGAAATTGTAAATTTCCTTAATGAAATCACTGAAGTTATGAAGATTATTTATATGTTTTTTTTTGAATTGGAAGTAGATTGACGTATGAGAAGACACATTTAGGTAAATATGGATGAAATGTGTTAAATAGCCAACATATTTGTAAAAATGACGTTTTTGCCCCTTGCTCATACAGAAATCATAGAGAGTTGGGGACAGAAAAAAGTATTTGTATTTTTCACTTTAGTCAATCAACATTAAAAAAAAGCCACAATAATAGTGATAATAGACCATTCCATTCCTTTTCCTGTTTCCATTCCATCACACCAAAAAAATATAACCACTTTTAAATAAATAGGAAAACACATATAACAGCACTGAAGTTATCAAGATTTTAAGGAGGTATTCACTTTCTTACCTGCTATGCGTAATGAAACCAATGGAGTTATGAAGAATATTTATATGTTTTTTTTAATTGGAAGTAGATTGAATCTATGCAAATACACATTTAGGTCAATATGTAAGAAATGTGTAAACAACCAAGAAAACTGTAAAAATAACGTTTTTGCCCCTTGGTCATACAGAAATCATAAATAGTTGGGGACAGAAAAAAGTATTTGTATTTTTCAATTTAATAAATCTACATTAAAATAAAAAAAACCCACAATAATAGTTATAATAGACCATTCCATTCCTTTTCCTGTTTCCATTCCATCACACAAAAGAAGTATAACCACTTTCAAATAAATAGGAAAACACATAAAACAGCACAGTTGAAAAAAAATATGCATAACAGTTAATTTTTTTTAAATTATATTGCTGTAAACGGTTTCAAGTTTGAATCCCAATCTTGAAAGCAAGGACTTAGGATGGAAAACAGGGGCTTAAAAAAGACAATTTAGTTCATTTCTAACTCTCCAGGTCAACAAAAGTCTACATGAAAAATATTTTTTCATCTTAGTTTTTTACAGTTTGAATGTTGCTCCAGAACTTATACTTAGATAGTTACAGACCATCTACCACATTTTGATACATGGAATGAAAAGTCAAAAGTCACAATAATATGTTTTATCTTGCATTAATTTAGGAACATAAACAGTTAAACATGCACACACCCGCATACAAATTGAGAAGCAGAAACTGATGTTAAAAAACAACACACACATTAAAAAAAACACAAGAAGAAACAAAAGATAAACAAACAATTTAAAAGTAGTTTTTTATAAACTTACCGAAAGGATTGAACTCTGTGATTGTGATTGAGATGACGATTTTCCACTGTGATGATGCAAAACTTTGGAACACGATGCTATAACTTAATATTTCAAGAGACGGTGATAACAGATGAATTAGAAGTGAGTTATACATAGTACGTAACTTATAAAAATGATTTTTGGAAAGGATATCAAAGTTTGATACATTCCTTGCAAAAGTTACGTGAGTGAAGCAATGTTTGTAAAGTTTCTTCAAATTAGAGTTATTTTTAAAGTGATTGACCGAATTTTGATTACGATAATTAAGAAGGTTTATTTGAATTTCATACCTTCCCTGCAAAAATTACGTGAGATTTTAAGGAGGTATTTACTTTCTTTAAATTAAGCGGATTTCATATACTGTATTCTTTTAACAGATTTTAATTTAAAAGACAAAAAATTAGAATTTGACAAGTGGAATTAAAGGTAATTTGAAAAATAGAAAAAATGCCACGTGACATTGTGAATAAGGTGATGACATGTGGCAATGTTAAATGATGCATGTGGTTGATATTAGATATCATTTTTGGAACAGCTATAATATTTGAGATATATTCAGTTATTCACAATATCACTTGATTAATGAAGTAAGATTTATGTGAACAACTTGAAGTTCAACCGACGTTTTGTTTGTTTATGGAAGCTAACATTTTCACTAGTACAAAACGTATTTTTTTATGCGATGAGGTTTTTTTTTGGTGCGGTCGTAGCCTAAAACCGCACCATTAAAATACTTTCGCTCTAACAAATGCATTTTTTGATGCTATTTTCTTTAAAAGCACTAATAAATGCATTTTTTGATGTTGTTTTTCAAAATCGCATTAATAAATGTATTTTTTGATGCGGTTTTCTAAAACCGCACTAATAATAAATGTATTTTTTGATGCTGTTTTCTTAAAAAGCACAAATAAATGCATTTTTTTTATGCTACTTTTAAAAGTTGCACTAATAAACGTATTTTTTGATGCCGTTTTCCAAAACTACGGTAATAGCACTGACATTTTTTGGGTCCTCTCACCCGTGTCTGCATCATCGTCGATTCGGGCTGCCACAGCTTCCATCATCTCTGATTTCGGTCGACCCCACTCCTATCATTGCTGATTCACGACTTCAGGTCAGCAAGGTGATGAATCTGAATAATCTTTGAGGAGTTGACCTCCACTATAATCATCTTTGTCCATCGCGATCAACCCATCGTCAAGACTGCCATGTATGTTTCTGATATTCTGATTTATAATTTTGATTCATAAAATTACTTAATCTATATGTCTGATACTCTGATTTCTTAAGTTAGGTTGTGAAAAAAAGAAGGGGTTGGGCAAAGAAGCTTGTGACGTTCAAAGGAGAGCACATATCTATGCAGGGGAAGATATAAAGGTAGAAAAAAACCTAAAAAAAGAAACAATCTCATGTCTTTTATCTACAAAAATTGAATTAAGGCAAGTTTTTTCCTTTGTATTGATAATATTTCTAACCTGTGTAATTTACCTTTTGATTAAATGGATTGTATGCCTTTTGATAAAATTACTTTGTAAGTTAGCTTCTAAATTCCTACCGAAGCGAGGTAACAGAGTCAAAGGTGGGCATCATCTCCAAAAGTCTGCAAGATACCGAAGAAGAGCCATATGAAGATGACGATAACGAAACTGAACACGTCTATATCAAAAAAAAACTTGAATATGCTTATGTAGTTACCTTCCTAAACAACTTACATACCTGAAGTTATTATATCAAATTGTAAATAGATACAAGGATGAAAATGTTAGAAAAGAATGTGATTTTTTATAAAGATAATTTGAATCTCTTGTATGGTTTGTGCCTTTACATCTATTATGATTTTTTGTTGTTTTGTTTCTGTATTGTAAATCAAGCGGTTTATCTTTGTAATGGTGATGCTCTTGAGGTTTTTTTATTTTATTTAATGGAGCGGTTCTAGCTTTTAATAGTGTGGTTGTACTCCCTTTTTAATGGAAAAAGCATTTGTTTTTTGGTGCGGTTGTTCTATCTTTTGAGGCAGTTTTATAACCGCATCAATAAATAAGACTATTTTTTAAGGCGATATTTTTTGAGGCGGTTCAATAACCGCATCTATTAATCATTTTAACCGCATCAAAAAAATCTTTCTGTACTAGTGTTTAACTGTAGTCGTTTAAAATACACAACATGATTTTAATGGACGGGAATGTATATAGTTAACATATCAAAACTAAGTTTTTCACGCTTTTATTTGCATTAATATAGTTTTTTATCCTTCGTTTGGTTGTATGCCAATGTTGGGGAAACTGTATCTCTTTTACTATAAAAAGAATCTAATTGGGAAGTTTGAGGAGTGTTGAAGGAGGAGGACATGTATATTTTTTCGAATATCTTTTTTTGGCAATGGCAAGGTAAGACTTGTATATGTAAGTTGAAATGGTTTGACTGAAAGAATTAAATTTGAACTTTGAACTTTGTATATGTTGGCCATGATATGTGTGTTCATTGTTGTAACATGACGTCTTGTGGTGACGAACTAATTTTTTGGTACAAGAGTTACTGTTAACTCAACGACACAACCGGCCGAGCGCGGAATCGCTAGGTGGTGTGAGGATGTCATGGATCACAATTATTGAATACATAGAAGAAATACAACAAATAACATAAAAGTGGAAAATCTTATTATTGAAAATGAATTACATAAGCGCTTGTCTAGAGTTACGACAGTTAATATTATATAAGCATGCCTCTAAGAGTAGACTAATCTATAGAAACTTCATTGCTAATCTAAGATGATTATGACTCCAAGACATATTCCATAGGCATAAGCTTCCCGCTCTTATTTCCCTGAGGATACATGTTATTTGAAGATAGTCAATATAAAGTTGGTGAGTTCACATGTTTAAGTATTTGAATCATAGTAGTTTCAACTATATAATTATTGAATCATTCACACTTCAATGTTACAAAGAGCCCCTATAACCAAGCTGTGACTAATTAAGTGTTGTGCCCCATCCGATGGTTCATTGACATCGCCATAAGTAAAGACAATTATCACCAATTCTGACTTGTTCGTGAAGGTTGTAGCTAATAACCATAGGTGTGGTTACCAACCCATATAGATCTACACATAATTCATTCGCTCACAAAGATCAACAATTATAAGTATGGGTCTTCTAAATATTATATGTCTTTCGACATCATCACACTTAGGTAATAAATGTGTCTCATGTAACCATTGAGTTATAAGTTCCATATGTTGATAAGTTCATACGTTCATGTAACGCCCGTGAATTCGGGCTAGATGGTTTAAGGATTGTAAATTATAAATATTCGTTTATCGAACAACTAAATCCTCGAATATGATAATCGTAAATAAATAAGAAACCTTCGTACGCGATTTGAGTTATATAAATGTTATTTATATATTGCGTACAAGTTTTATGGACAAATATTATGAGTTTATAATATTTATATAAAAAATTATTATAAATTTAACGAATCACGTTAAATAAAGTTTAAAAATAAAATATTGTTTATGACAAATAATCTTAATGAAAATTGTAGTAGTCGCGATGATGATTCTGTGGGTTTAAAGAACTCCCAAATTTGACTTTGTATGAAGAAGTTATGATTTTTCGAAATTTCGCTTTTAGCCCTATACGACATAAGATGTCATAAAAGATGAATCAAATATAGATTTCTTATTAGGTTAAGTGAATTAAATGAAAGTCGTAGTGAGGTATTGAAAGTGTATTTTCCAAACAATATACTTTCTATACCAAACGAATCCTACATCCGATCTTACCTGATTATTCCTTATCAGCTAGAACTTGAAATAGTCACTGGGATTACTGAGAAATCTAAAAATAGTTAACATAACCTTATAAACACAAGCAAATACTGAGACATAGTAATACTCGTATTTAGGTTGTTTCAAAGGGATAGCTGAAGTATTAGTTGAGGAGCTAGCTTTCCCTGTGGATCTTCCACCTCAATCAAGTGAGTGCATAGTTACTTTAATGAACATGACCTTAATACAAGTATTTATTAAAAGTATTAAATATCTATTGAATGTTGATATGTGAATTAAATGCTTATTATCTGGAATGTGTTACATGTATATGATGGGTTTTCTAGGTTACAATAACAAGTAATCAAACATGATTTGTACATTAGAATTTCACACGAACAATATATGGGCACATGCAACCTAGAGATCTTTGGATTTTATCATAATAGCAACATAATTTGAAAACCCTAAACTAATCTATGTAAATCAAAAATCACAAAGAAAGAAACATATACCTTTTGAAATAATTGAATATAGCAACGAACTTTCTTCAACCTTCCTTGGAATGCAAGAACCAATAATGGGGATGACTTTAATGGTGTAACATCCCAAAAATCAAGGTAAAATTTTAATTTTTCAAAACCAAACAAAAACCATAAATGTTTACAAAACATTGTTTCCAAAGTGTCAAAATCACGAATCAGAGTTTCCCAAAATCAAATCTCAACTTCTAACCTGTTTTCACTTCTATGAGATTCTTCATCTTTTCTTTCAAGGTTTGTTTTTCTAGAACAACTTTTGCAACATCTAACTTAGCCATTTTCCCAATTTGATAAGGATTTCTCAATTAACGTTCGAAATCTAATCCTTATTAATAGGAATTTCATTTTCATTTACTTCTTTACCGCCTTCATCTCCCCCTTGTTGTGTAGTAGCCGACCTACGTGTAACATCTAAAACTTCATTTAACTTCGCAATAATAAGTTTCATCTTGTCGTCAATAAGTTGTGAAGTTATGACCTTTTACCAAAAGTAACTCTTCACTCATCTGGGCAAGTTGAATTGTATCATTTTTTTCAATTGTTCCTTGAAAACATTCAGCTTGTGAGTGGATTTAGCAAGAGCATCCATGATTCGGTTTTCATGAGCAAGATCATTATTCATTCATAAGATAGAGTTGGCAATAGACGTATGATGATCTGCATTATCACATTGAAGACCATAGCAA